>NC_056747.1:1097128953-1097338953 GCF_019279795.1 Protopterus annectens | reverse complement strand
CAAAAAATTATAATATAAGGAACCTCTTGTATAAAGTCCAATATCCGACATATGTTGAATTTAACAGGTATTGTTCCTCCCAGTTAGCAAGAACTAGGTTAGTAAAGGTAGGTGCACAGGCTGCACCCATTGCTACTCCTTGTAGCTGTTGAAAAATTCCCATTAAAAGTGAGAAAATTATTTTTAACACTAAATCCATTAAGCCTGTGCACTACCTTTTCATGTCATCTTCTTGTTTTGAAGATTTCATCCTCAAACATTAACATACCTGCCCCATATGGAATGGACCCAAACAAATCCACTATATCTATAGTCACTAAAACTAAATCTTCATGGTATATACTATGATCCAAACATCTCAACAAGTCCCATGAATCTTTTAAAATTGCTTCTTTCTCTACCCATACATGTTTGGCCTTTACATCCACATTTAGCTAATACGTGTTAGTTTTTCCACCACCTGCTGAAACAATAGGTCTCATGGGTGGGTCGAGCTATTCTTTTTGGCTTATCCACTCTCAAAAAATCTAAGGTTTTAATGTTGATAAGGTTTTCATTCATCATACCTTCCAATATATTATCAATTTTCTTATATGCAGTATAAATCTGATTCCTAGACACCACCCCATATTTTACTTCATCTATTCATCTTACCTTCATATACAATTACATCCATCACAACAATCCCCCCACCCTTATCAGGTTTCATCACCCTAATGTCATTATTAGTTCTTAATTCCTCTAACTTGTGGTATTCATTTGGGTACAAGTTGTGGTGGGTCTTATGATATTTCATTGTTTTTCATTTTTGATTTCCAGCTGCATATGAATAGGAGGATTAAATACAGATTTTTTATTAATTGTTTATCATGCATTACTTTATCTTTTAAATTTGAATTCATATCTATGGTATTTTCATGTCAATTAATTATGAACTTGAAGCCTTTCTCTAGCAACCTAAAATGATGGAATTCCAGCTCTAACCTACTAAAATTGTAGATAGTAAACCCATCAGAAGTGTACCTGTTACCATTCACTTCAATATTTTTGCCTTGTTCTATATCTTTTGAACTAGAATTGATACTACCTGATATCCCTATATCCATTTCTTCATTCTTTTCTGTATTACTACTATTTACAACCTGTGAAATGTTTCTTTTAGGACTGGGGTCTCACCCCACTTGTGAAAATTTTCATTCTATACCATTACTTAGATGTAGTATGTGAGGGCAGCCATGGTGGTGCAGTGGTTAGTGTTGCCACCTCACAGCAAGAGGTTCGCTGGTTCGATTCTCGGCTGGGGTGCTTTCTGTGTGGAGTCTGCATGTCCTCCCTGTGGTTGTGTGGGTTTTCTCCGGGTGATCTGGTTTCTTCCCAAAGGCATGCAGTAGGTGGATTGGACACTCTAAATTGGCTCTAGGTGTGAGTGTGTGTGTGTGCCTTCTGTGGAAGGTTGGGCTGGCAACTTGACACCATAAAACTCCACTGCCAGTCATGAACAGACAGATAATCCACTGTGGCGACCCCTAACTGGGAAAAGCCAGAAGAAGAAGAATTACTTAGATGTAGTATGTATAAATCATTAAAGGCAAGCAGCAATAATGTATAAGATACTCAAGCTGATGTTTTATCAGTAGAAGGCGATTAGCATGAAAGAGTGAGGTAGATAAGAATTGAAGCTGGTTGTGGTGAAAGAATAGCTTAGTTATCAGTTGGGAGTAGTACAAGGACAAATCCATTTGCTATGGAGATAGTTTTTTAGGGCACTTTTAAATATATTTTGGGATGATAGGGAGATGAGATCTGTTGGTAAGACATTCCAGAGTTTACCAATGTAGTTTCAAAAGAGGTCATCTCCTGCTTGATTTTTGGCTATATGGGTTTGTATGTGGTTTCTGTTGGTGGATAGGGGTGGTCTAGCAGTAGTGTAGAGTTTGAGAAGATTTTGTAGGCTGGGTACTTTTTCAGGCCGTGAAAGGTTTTTGTGGCATATTGAGAGTTGAGTGTAGTGTAGGAGCTGGGGAAGTTCTAACCAGTTGAGTTGCCTGAGTGCTAGGCAGTGATGAGCTCTAGCTGGTAAATTTGTGGCAAATCTTGTTATTTTATTGTAGCAAGTTTCAAGTTTTTGTAATTCAGATTTCTTAAGGTTAGTCAGAATGGGGGCTGCATATAGTAAGGTGGAGAGTAGGTGGGTTTGTGCGATGGCTATTTTGGTGTTTGCTGTAAAATAGTGTTTATTTTGATATAAGGTACCACGTTTTTTGTGTACTTTTTTTTACTGTCTGAGAAATATAAATATCAAATTTAAGTTTGTGGTCAATTTCTACTCCGAGTAGTTTAGTGTGCTGTGTGGGGGTTATGAAGGTTTTGTTATGTGAGGTAATGTGGAAAGAGTTAGGAGAGGGAGCAATTTTATTAGGAGAGGATATTAGTAGTTTGTTCTTTTGGGGGGTTAAGATTAGACTGGTATTTGTTAGCCAAGATTCAGCTTCTTGAAAGGCTTTCTGAGGTAGTGTCTGAAGTTTAGGTAAGGAGCATGCAAAGCAAATTACAGTCGAGTCGTCTGCGTATTGAATGAGTGATGCATGAGTGGTTGTGAGATGGAGGTTATTAGTAAATATAATGAATAGGAGTGGGCCTAAAATAGAGCCTTGGGGCACTCCAAGTTCAACTGGTAGTAGAGGTAATAGGGTCTATTGCCATGAGACTGCTTGTTGGTGTTCAGTGAGGTAATCTTTGAACCATGCAAGAGTGGAATCAGAGAAGTGAAGGTCTGAGAGTGTGCTAGGAAGGTTAGTATGGGAAACCATATGAAATGCTTTTGACAAGTCCAAGAAGATAGAGGAGGCAAAGTGATTGTTGCTTCTCTGAAGATTGATGATGTTAGTAAATGACAATAGTGCAGTTGTTGTACTGTGGAATGGCCTAAGTCCGTGTTGGGTATTGGTTAGATGTCAGTTAGTAATAGTAAGTAGGTAGTCTGTGACCTGCATATGAATTTCTCTTTCTAGGAGTTTAAAGAGTGGTGACAGTATTGCTATTGGTCTACAGTTGTTGAGCTCTTTAGATGAGCCGCCCTTATGAAGGGGAATGATGTATGCAGTTTTCCAGATGGAAGGGACCTGGTGTTCAGCTATTGATCTATTGATTAGTAGTGATATGGGGTATGCCATCAGCTGTAAGCTTTAAGTATTCTGTGGGTAAATTGTTGGCCACTAGCGTAGTGGGCTTTAGTTTTTTCAGGAGTCTTTTGATGGTGTCAGTTGCTACTGGTTGCAGTGAGAAGGTAGATGTGGTGTTGGGTTTTGGGGAGGAGGGCATGTTTGTTGATGGGGTTTTAGCTAGCTCTAGGATGGTTTCTGTGAAACATTTGTTAAATTGAGTGGCTATGCTGTCTGAGTTATTGGTGGATGTGGGGGGAGGGGTTCCTGTTTTACCCGGGTGTAGAATATTATTTATTGTGGTCCAGAATTTTTGTGGGTTATTGTATTGTTTGTTTTGTATTTCAGTATAGTAGTTAACTTTACCTGTTTTCATTTGTTTCTTAGCTTGATTTCTAAGTTCCCGATAGGTCTGATATGTGAGTTGGGACTTAATTTGTTTTCCAGGAAGTCCAAGCCTTATCTCTAAGCCTGAGGAGGTTTAGTGTTTCCTTCTTTAACCATGGGGCATAGTTATATTTTACACATACATATCTAGTTGGTACCCATTTGTCTAGAATGGAAAGGAAAGTAGTGTTAAAATACCTTACTGCATCTTGTAGGGGCAAGAGTTTTAAAGGTGCCCATTTACAATGCTTGAGTATTTCTATAAGTTTACAGAGGTTCAGTTGATTTTCTTTCTTAATTGTAGTAAAATGGGTTGTTTCAATTGCATTGTTTTCTTTCTGACCAAGTAAGTGGGAAGATGATCACTAAGGCTGTCTGGTAGACAGTCTGAAAGGGGGTATAGGGCTGGCCTATTAGTTAACATCCAGTCTAGAGTGGAGTGTTGTCTGAAGTTTTATTCATTCTAGTGGGTCCCTGGATGAGTTGAGAGAAACCATGTAGGTTAATATGGTTTTTGGGGTGAGTGGAATTGCAATCTGCCCAGTCTATATTAATGTCCCCCATTATAAGTGTTTCCTGAGGTAGGTTATTGCAACACCAGTGTAATATGTTTTCTAGCATTGGAATATTATCTCTTAGTAGCATGTAAAGACCTATTATGTATATATTTTTACTGGGGTTGATTTTTAGTTTTGCGTACAATATTTCTGCATTGTTGAGTTTTAAGGTTGTTTCAGATACTGTTTCTATGGTGAGGTGATTTTTGTAGAGTAGGGCTACTCTGTCTCCTCTTTTATTTATTCTATCAGAGCTCATAATATTATAGCCTGGGGGTAGTATGTCATTACTATTGGTGTTGTGATTTAACCAGGTTTCTGTTAATAGAGTAATATCTGGTGAGTAAAGGGCAAAGTTAGCATGGAGCTCATGAATTTTGTTATTTATACTTCTGATGTTCATATTTGGTATAACAATGTCTGTATTGTCTCTACTGGGAATACTTGTTGTCAGATAGCTGGTTATTTGCTAGCTAGGGAGTGGGGATTGAGGTTGGGAGATTACTGGTTGGGCCAGGATTTGGATGTATGTCTCCACACAGGATTAATTTGGATGCAGTTTGGACAATATGTTTAAGATATTTGGTAAAGTGTTTGTCATATTTTAAGGAGATGGTGGGTAAGTTTGAGTATTGGGGTTGTGGCAGTTTAGCTTGGGTAAGGGTTGTATCATTAAAGATGGAACTACTAATATAGATGTTAGCTGGCATGAAGTTGATAGGATGTATATTAGATGTGGAAAGGAAGGGGTTGGGGAATTATTGAGTGATAGGAAGTGATTATAGTTGTCATTATTAGTAGATTTAGTGGGGCCATTAGGATTGAAGGAACATTGCAGGACAGTCTCAAATAAATACAGAAAATATCTAAGCTAAACTTCACTACATTCCTAACTGAATCTGAGAAATTACTGTATCTTAGTTAACTTACTTACAGCAAGGCAAGTGTGGGAAATGGATCTTCTAGCTGATGTTGTTGCCAGGTCAAAGACAAATACAAAATGGCCAGTCTCTCTCTCTCTCTCTCTCTCTCAGAGACTTCTTAAATTAATATCAAATATTACTGCTGCGGGTAGCTGGCAGAATGACATCACTTTTTGTCACCTGACTTTAGTTCCCAAGCTAAACCCCCATTGTCAGAAACTACTAGCATTTAGCATCTCTCTGTGAAAACACATAAACAATGACCCTTCTTAAATCTTTGCAGCTGCTGGAAGACATAAAACAATAAAACACTTACAACACAATACAGAAGGCTCCCTAGTTTTAGACATCCTGTCTCCTTGCTGCATTGAAACTAACTTTTATGACACAATAATAAAACTATTTAATTTCAACTATTTTCTTGAAGTTTTGCAAGTTCCCACTATTAAAGCCTATTCATTTACATGGGTACAATAGTTTATGTACATTTCTGTTCTTTCCCATTAGGCTACACTGTGGATACATCCTTAAGCTCAGTACTTCACACACACAGTTCTGTACCAGCAGCTTGATATACAGACAACATACAGTTCTAATATAGTGGTAACATAAGCGATTGCATCCTGCTGATATTCACAAATGACACATAATTATTTACAAAATTCCAGATAGCTGTGCTAGCAGTATGTCCTTCTGTCACACTTCTATATAAATCATATTAATATTCCCAAATGAAATATAATTATTTACAAAATTCTAGATAGCAAGGCTGACAATATTTCCTCTTGTGACAATCAGTATAAATGTAATGTTGCTCTAAATGTAGAACTTTGGAATATGACTGATTATAACATGAAATAGTTTCTCAACAAACATCTGAAAAGTGCATCATTTTGGGGACATTCCGGATTTTGCCTTAAAATGTTCCTTTGTTTCTTTTAACATTTCATATTTTTGTGTTATTACAGTCACTGAATACTCTTAGGAATCCACATTATTAGTCAGGATTCAGGAACCATCCATTTTGAATATTAGGTAAAGAGGCAGGCTGTAATATATGCATGTGTCTGGGAAAGGAACAGGTTTTAGAGTACTCTGTGAAGAATGTTTTTTTTTTCTTCTGTTACTGCATAAATTAAAAGCCACCATGCCATGGTGACACAATATAAGCCAGTACTATGTATTTCAGATGGTGGAACTGATGCCTTCTCATTGCCTTGTGTCATTTCCCCAGCAGTGTGGTCTTACACAAAATAAATTGCATCTATTATGCTTTTCCTTTATGTGCAAATACATTTTGTGTCTGCATTTGAGCATGCCCTTGTATTCAGTCAGAAAGTAATGCAAGACATATTTCTGCAAAACTCCCTGCTCTGTGTATTCTTTTTCTAATTTTATGCTGTACTATGCTACTTCAGATAAGCACACAACCAACAGATGATGAAACTAGCTCCCTGCATGGCATAAAGGGATAAAGTCTTGCTGACTCAGATCTGACTATGACCCTGGGTGCTGGAGGATCATATACAAACAGGGTAGGAGTGAGTGGTCATTACTTACTCTTACTTCATGGACAGAAGGAGGCAGCTCAGTATGCTGCAAGAATGACACCTGGCAGACTCTGGACTTTGCAGCAAAAAGCAGCAAATGGGTCCAGGGCATATGCCACCGAGCAGTTTGGGCATGAGCTGTAGCTGGAACAGGTACATGTGTGGAAACATGCATGGGACCCTTCCAGAAATGTAGAGCTCATACCCAGCTGGGATGCTTGTTACAACTATGTAAAACCCCTGATGTCTGCCTAAGGTGATGGGGTCTCATCCAAAGTGAAATCAATAGGCACAGTTGGTAATGGGAGGCTGAGCTCTTAACTCCTTTGCTCAAAAGCAGGGGTAAAGCCAAATAATAATAATGGGAGACAAAGGCCCAAAATCAAGGACATTTTAAATATTAGTCTAATTTTTCCCTAGCCCTTGTCTCTCACCTCTGGTGAGGTGCCAGGGAGGGGTACACAATAGCCTGACTGTGGAGTACATTCCCACATTTCTGGAAGGGGCAACTTTTCCAAGCAGCTCTTTCCTTCCCCTTGCAACACAAGCAATGGTTTCCTCTGTCCCCCACCAGAGAAATTGCAGTGCACTGTGTTACCCTGAGTGTATGAAAACTCCTTCTTCACATCAGGAGAAACAGGCAGTTCATGCCCCTTAATTTCTCCTCCTCATTGCCTGGCTCTTTCAATACTGAGAATGATAATCAAATTGCAGTCACCAGGGTCACAGAGTTCTAGCCCTATACATCACTGATCTGGGCTTCTATAGACAACTTTTTGCTTCTTCATTGTACTGCATCCCATATTCATGTTCTCTCATATCTCATTTTCCCTTTTTAACCCTCACTTTTTATATGATGCTTCTCATTAAGCTGTAAATTAATTGGGTGCACCACACTTGATCATGTGGCTTTTTGTTTCGGCATCAAAATCTTAGAAGTAAGACTTTTTATGATGTTGACATTTTACTGGGAGGAAAACAGAGGGGTATCAAAAGATGCCGTAGGTGTAGGCAGTGTGAATATATTATAAGGGATGACAAGCTCATCTTGGAAAGTTTGTCCAAACAAAAAAATCACACTCTCATATGGGAACTGTAAGAGCAGTGGCTTAGTATACATAGTGAGATGTGCAACCTGCCTGACATTTAATATAGGGAATTTTTGAAAAAAAAATTCATGAGCACTTTTATGATATTCAGAAAGGAAATTTAAACAGTGCCCTTTACAAACATTCTCTTAAATGTAAACGTTTCAAAAAAAATTTGTTTGGTATGCTGGAAGTGAGTCCATGAGATCCCAGAGGAGGTACTTGGGAGACAAGAGCAGAGAACTTTATCGGCAAAGTTAAACACCACCATATCTCCTGGAATTAATGACTCCATATCTATAGCTCCTGTATTCAAGATAAGGGCAGCTAAATTATGACTTGATTAGTCTATTAAATTATACATTTATATACTACCCAAAGGTTTTTATAGGGTTGGGACTTTTTAGGCTTATGACATACTCCAGGTTTTTAGAATATTAATATTTTTAGTATGTTATGGTACTCAGGCTTTTAATTATAAAAGTAGTTTGAGGGGTTACTTTAACATAGGAAAATATTTTAATTTACATATGAATGATTTTGCAACGGTTGGTCTATGTGTTCTTTAATTTTTTTCACCACCTGCAAAATAGGTCTGGGGTGAATCCCTCCCTTCCTGCTGTGAATACCATTTATACCCCTGGATTTACAAAGCCCTTTATAGTGTGCAGGATTAGTCTAAGAGCTATTTCCGGCAATAAGGCTGTCGTGCGATCCAGGAATGAGCTCCTGGGACGTGCACGTGAGCTCTTAGGCTAATCCTGCATGCAAATTACCCTCATTTGCAGGTGAAAACCATGCAAATGAGGGTAATTTGTGATCCAGGAAGCAGGCAGCTGTCAGTGCAGGATGAGTGCAGTCTGCAGAAATGTACTCAGTTAGTAACCGAGTACATTTCTGCAAACTACAAAATGGAGCTATGACAGCTCCAAATAAAGGCTGCATATCATTGATGAAGCATGCCAATGGCCAAGTAGAAGGCCATTGGTATTGCAAAATGTGTAAATAATAAAAAAAAAAAAACATTTATTTTTTTCACCGATCTTGCCTGTTTAAGCATAGGGCAGCGGAGCACAAACGGGATCAGGGGAGAATAATAAAACAAACCTAAAATAAGCATTCTAACTAAAAGCAGTATTCTGCCATGCAAGTCAATGGCAAGCATAAGACAACCTGGCCAGTGAGTAATGGTTGCTAAGGGGGGAGGCTCAGTGTGGGACATGTAACTATGCATTAGCAGGCAATCCTATGCAAATGAGGGGAAGGATAATGAATCCCAAATTTCCCCAGGGTATGAGGCAGGTCCCAAGAGTGTAAGAGTATAAATAGCTGGGAGCAAGACTAGGATATAGGTGACATCATGGGGTGAGTGCGTCAGACATACTGTAAGTGGATTGGAACCCTGTAGCTCGGGACTGCTGCTAGCTTAGCACAGCTAAGCTAGAGGTGTGTCCAAGCTGCCTAGCACTCCTTACAAAGTGTAAGCGGGTGTGCGCACCGCGCACCAGATTTCACAGGAAGAAAAAGGAAATTAAACCAGGAAATAGCAGCTCTGTGCACATTTGAGCACTCTGTTTGCATGGTGTGTACACAGGCCTAAACAGGGAGGCAATGGGAAGGGAAATCAGCAGTAGGAAGGTAATCAAGGAGAACTAGCTTAGCTGACAGTTGAAATGTATCAGAAACAGCCAATCACACAGGCAGCAGCCCAGCACACCACTATAAACTATGCAAATACCTTTCCCCGTTGTTATTCCCAATAACTCTGCACCACTGGTGTATACAAATGGGGAAATTTTAGAAAACGAAAGCAAGAGAAATAATGTTAGGAGCTGCATTTACCATCATAGACCAGCATGTGCAAAAGGCTGAGGGTGGTGAGGATGTGAATGCTGCTGAGCAACCCACTGTGAGGAGACGAAGAAGAGTGTACAGACCCAGGGTAACCTACCAAGGGCTACATGAGCTGGAGACAGTGGAGCACTATAGGGTGGACAGGGACCTCCTACAGCAGATTGTTGAGCTGTGCCGGCCACCCCTCACACACAGAACTAACAGAGGTGAACCCATCCCAGTGGATACCAAGGTATGTGTAAGCCTATGAATACTAGCTAAAGGTACCTTCCAAAGGCCAACTGGGGATATGATGGGGATATCACAGGCATCAGCATCCAGGGTACTCCACCAGTTCCTGGATGCCATGTCAGCACATGTCAGTGAGCACGTATATCTCCCCATCACCTGTGAGGTGTTGGCCAGCAATATGCATCTCTTCCATCAAATAACAAAATACCCAGAGGTAGTGGGTGCAATAGACTGCACACACATACACATCAGAGCACCACCCAGTGAGCGGAGTAGGGTCTACATCAACAGCAAGGGCTTCCCTTCCATCAACTGCCAGGTCGTGTGTGATGCCCAGGGCATAATAATGAATGTGTGTGCTGGCTGCACTGGAAGCTACCACGATTCCCACATCTGGCATCTGATGCAGCTGTACCACAGATTTCCCAATAGGGACATCCCACATGGCCACCTAGTGGGGGATGCTGGATACACACTGGAGCCATGGTTGATGACACCCATCAGAAATGCACACACACAATAACAACAAATCCATAATGAGGCACACGCACAAACACAAATCATAATAGAGTGTGTGTTTGGGATGCTCAAGTCATGGTTCTGGTGTCTGGACACATCTTGTGGAGCCTTGCAGAACTTACCAACTACATGTGCCATGCTACACAATATGATACTGTGGAAACAGCTGCAGCAGGAACAGCATGGGGCAGGGCCACACAGCCCCCCACCATTGCCAAGGCTTGTACAGGCACAGAGTGACTCAGAGGAGGAACAACCTGAGCCTGTCCCAGTAGGCAGAAGAAGGCATGCCCAGCATGCCCTGGCAAAGAGGCAACGCATAGCACATGCACTGACACAGTAGGGACCCAGAGAATGTCACCTCTCTCCAATTCCCACACACAGTAAAAGGGATGCCAAACATGACACTACCTGTGCTCAACCATGTATAGGGAATGTGCTCTGTGCATCTGACATAGGCAGCCCCGCAGCACTACCCTCAATAATGGGGCACCCACAAGGTAAGTGACTCACACATGCCAGTTGGGGGGGTCACATACCCAACAACTGTTACAGTCAGCAGGATAGGTGTAGACAAACACAAACAAATGCTGCACTATGGCCTCTGAATGAGCCCTATGTGCAACCCCCCCCGCAGGCCTACACAGACAGACTACAGCAGGCCAGGCAGTTGGATGTAAGATGTGAAGGCTAGGAAGTCAGAAACTAATATGTAGGCAGTAAAAGCTAGGATCTGTAGTACACTGGTATGCCCCTAGCCAGCATGATAGGTAAGACTACAGACTGAAATGGAGTACCTGACATACCAGTACAGTCCTGGCAAATGTGTAGAAGTGTCAGATGTACCCCCCATCCTACGTACACTTATAGTAACAATCAGGTGTGCCCCCCCCACTCCTGTGTAGAAATGTAGAAACAGTCATGGGTCCCCCCCAGCTATGCAGAAATATATCAACAGTACATGCCAAATGACTGATGGATACCCTGCAGACACAGCATGCTACCTGTCGGTGTACAACACAAAGGTTAACACTGCAGTACAAACAACCTGGATATGAGCCACACATGCAATACAGATGGCCATACTGGGCATGCTTACACACTTAGAGAAATGAAGGCAATGTCAGTCAACAACATACTGAAAGGTCATCCTGGGCATGCTCACACACTTAAACACATGAAGACCATGTCTGCAAACACCAGTGGACCAGACATATCTGGCAGTCACAGTTCTAAGTGCAGACACATGTCAGTATGCACCACTCCTGCCTTGCACACATAGTGGATAGAAATACAGACATATATGTAAGGACAACACACTATAATAAGCCAAAGGTAGACAGACATAGATGTGTGGAAGAGGGTCACCATGACAAGGACCCATCTGGGACTGTCCCACCCAGCACACAGCCAAAGGCCCACAAACACATGAGGTGCAGATGCACTCACTGCAGGTACTAGCCATCAGCATCTGTCAGCATGACAGACTATGTGATGCTCGTGCCAGCTGTGCAACATGACTGTACAAGGAAGTAGTTATCTAGTAGCTGTATACACATACCTGTGACATATGACCCCATGTATGCCCGCATGTGGCATGTCAACCCCTATATAAAATGGGTTATGGCCCATGCACACACTGCCCACCCCATAGCAGTATTATGACAAGCCTGCTGAGCTCATCCAATGTGAAATACACCTTTGTGAGAGCCGTAGCTCAGCAATCACCATGGCGCATCCCATAACTGCATACTTCTGTAGTGATAAACCAGTTAGGTAGTAGTTCAAACACCAGACTTGGCAACTGTGTGAGTGTGTGTTTGTGTGTGTGTCTGACTGTGTAGAGAGCAATGCTGTTTAGGATACTCAAGATCCGTACAATTCATATACTGAACTTTAGCAAGGCCACTGATGTCACTCACCTAGGAATACACCTCTGGTAGAGTCATACCCCAGTAATCTCCATAGTATGTCCTGTAACTGCGTACTGCTGTAGTGTGATAAAGTAGTTAGGTAGGTGTTCTAACCCCAGAGCTGGCAATTGTGTGTTTGTGTGCGAATCTGTGTGTGTGTGCCTGATTGAATGGAGAGCAATGCTTTTTAGGCTACTCACACTCTGTACATTTCATATACTCAGTTTTGGCAGGGCTGCTGATGTCACTCACCTAGAAATACACCTCTGGGAAAGTCATAGCCCAGTAATCTCCATAGCACATCCTGTAACTGCATACTGCTGTAGTGTGATAATCCTAGCTAGGTAGGTGTTCTAACCTCAGACCTCGTAAATCTGTGCATGTGTGTCTGACTGAGTAGAGAGCAATGCTTTTTAGGCTACTCACACTCTGTACAATTCATATACTCACCTTTGGCAAGCCTGCTGATGTCACTCACCTAGAAATACACCTCTGGGAAAGTCACACCCCAGTAGTCTCCGTAACACATCCTGTAACTGCATACTGCTGTAGTATGATAAAGTAGTTAGGTAGGTGTTCTAACCCCAAACCTGGCATGTGTGTGTCTGTCTGACTGAGTAGCGAGCAATAATTTTTAGGCTACTCACACTCCGTACAATTCATATACTTAACCATGGCAAGGCTGCTGATGTCACTCATCTAGACATACACCTCTGGGAAGTGCATAGCCCAGTAATCTCTGTAGCTCATCCTATAACCACATACAGCTGTAGTGTGATTTAGAACTGTGGTAGGGTTCCATCCCCACCCATGGCAGTTCTGGATGTTTTGTGTGTGTTTCAATGTGTGTGTATGGAGCAATGCATTATAGGCTACTCACTCGCAGTATATTTCAAATGCCCTACTGTGGCAATCCTGCTGATGTCATCCATTGTGAAATACAGCTTTGGGGGGACAGTTCATCTGTAATCCCTGTGGTGCATCCTATAACAGCCCCAAACTGTAGTGTGATATAAACCTCGGTCAGGGGTTCTATACCCACACATGTCAGTTGTAGATGCTTTGTGTGTGTCTCACAGTCTCTGTAGGGAGCAATGCATTTTAGGCTAGTCACTCACAGTACAGTTGAAATGCCCTACTTTGGTAACCCTGCTGATGTCATACATTGTGAAATACACCTTTGGGGAAGAGGTACTCCAGTAATGTCCATGGTGTGTACTATAACTTTGTAGTGTTATAGTGTAATAAACTAGTTAGGTAGGGGTTCTACTCCCAGGCATGACAAGTGTGTGTGTAACACATATCCTGTGTAGAAGTGGCTGTGAGTGTGTGACACCTATGGCCAATGTGGAGGGGAATTTGCTCAGTTCTTTTATGGTGGCCCTACTATATATCACCATGTCAACCATACAGGGATAACAGATGTAAATTAGCTGAGAGGCTGTGGTGCAAAGCCAAACCCAGACATGTGACATCAAGGCCAGCCAATCACAGTTAGCAACCCCACTATTACTCAGAGCACACACACATGCCTAAGCAACAGCCAGTATGTGGGTAGTATACTGTATATTGGCCACTGATAGTGACTCTGCAGTGATAGCAGTGGGCTACAGAGGGAATGTCACCCTGCCCATCTGTCCAATATGCACTTACATGCAGACAGTGCACCTCCACCATGTTCCCAAATGGACACCTGCACCACCCATGGTGCCTTCACACGTGACTCCTAATGGACATACTATGCCTGATAACATGCCCTGTATGGACAGATGACACTGACATCAGGGAATGCTGTTAGCATGCTGCCAATGTAGGTGCAGGGTAAACCTGCTGCCCATTACCAGTTCCTGCCACAGGTGGGCAAGGCTGGCACTTCCAATGATAATCTGTGCTCACAACATGGGCCAGACACCCCAGGTACAGTTCCACATGTCACTGTACATCCATGTGGGAGGTGTGCACATCCCAGACACCATCCATGTCATGGAGTAAGGAACATATACATGGCAACTGATGCACAGCATTGGCCACCCACAATAGTCATGCAAGTAACTGGATGGGGGATGCAATACCCACCTGTGTGGGCAAATGCAGAAACTACAGGCCTGACGCACAATGTATACCATCATCATGTGGCCTGATGCCAAGGTATACCCATCCCCTACCCTTGTACAGCCTGCTGGCACAGTTGGCCACCACACACCCATACAGTCATGCACCCATGCATGTCAGGACTGGCACCCTGTGTGTCCATGTGTGTGTTGTATGGTGCATCTGACCACATCTACACTCACTACAACCCCCCAGGGCATACTGAAGCATGCTGTTTGATGTCTGACACCTCATCATACTCTATGCCCATACGACCTCCGTATGACCCATGTGGTGCATGTGATACCTGCACATCAATGTGTTGTGGCAATCCCATTAGTGATGAGTTGCACTCCTGGCCCTGCCAAGTGTGTCAATGTGTGTGCGTCCCTGTGTGAGTGTGCCTGTGTTGACGCTGGCAGCTGTTCATGCAGACAGGCACGTGTACGTCACCTACCTTATATATACTGCATCCCTGTTGCAGATGTCACTCATCATCACAAATATGCTCTGAGTGCTCCACAGCAGGTAACCCATGTGGCACATCCAATAATGGCATCAAACTGTGCTAGCACTACATAGTTGTCAGGGGTTTGATACCCTGTGCTGGTAGGTGTGTGACACAAACATGCTTCTGTTTTACTCTACCACCCCTCCTTGACATGTATTTGCCTCTGTCTGCCTCCCCCACTCCCTCTCCAGTGGATTTGGAGATCTACACCTGCTATGCTTAGGCAGCAGCATGTGTAATTTAAGTGATGCTCATGATCAGCTGATGGCCTCTGGACGAATTGCAGCCCTCCCCTAGCTGATTGCATGTGGAATGGCTGTGGTAACAGTCCCATAGCCAATTGCATGGAAACACACTCCAATACCTAGGAACAACATGGTGGTGTTGGCCCTTTACAGTCACTGTGAGCAGAAACTCGATCTGTTGTTTGGCAAACAGCATCTCAGATGGATTGGAGATTTACCTCTAACAACATACACTGTGGAAGGACAGCAAAAAACAGGAGGGGGATATGCCTGACCTGACTACAGACTGTAAGTGTTGCTATATTGTATGTGGAGTACTGTTGGTTTAACAGTGTTTGTCTGGATATGCCTGTCATACATGTTGCAATACCTGCCATGTTGGTCCCATGTATATGAGGGATCCCCATCCGCAGGATCATCCACAGACTGGGCAGTGTTGTGCCTTTGGTTTCATGTGTCAGCTACGGTGCACCTATCTGTGGAATGCAGAAGGTAGTGTGAGGATAACAGTCAGCCTGGAGAGTTACCAACGTCACATCCCTCATAGGACATATGGTGCAATGAACCCTGTTACAACAGTATATGTATGAGGGTATTACAGCGATGTGTCAATATTGGCCCTGTGTTTGTGCCTCCAGCCACAACTCTGTCAACCTTTGTACATATGTCATGCAGTAGGGGGTGCATACGTTCTGTACTCCATAGTCATTGACAGCACATCTGATAACAAGCCAGTGAGATATCAGACTGCTACACATGCTATGTATAGTAGGGGTTATAATTGAGGACATAGCCTGGGAATTATGTGGTTGTGTGTACAGTACGGAGGTATGTGTAAATCTGGTAATTGTCGACAGTGTGTGTATAAATTGTCAACAGTGTGTGTATAATGAATATGTACCTTGGCCTGTGTAGAGACTGTTGCAGATGTCATTGTTCCTGGTCCTGTTCTGACTGTATGTCACCCTAACAGCTTACATGTTTGTTGGAGCGAACACACACATGTCCCATACCACAGACAGGCATCGGACCACACTGTCTAGTGGCCCAGTATATGTAGGGGCGTTGTGTGAGTGGATCATATGAGGATGGTGTAGGTCAGATAGTCCATATACTGTAATAGTACGCTAGCTTACCATATGTAGTTGTGGCTGTGTTCACATTGGTTGTGGTTATGCACTTTCACACAGGTGTCTATTACTCTGTGATGTGACATGCCTGTAGAGCCTGCTATCTATGCAGGTACATGTCTATTCCCACATGGGAGATGTAGCCTAGTGTTGAGTCTGTCTTCCTGTAGCTTGCACTGTGCTTTGTTACATGCCTAGCACATTACTGTACTTATCCAGTGAGATGACATGTCCAGATACTTGCCAGATGTACTTCTGCTGGGCCACCACTACAGTCATGTATGTCAGACAAAGCAGCAGGATGCTGTTCAGATGTATGTCACTAACTAGTGGGTAGTATGTGGCCATGGCACCTCTGTACCAGCGGTTACTATGTGTCAGGACAGACAGGGGTGTATGAATGCATAACCTATGGGGGCAAATGTATACCAGTATTTACTTGTTATACCCATCTACATGGCTGTTAACATTCACAGGCCTGGTTCACATGTCTTGCATGAAGGGGTTCTGTGTATACCCCTGGACTGACCAGCATGTGTCAGACTGTCCACATATATTGGGCATATCACAGCTGTAGTCCACAGGGGCATTACTGTGCTAGCAGTGGTACTGTACTATGATGAACTTAGGATGTCTGTCAGTAGCCAATGGCACACATGTCCACAGCAGATGTGGCCTCCCACACACACCATGTCTGTGAAGATGATCCCTATTACAGTAGCAATAGTCTACAAATATACCTGCAATACATACATGACATCCCCTTGCACTGAGAGGTTGGGACTATTGGGGCTGAGGTAGGGCTCCATTCCATGTGCAAGACATATGACAAACATATATGTACATATCATTATACATATATCCATATAGATATGTACACATTTACATATCTTGCTTACTGTATGACAACAGTTGTACACACATGTGTCTGTGTTCCAGACTCTGTCCTCCACCTACATACTTGGCTTTGCACATGTGACATGCTGTCAGGGTTTGTTATGTAGTGGGCTGTGTGTATGTCATGCTGTCATTCCTGCCATCCCTCCACTGCTGTTGTGTCCCCCACACATACTGGGGGGTTGGGACCATATATATGTGTGGGCTCCACCTATACAATACATGTATGCCCTAATGCACTGCAGAGGGAAGTGTACGTAATAATGGTATATGGCCCAGTAGTATTGAGTGTAGAGGGGGTGTACCATGACTAACCTAGGCTGTTACAACATGTGTGGGTATCTGGGGTAAGCTGCCTTAAGGTATCTGGATGTACATTACCATACAGTCCACCGTGGGTAAATGCAGGCTTACTGCCTGCTGCCATATGGAATGTTCTGTTTGTCAGTGTGATTGTGATGGTGTCAGTTATGTCTTATTATGTAACAGATACATCCCATTGTGTCAACTGGGGTTTGTACCCCCTAGGGATTCCGTACAGAGTGTAGATAGAGGCTGCTGACCTATACATCGGCATAACATACTGTTGATTGTCTGGTATGCTGTGGGCAGCCTGTCATTACTATTCCACTACTAGAAGGCCTCGGCCTGGACAGCAACATGTGTCAACCTTTCCAGACTTCTGTCTCAGTATAACTGTTTCACAGCTGCATTACACTGTTCATATGGATGTCAGTGTCTAAACGGCTATATGACATGGCATATACAACTGTCATAGTACACAAATATAGCTTTCACATTCATTTATGGGCACCTGTGTGTGGTGTTATATACCCTTTGATATCTCTGTGGGGTATGTGTTGCAGGCTATGAATGTCATTCATATCAATGGCTCATACAGTCTCCAGTGCATGTACAGCATATGTATCTTACTGTACATATCTCTGTGTGTGTATGTGTATTTACATATAAATCTATATATATATATATATATATATATATATATATATATATATATATATATATATATATATATATATATATATATATATATATATATGTGTGTGTGTGTGTGTGTGTGTGTGTGTGTGTGTGTGTGTGTGTGCATATATATATGCCTGTATCTTATCTGCATATATTTGCCTGTGTATATGTTTCCTAAGGATGGCCATGTCATGTGTGGTCCTGGTTATGGGATCTGCAGCACTTGTATTACAGGGGGGACGTGCATGGCGGTGGGGGGGAGGATACCTATTCGTACCAGATGTATATTGTGTGGGGCCTCTCAACACCATTAATTTTACATGAGGACATATATGTTTTCATTATATCCCCATTGTTATCACTAGATGTCTACCCATATACACATATATATGTGCATGTATATATTTGCTGACATATAAATGACCTGTTGTATATATTTACACATGTAGATATAGACATATATATCCATAGATGTAGGTATTTTCATGTATATATGCTCATATATATTTATATATGTATATATTCCTATATACATATATATATATATATATATATATATATATATATATATATATATATATATATATATATATATGGGTCTACTTCTATTCGTTGACAGCCCATTTCACTGAAACCCATTTGGTCAACAGCTCATTTCATTGACTAAAGTATTCAGGGCAAAAACCTGGGATTTGCCCCCCTCCCCACTGTTGTGCGACTGTGGAGTTGTTATATATAGTGGGGGGGTGTGGGGGGCACAGCCCCCCACCTAGAATGTTTGTCGATGAAATGAGCTGTCGACCAAATGGGTTTCAGTGAAATGGGCTGTCAACGAATAGAAGTAGACCCATATATACATATATCAATATGTTGTACCTGTTTAGACATTAATATATTTGCTCACACACATACATCTATAGGTTGCAAGACATTCTCTGTACTGTTGAATGACTGGGCTGGATGATATGTTTGTGGAAATGTCAGGGTTATGCATATCTGCCATGGTTTAGTGGTAAATCACTTTGTGTATGGTGAGCAGGTTCCTAGGTACGAGCCTTCCAGAGGCAGTTTATTTTGTTGCTGGCCAGAACACTCCCGCTTACCCCCACTCTAACCTCTTTAAAAGGAAAGGAAAAAAGGGTTGACAGGAAAGTGGTGAAAAAGGACACAAAGAGGGTAAGACAGCAGGGGAAATAGCTAGGCATGTGCAAGAAGGGTATAGGAAAGGTCCATAGCTGCCCATTTCTGCTACAGCAACAGCTGTGCATATACACTGAATTTAGAGGTAGATGTGGACCCTCAAATACCTGGGAGAGGGGTGAGGACAACATAAATGCATTGTGATGCCAATTAGACCAGATTACATGTGTCCAGTGGACATGTATGTGAAATGGACAGCCATGTATGGGGTGAGATTGTTTCGTGGGAACATATTGCCCTTCCATTATTTTTTCAGGTAGGAGTGGGATGTTGGGGAGGGGTTGTAAGTATATTCGGGGAGGGAGGATGGGTAGGTTAACTGACATGACACACAAGATGCATACAGGGGCAGTATATGACACGTGGGGGGTGAACACCTTGATGGGGAGGGGTGTTGGGATATCGGAAGTCCACAAGCCCCCTAGTGGTAACAGTGGGACTGAGGTTACCACCCATGGGCAGTCACCATGGTGTCACCACAGTGCCATACTCTTGTGAAATATGACTGCAGACCATCCTCCTGCTGACACATGTACACCTGCAACACAAATGGATAACATTATGGAGATAACAATCACTGTTACTGACAGCTGTAATGCATCATAGCTGCATGGCTACACTACCTGACATGCATGCATTACACATTACCCCTGAGAACATCTTACACTACAGTACATTACAGCACTCTATAACAGTCACAGCGTGCATCAGAACCATATTAGCCTGTCCCTGAATCGATGTTATGGATGACAGGGATGCGGCGCAGGTATCATCATATGCACAGGGTGTGTTGCTGGTTTGCCAGAGGCTGAGGGTGGTCCATACATGTGTTAGCATGAGTGTGGGTGAGGGGTTTGGTTCAATGATTGGGGCATGGTGATGTGGTGTGTGTCGGTATGGGGTCACCCTATGTGGTTGCATAGTGTGTGGGTATGCACGCACGCAGTCCTGCCATGTGGCTGCCCTATACAGGTGTTGTTGGACAGCTACAGACCATACCTGGCAGTGTGTGCAGTTCAGTGCTTCTGGCCACGGATATGCTGACTGGGCCTGCCAGGGGTTCCATGGGCACGTGCAGGTACAGACCTTGAAGTGCTACTCTCCCCTGATGATGACAGGTATCCACTGGAACCATGTCAGGCCTGGGATGGCCAGGGCCACGTGCACGAGGCCTGCTGTGGTGTGGTGTGGACAGCACCCCCCCCGTGGTGTGCTGTGGCTGGTACTGCCACTACAGGAGTGGCTTGGTGTCCTGGCATGTCCACGTTGACCACCAGCTGCTGGTGTTTCTGGCCTATGTCCATGTGGACATTGCACCACTCCTACCTTTCGGATACAATCCTTTATCAATACTAACATACAACAGTTAATACTCTTCATATATAGGTCCAAAAAGTCCTATGACCGACAGCCAGAAATCACATGACCTACATCTTTAGATACAGAATATATAAAACAACCTGAAACTGTAAGGGAGCGTGTTACCAACCTGAGAAGCTCACCCGCTCCAAATGTAGGTGGATCCAACAAAAGAAAGCTGGACAGCCCTTTAGGTGTGGGCAAACTCAGCCGGAAATCTACAGAGGTACGTTGAATCTTTCCAGTTTTGAACTACACGAGGTTCATTATTCAGTCCTTTCCAAAGGACTAAACTTTATACCCTCCTGTAGCGATGACGTGGTCTCTGCATTGACAGACTTGAAAAAGTTTACCAGACTATTGAACTTGAAACTATTGTTTGGTAATACTTCATTAATAGAAGGAAGTTTCAAGCGCTTGAGTACTTTTGTTCCTGCCAATGTACCAGTGGTTAGGGTGTTTCATGATCTCTGTGAGCGCCAGATTAGAGATATATATAATGGAAATATCA
The DNA here is from genome assembly GCF_019279795.1 of Protopterus annectens. Taxonomy (NCBI): domain Eukaryota; kingdom Metazoa; phylum Chordata; order Ceratodontiformes; family Protopteridae; genus Protopterus; species Protopterus annectens. Next base: position 1,097,317,842 of record NC_056747.1, on the reverse strand, counting down.
GAAATGGTAAAAAAAGCTTCAATTTGACATTTGAGGAGTTCCAAGCATATAGGGATTTACAGTCTAGTACAAATATTATCATTAAACAAGCTGACAAAGGGGGAGTGGTAGTACTTATGGATAGGGATAAGTATGTCTCAGCTATGTCACTTTTGCTTTTAGATGCTGCAGCATTTAAATGTATTACCTGTATGGGTGTTAAGAAATGCATTTCATATGTAAATATGGTGATATATGAATTACAACTACATGGTGATATAGATATGGACTTATTTAACTATATGACTGTTTCTTGTCCTGTTACTCCACAATTGTACGGCATCCCGAAAATTCATAAGTCTGTAAGTGATCCACCTATGAGACCTATTGTCTCGGGTGCTGGTTGGGTGACCGAACCCATATCTATATATCTACATGCACAACTTCAACCATTTCTTAATGAATGTGAGTCCATTTTATGTGATACTATAGATTTTGTACAAAAGTTAAAAGTTTGGTACAATATGGAAAAGGTAGACTTGATTAACAACAAGTACTATTTAGTCACACTTGACATTGTTTTTTTATTTACAGTCATTCCGATTGATGCTGGTATTGAGCTGTTAAGGGAGTTTTTGGTATCTTGTCCTGACCCTAATTTTGAAAAAATTGAAAACGTGTGTAACCTTATGGATGTTATATTAAAGAACAATGTTTTTCTTTTTGACAACTCCCTGTATTTACAGCTAACAGGTGTGGCTATGGGCACCTCTGTAGCCAACACGTACGCTAACTTAGTACTCTATCAGTGGGAAAGGAAACATTTGTTTTGTGAAACTAACCCCTATAGAGGTAATATTAAGTTTTTTCAATGTTTTGTTGATGACTGTTTCCTATTGTGGGAGGGTACACTGGCAGATCTAAATGAGTTCATGTTGTATTTAAATTCATTATCATCCTTTCTGAAATTTAAAATGTGTTGTTCAGAAACTAACATTACTTTTTTAGATATTAGTTTGACAATTGAGAGAGGCCTTATACACACAAGTTTATACAGGAAAGATGAGGTTCAATACTGATAATCATTGTTTTGATAAACAGCTGGATGATATGTTAGCAGACTTTGTATTCAGTGGATATGATGATATGTTATTATCAAATGAGAAGAGGAAAGTGTTGGAAGATAGGATGACAATATAAGAACCAATTTTCCTTAGAAATTCTATGAATGTGAGGGAAAATGACAAATCCAGCCCGCAAGATACAATAGTTAGATATGTGACTTCTTATAGTATGAAATCACCCTTAATCAAACAAATTATATGTAAGAATTGGATAATTTTAATGGCCTCTGATGACTTGAAAGCAATTTTAGGTAATAGACCTTTTTTTGCTTATAAAAATATGAGAACTCTTAAGAGTGTATTGTGTTATAAGGATTTTCCTACCAATACTAATACATCTATCTCTTGTAGTCCTGGTACATACAAATGTTATAATTGTTCCTGCTGTGAGGACATTATTTGTGAAGGGAGTGATTCCTTTGTGCATCCTGTAAATAGGATGACATATAAGTTTAATGTAGTAGCAACTTGTACTACAACTAATTTAGTGTATTTGGCTACCTGTATAGCCTGTGGTTCCTTTTATGTAGGTAAAACTACACAAAAGTTTAAGGAAAGGATCGAGATGTGTAGATAGAAATGCTCTATATAAACACATTATGGAGTTTAAGTTCAGGGCCATAGACTGTGTCCAACCTTCCCCTAGAGGTGGGGATATTAACAATGCTTTAGAAATTAAAGAATATGGGTGGATACTGAGACTGGCCAGTGACTCTTCACCTGGCCTAAACAGTATGATTAGTATTAAACCAATATTGGTTAAGCTTAGCAGGACTAGGCTGTGATATACAAGAATACATACCTATATCTATATATATATGTAAGTTATACATTGTTATACAAATATTTTTATATGTTTTTTATGCTCTCATATGTTTGAATATGTATTTGGCATTTATGTATTTGCATTTTTACTTGGATTTTATATATTGTGTATCTAAAGATGTAGGTCATGTGATTTCTGGCTGTCGGTCATATGACTTTTTGGACCTATATATAAAGAGTATGAACTCTTGTATGTTAGTATTGATAAAGGATTGTATCCGAAAGCTTTGCTGGTCATATTAAAGTGGTTTTTCCTACTGAGGTTTTCGTTTGTGAATTTGGAAGTTGGCACTTGTGTTTCTGGATTTTGTAAGTGATGCACATGATCAGGTGTTGGGCTCTGCACCAATCAGTGTGCAACAGTTGCTAATTGCATGCAGCCTGCTGTGTAGTACTTCAGATATCCACTGTCATGGCAACCCAGTATTATAAAATACTCACTCATGTGGGCGTTGTCCCTTAACCTTTCCAGTATGGAGGACATCCTTCCTGTATGTGGGCAGCAGTGTTACAGACAGCAGGTTGCAATACCTCTTACAGCAGGAATTGCAGGCAGAGGCCAATTACACATTCGTATGAGGTTCCAGACCTACAGACAGAGTGCGTTGTGGTCATATGTGCATTGTATATTGCTTGTCTTGCAGTGTTTGTGTGTACATAGTTGTTTAGGATGGAATGCAGTCAGTCTGCATAGCTCTCAACTGTGGGCCTATCCACATGATGGCCAGTGGATTGTGTGGTTGGTTTGGTCTGTGCACTACACAGGTCTTGCCCTATATATATCACTGGCAGTCTGTCTGTTGCATGCTATACATCCATTTGTGTTTCTGATGTCGTATTCCTGCATAAGGGTATGTTGCAACAAATCCTGTAACACCAGCAATTTCCAGGATGTGTAACAGCAACATTGCAAGTATGGCCCTGTGTGCCTGCCTCTGGCCTCCACATATATGGCAGGCTTTGTCCTGCTGTAATACAGTTAGGGGTTGTTGGGTAATGGCCTATCATTATCTACTGCTAGCATTCCTGCTAACATCCCAGTCATATTGTGGACTCCCGCAAAATATGTTGGTCAGTGTCCATACATGTGACTGATACATTGGCATTACCACAACTATTACATTTCGCCCTAGGGTTTGACTACAGGGTGTAATTGGAGACTGCTGAAATACATCAGTAATTGTTGATTGTTACCTATCTTGAAGGCAAAGCCTTTGTCTACTGTTGTACTAATTGAAGGCCTTGGCCTAGACAGTATAGTATGTTACATAGCCACATTACTTGAATCTACTGTTTTGTGTGGGCCTTGCATTCATCACTGATTACATATGTCAGACTTCATGTGCTGTAGGTAATGGCATACATTATTGTATAATACACAGATAAAGGTTTTCTTTGTATGCATACCTGTGTGTCGTGTCATGTCCTTTGAATTGTGGGTGGGTATATGTTTAATGTAAGTATTCTCATTTGTGGGAATGGTTGCCACACTACACATTTCGCAGGTACCAATTACAGGGCTTGTGGCTGAGGGATATACTTTGCACCCAGTACTTCCACACTACTCCTACATATGTATGGCTACTAATACGTTTTGTCTGTGTATATGTGTATATACCTATATATATATATATATATATATATATATATATATATATATATATATATATATATAAAAGCAGGAGGCAAGGCAGTCAGAAATAGCACCAAAACTCCAAGTCCAATAGTAAGTTGAACGCAGCTTTATTAAAATCCAGTAGCGTTTTCGCTGCTAAAAAAGAGTTGCAGCTTCTTCAGAACAAACAAACAAAGTGAATATTAGCGCCAAATATTTAAGAGGAAATCAGAGGTGTGGCATTGACATCACTTCCTCTAGTGTGCTATTTCACTTTAAATTCACAATCAGCAAAATAAATTCTAGCATTTACATCAACATAAAAATAAAAAACATCAAGTTATAAGCACAATGTTACAACCTTCATATTAAAAATTGAAAATTGAAATCTACTTTAGATTTAAATGAATTATAAAATTAAAAGTTGTCAAGTTGTATGGATACATATATATTCTAACTTGCAACTAATGTAAAATAACTTATTTTGTGACTTAAAATTCTTTCACTAGATCACACTAAAGAAATAGTAGACTTATCTAGTGAAATATACATATAAATCAGTGTTATGAAAATTATGAAAGTATAAACAAACATATTCTGAAAATACTATCTCATATAACTTTTTAACTTTAGGATTGCTGCTATGTTGCAGTTCTCATTTAAACCTGGGTCACTGAATGCATCGAGCCTTATTTGCCATTCCAATTCTCTAAATACTAGCATCAGTGTAAGTGGACCACCTCTGATGCTAGGTGGTATGTGGTCAATGGCCATAAAATGAAATTTATGGCCAGGATTTCTGGAAATGTGTTTTGATAAGGCACTGTCCATTTTCCCGGTTCTAATTGCGTAGTTGTGTTGGTAGATCCGCTCCTGGAATTTCCGGTCGGTTTTGCCTGTATAGAATCTGGGACAGTAGTCACAAAAAGCTGCATACACCACTGATCTGGTCTCACAATTGATTTTGTGGTGGATTGTGTATCTTTTATTTCTGATGGTAAATGTTTCACCTGATTTTACTACCTCACACCAGTTGCATGAGCCACAGCTAGCAGAGCCCTTGTACCTAGTAAAGGAGTTCATAGAGTGGTTCCTTTGTAGGATTTCCTTCATATTGGTACCTCTTCTATAGACTACTCTTGGGCAAGCCCCTAGCTTGTTCGATAAGAAGAGTCACTATTGATGAGGTACCAGTTCTTACAAATGGAAGACCATATTAATTTAGATTCCATGTTGAAGGTAGAAATGAAACTAGTTGGAAATTTCTTGTCCCCCTTTTTCACTATTCTTTTATCTAATCTGTTGTAGGTTTCAATTTCGTTCCCACCTTCTACAATATCAGATGACATAACGGGTACATCCATTTGCATGTTTTCATCCAAAAGTGGCTTGTAGAAGCCAGTGGATCTTTTAGTGTCAACTTCTTCAATGATCATGTCAACAAAGGTTACTGGGTACCCTCTGTTGGTAAATAGATCTCTCAAGAAATTACATTCCTTTTGAAAAGCTGTGTAAGTACTGCACATTCTCACTGCTCTGACCACCTGTCCTTTGATGATGGAGCGTTTTTGTTTATAAGGGTGGAAACTAGAAAAGTGCAGTAATGAATTGCAATAAGTTGGTTTTCTGAAAATCGTGGAGCATAACTTTCCTCTTGTTGAATATTTGACCAGTTTGACATCCAAGTAATCAATCTCATTCATGGAAAAATGGTGAGTAAATTTAAGGAAAGAGGTTGTTTGATTGATATACTTGACTAGCGTTTCTGCTTCTACGGCGTCACCCCGGAATAGTATAAAAATGTCATCAAGAAACCTTGTATAAAAAGTCAAGTGATGTTTAAATTCAGAATGATCCAATATGAACCTCTTTTCCCAAAAAGCCATGAAGAGATTTGCCACACTTGTACCACAGGGGGACCCCATAGCAATTCCTTGTTTTGAAGATAATGTGTTTTGTCAAAAATGAAGAAGTTGGAACTTAGGATTATATCTAATAGTTCCGTAACTAAATCAATATCATTCTGTGGAGCTCCAAGATCTTTCAGCAGAAGTCCTATCCACTCAGTGGCTTCCTGGTGTGGAATAGAAGTGTAGAGATCCACTACATCGATGGTTAGGAAGTTGTTTCTTGAGTCATATTCGATGTTATTAATGCTAGATAAGAGAGACCAGGAGTCCTTGCATACAACTGGAATCAATGTGATATATTTAGCAAGGATATTGTCAATCAATCTAGCAGAAGGATGGGTCATTGAAGACCTACCATCGATTAAGGCTCTCATCGGGGGGTTCCCAAGATCTTTATGGATCTTGGGAATCCCAAACATAACTGGTACTTTTGGGAATGCGATGTCTATGAAGTTATACGTGTCGACATCTATTTTACCTGCTAAAAACAGGTCTCTGTAGTAGCCTCTATTTCTTTTGTAGGTCAGATTCATCTCATTATGGAAAGATGGACTGTACGCTGGAGAATCCGAGACAATGGACATTTTTTCAACATATTTCCAATTGTCCAGAATTACCAATCCACCCCCTTTGTCAGGCTTAATGACTCGAACAGGAAGTTGGCTGAGGTGGTTCAAAGCTTGACTTTGCTCCTTAGTTATATTAAACATGGAAGAGTTGTTGTTATATCTACCAGGCCTGAGCAGGTGTCTCAAGTCAACTTCACATGCTTTTTCAAAATTGAGTAAACTTGTGTGGAGAGGTGGGTTGAACACACTGGACAGTTTTAACCCAATGTGGGGGACATGGTTTTCATTGTTATAAAGCACATCTAGATTGAGCCTTCTAACAAAACATTTCAAATCCATGATTGTTTCAGTTAAATTACAATGCCTGCTCGGAATAAATTTGTTTGTTTATACTTTCATAATTTTCATAACACTGATTTATATGTATATTTCACTAGACAAGTCTACTATTTCTTTAGTGTGATCTAGTGAAAGAATTTTAAGTCACAAAAGAAGTTATTTTACATTAGTTGCAAGTTAGAATATATATGTATCCATACAACTTGACAACTTTTAATTTTATAATTCATTTAAATCTAAAGTAGATTTCAATTTTCAATTTTTAATATGAAGGTTGTAACATTGTGCTTATAACTTGATGTTTTTTATTTTTATGTTGATGTAAATGCTAGAATTTATTTTGCTGATTGTGAATTTAAAGTGAAATAGCACACTAGAGGAAGTGATGTCATTGCCACACCTCTGATTTCCTCTTAAATATTTGGCACTAATATTCACTTTGTTTGTTTGTTCTGAAGAAGCTGCAACTCTTTTTTAGCAGCAAAAATGCTACTGTATTTTAATAAAGCTGCGTTCAACTTACTACTGGACTTGGAGTTTTGGTGCTATTTCTGACTGCCTTGCCTCCTGCTTTTGTTTTTGGTTGTTTTGCTTCACTTCAACAGTTTCTCTTGTGTTCATGGCTACAGGGGGCCCAAGCAGTCCTAGCACCCTGAATGTGTTTGGAACAGTCGGTTTCAGGACACCTCCAGCTGATCTGGATGTTCGAGCACTATTGCTTGACTTATCGCAAAGGTTGGATTCTTTGCACTCATGAATGGACTGTTTTGACAATGGGAATGCAGCTAGGCCTCAGCCTCCCAGTCAACCAGTCCAACGGAATACTCAATCAGGCACGAATGTGCTGTTTGCATCAACTGTATAGTTAGGGGATGGATCTATACCTAACGCTCAACGTCCGCACACCACGCCCATCGACATTGGTGATAATGGGCGTACTAGACCAGGCGACCCAGGGCTTATTGGAGTTCCGCTTATTTCTGAATGGATCAGCAATTTAGAACCTTTTGCTTTCTCGCAAAGCGATTCTATGGAGTGACCGGCTATGGGTGCAACAAATGATTTTAAGGATACTATCATGAACAACTTGAAACTGTTGGATTTGAAACTATTGAAAGTAAAAAAGTTACAACTGGAAGTTTCTTACTTCCAACAATGTATTAATGAAAACATCATTCCAAAGGGTTTACGTAGTGTTTTTTCACCTTCAGGTCTGGTCAACGATTTGGGGTTCCTCACTGACCTAAATGACTTGTTCCAACAACAGGGTATACAATTGTTGGAACTACTAATCAAACACTACAGAATTAATATCAATAAACTCACAACGGAAATCAATATACTGGATGATGTCATTAAATCTGATATTGACTTTCTACATTATAAATACGACTACAATTGTATTTTCAACAGCATAGACTCTTTACTATTGAAACTAAAACAAAATAAGTCTAAGAAATTGGTAAGGGATAGAACAGCATATCAACAAAATCAAGCCTATCCCAAACTACAAGTTTCTAAGTCAAGAGAGGCTCCTACTAGAGACCCCACAGCGGACCCTCCTTTCCCCAATGATCAGATGGTATTTTCAGATGATGACTTTACAAGGGAAGACACTGGAGAAGGTCCAAGCAATGGAATAAGACGTAGCAACAGACTAAAAGAAAAGAATTTTAACAATGGTAGGAATAACTACTCGAATAATTCTTTCAAGAATAATAGATCAAGAAAGAACAGCAATCATTTTTTAGGGCCACAGTCACAGAGATATCCTCAGAACAAGAAGAGATTGTAGAATGTGTAAGTCATTTGGATTTATTGGAAGGGAATTCTTCATCCAACCCTCCCACACTCGAAGATGCCTCCCGAGAGGGCCTGCCACGAATTTTATCCAACACGAAAGGTGACTTTAAAATTTATAACTTTTCAGAAATATTGCTTGATCTTGACTTGATTGAATTACTGAGTCTTGGAAATACATTTATTTTGAGCAGGCATTGTAATTTAACTGAAAAAATCATGGATTTGAAATGTTTTGTTAGAATGCTCAATCTAGATGTGCTTTATAACAATGAAAACCACGTCCCCCACATTGGGTTAAAACTGTCCAGTGTGTTCAACCCACCTCTCCACACAAGTATACTCAATTTTGAAAAAAGCATGTGAAGTTGACTTGAGACACCTGTTCAGGCCTGGTAGATATAACAACAACTCTTCCATGTTTAATATAACTAAGGAGCAAAGTCAAGCTTTGAACCACCTCAGCCAACTTCCTGTTCGAGTCATTAAGCCTGACAAAGGGGGTGGATTGGTAATTCTGGACAATTGGAAATATGTTGAAAAAATGTCCATTGTCTTGGATTCTCCAGCGTACAGTCCATCTTCCCTTAATGAGATGAATCTGACCTACAAAAGAAATAGAGGCTACTACAGAGACCTGTTTTTAGCAGGTAAAATAGATGTCGACACGTATAACTTCATAGACATTGCATTCCCAAAAGTACCTGTTATGTTCGGGATTCCCAAGATCCATAAAGATCTTGGGAACCCCCCGATGAGAGCCTTAATCGATGGTAGGTCTTCAATGACCCATCCTTCTGCTAGATTGATTGACAATATCCTTGCTAAATATATCACATTGATTCCAGTTGTATGCAATGACTCCTGGTCTCTCTTATCTAGCATTAATAACATCGAATATGACTCAAGAAACAACTTCCTAACCATCGATGTAGTGGATCTCTACACTTCTATTCCACACCAGGAAGCCACTGAGTGGATAGGACTTCTGCTGAAAGATCTTGGAGATCCACAGAATGATACTGATTTAGTTACGGAACTATTAGATATAATCCTAAGTTCCAACTTCTTCATTTTTGACAAAACACATTACCTTCAAAAACAAGGAATTGCTATGGGGTCCCCCTGTGGTACAAGTGTGGCAAATCTCTTCATGGCTTTTTGGGAAAAGAGGTTCATATTGGATCATCCTGAATTTAAACATCACTTGACTTTTTATACAAGGTTTCTTGATGACATTTTTATACTATTCCGGGGTGATGCCGTAGAAGCAGAAACGCTAGTCAAGTATATCATTCAAACAACCTCTTTCGTTAAATTTACTCACCATTTTTCCATGAATTAGATCGATTACTTGGATGTCAAACTGGTCAAAGATTCAACAAGAGGAAAGTTATGCTCCACAATTTTCAGAAAACCAACTTATTGCAATTCATTACTGCACTTTTCTAGTTTCCACCCTTATAAACAAAAACGCTCCATCATCAAAGGATAGGTGGTCAGAGCAGTGAGAATGTGGAGTACTTACACAGCTTTTCAAAAGGAATGTAATTTCTCGAGAGATCTATTTACCAACAGAGGGTACCCAGTAACCCTTGTTGACATGATCATTGAAGAAGTTGACACTAAAAGATCCACTGGCTTCTACAAGCCACTTTTGGATGAAAACATGCAAATGGATGTACCCGTTATGTCATCTGATATTGTAGAAGGTGGGAACAAAATCGAAACCTACAACAGATTAGATAAAAGAATAGTGAAGAAAGGCGACAAAAAATTTCCAACTAGCTTCATTTCTACCTTCAACATGGAATCTAAATTAATATGGTCTTCCATTTGTAAGAATTGGTACCTCATCAATAGTGACTCTTTCTTATTGAACAAGCTAGGGGCTTGCCCAAGAGTAGTCTATAGAAGAGATACCAATATAAAGGAAATCCTACAAAGGAACCACTCTATGAACTCCTTTACTAGGTACAAGGGCTCTGCTAGCTGTGGCTCATGCAACTGGTGTGGGCTAGTAAAATCAGGTGAAACATTTACCATCAGAAATAAAAGATACACAATCCACCACAAAATCAATTGTGAGACCAGATCAGTGGTGTATGCAGCTTTTTGTGACTACTGTCCCGGATTCTATATAGGCAAAACCGACCGGAAATTCGAGGATCTACCAACACAACTACAATTAGAACGGAAAATGGACAGTGCCTTATCAAAACACATTTCCAGAAATCCTGGCCATAAATTTCATTTCATGGCCATTGACCACATACCACCTAGCATCAGAGGTGGTCCACTTACACTGATGCTAGAATTTAGAGAATTGGAATGGCAAATAAGGCTCGATGTATTCAGTGACCCAGGTTTAAATGAGAACTGCAACATAGCAGCAATCCTAAAGTTAAAAAGTTATATGAGATAGTATTTTCAGAATATGTTTGTTTATACTTTCATAATTTTCATAACACTGATTTATATGTATATTTCACTAGACAAGTCTACTATTTCTTTAGTGTGATCTAGTGAAAGAATTTTTAGTCACAAAAAGAAGTTTTTTTACATTGTTGCAAGTAGAATATAATATGTATCCATACAACTTGACTTTACTTTTATAATTCATTTAAATCTAAAGTAGAAGTAGATTTCAATTTTTTAAGGTTGTAACATTGTGCTTATAACTTGATGTTTTTTATTTTTATGTTGATGTAAACGCTAGAATTTATTTTTGCTGATTGTGAATTTAAAGTGAAATAGCACACTAGAGGAAGTGATGTCATTGCCACACCTCTGATTTCCTCTTAAATATTTGGCGCTAGTATTCACTTTGTTTGTTCTGAAGAAGCTGCAACTCTTTTTTAGCAGCGAAAACGCTACTGGATTTTAATAAAGCTGCGTTCAACTTACTATTGGACTTGGAGTTTTGGTGTTATTTCTGACTGCCTTGCCTCCTGCTTTTGTTTTTGGTTGTTTTGCTTCACTTCAACAGTTTCTCTTATATACATATATATATATATATATATATATATATATATATATATATATATATACATATTTTATAAATATATATATATATATATATATATATATATATATATATATCTAGATAGATAGATATATATATTATATATCTATATATATCCCAATATATATATATATATATATATATATATATATATATATATATATATATATATAGATAGATAGATAGATATTTGTATATGCCTGAACATATTTGTCAGTGTATAGATGTGTGTGTATATCTGAACCATTGTGATGTGTACCCCTTCCACATTGTACATTCCCTATGTTAGAATGACATTTCTGCATGTTATGTTACAGATATCGCCCAGACATTTACAGGTGAATTGGCTTATTGTGAAAGCATTGTAGCTGTGTCGTGAAGGGTCCTGTAGCCAAAAACTGCATGTGCTGGGCATTGAATTGCACAGCATATACGTTAGGGCTGTGGGGGGAGGGTAACATAGCACTAATTACCAGGTATCCCTCATTTGAGCCCCCACCCCCATTAACAGTGCATATGGTCTGTTATGTTGTAGCAAGTGGTTCAGGAGTTTGTTCCCATGTAGTAATGCTATACACGGTTCTATCTGTATACATATATTTATATACATCTATAGACATGTATATATATATATATATATATATATATATATATATATATATGTGTATGTGTATATATCTATATATCTATATATATATGTGTGTGTGTGTGTGTGTGTGTGTGTGTGTGTGTGTGTGTGTGTGTGTTTGTGTGTGTATATATATATATACATATATATATATATATTTTTTATATATATATATATATATATATATATATATATATATACATATAGCTGTCTATCCATCTACATTTCCAGATATATATCTGTCTATATGTTCATGCATGTTCGGATCATATTTTTGGCCTGTACCTCATTCTGTTGGCAATTGACATGGATGATCACAGCACTGTAGTCAGTAACTAGTGCTAACACTTTTGTGTTTCAGACTTCATCTCCTTCAAGATATGTGTTCTAATACATATCACTGTGTGACTAACAACATTTTAGGTGACTTAGAGCAGTATTTGACATATATCCCTACTTGTACCCACATTTTGACACACTTTGTCCACAATTCTTGCATTAAGTGGCTGTGTGGTATGGTATTACTACATTTCCTGTACTGTTGACTGCTTGTGCTGGATGATATGTTTGTGAAAACATCAGGTTAGGTATATCTGCTGTGGTTTAATGGTAGATCACTTTGTGTATGGAGTGCAGGGTTGTGGGTTCAAGCCTTGAAGAGGCATTACATTTTGTTGCTGGGCAGAACAAGGGTTGCTGGCTACAGAGGGATTAAGGCACTTTTGTGCAGTTGTCAGCGGGTTGGCGTGGGTTTGCACAATGGTAAGCACTGCTAACCTCTGCTTATGGTTTCGTACAGTCATTTAGCTTCTGATTTCTCAACTTGTGTAGGCATAGCTTACCCCTGCGCAAGCCCATGCAAACCCACTTATTGCTGCTTAAAAGTGATGACTGCCATTTACCCTCATGTTAATTTCTTTAGAATAAAAGAAAAAGGGGTTGATAGGAAAGTGGTGAAAAATGGGGCACAAAGAGGGAAAGACAGTAGGGAAAATAGCTAGGCATGTGCAGGAAGGGTATAGGAAAGGTTCATAGCTGCCTATTTCTTCTACAGCAACAGCTGTGCATATACACTATATTTGCAGGTACATATGGACCCCAAACCCCTGGGGGAGGGTTGAGGACAACATATATTCATTGTGATGCCAAATAGACCAGATTACATGTGTCCAGTGGACACATGTGCAAAATGGACAGCTATGTATGGGGTGAGATTTTGTTGTGGGAACAGATTGCCCTTTCTTTATTTTTCAGGTGAGAGTGAGATGTTGGGGAGGGGTAGTAGGTATATTTGGGGAGGGAAGTTGGGTAGGTTAACAGACAAGACACACAAGACGCATACAGGGCCGGCATATGACACATGTTGGGGCTAAACACCTTGGACGGGGAGAGGTGTTTGGAAGTCACAAGCCCATGAGTCCCCAACTGGAAACAGTGGGACTGAGGTCCCCACCCATGGCCAGTCACTACTGCACCTTCACTGCCCCGAAGGTGGCTGTGTTGGGGGCTGTGTAGGAGGGGCAGGCTCACCCTCTAATAGCGCCACTTGGCCCTCAAGCTGGCATAGCCACTCTTGATACTCCAGATCAAGCTCCCTACACACCACGGCCTGGACCTGTTGATGGGTGACAGTTCTGCACCCTCTCCAAGGGGGGGTAAGCCCCATCCCCTGCAGTGGTTCCTCCCAAAGGCGGCACAGGGCTCACGGAGGAAGAAGTCCCAGGCTAGGCCCCAGATGTGCTGGTGCCCGGTGCCATGGCAAGCTGGGGTGGGACAGGTGGGTCCGCTGGGATCAGCCTTCCCATACGAGCTGTGTTGCCACCGGTTTATGGCAGATATGGGTTAGTAACAGTCAACAGCATTCAGGATTAGTTATAAAAGCATGCATAGGTATTCCCATTAACCCGACACACCAGATTTAACACAGTTGCAAAGCAAGCAAAACGCATGCATATATGGTACAACAGTGGCCATTACAAGAGCATGCAGGTGTCACTGATGGCAACAGGCAACCAATATGAGTGTATTTTAACATGGCACATGCATAGAAACAAATGTGAATATGTATATCCCATTAGGACATATGTCCCAACAAATGTTTGGAGTGTACACATAACAGCTAAAGAGTGTCATTGGGTTATTTTGCACATATGGTAGGGGTGAGAGAGTGTTCAATTAACAACTGACATAGCCTTGTAGTTTTCACAACATTCCTAGTCACTGCAGTGATCTTTCTCTTACAAGTATTATTACACTACCCAATGGCTTTATATTGTACACTGGTATGTCTATAGATTATTATATATGTGACCTGTGTCTTACATACAGGCATGACAGGATGCAGGTGTTAATGCAACATATGTTGTGTATTGCTGCCATACACTTTGGGTAAAGTGCTACAATGACAGGTTTGTTTTCATAAACATTCTATGACTATGTACATGTTTGACTTTCTGTTATATGTCATTAACAGCTGCCTACATTTCTGGGTTCCTCACACTGCTTTTTCAGGGGGACAGGGTACCAGGCTGGTGACATGGGCCATTTATCTGTACATGCTGGACAGACTGGAACAGTTGTGGGGTATGAATATGCATACAACTGTCTATCTGAATACTCTAGCAAATTCTGTACAGTTGTTGGGTGTAATTATACATACAGCTTTCTGTCTGAACAATGTAACAAAATCCGTACAGTTGTGGGGAATGATTATGCATACAGCTTACTAGCACTCCCGGGATTCAAACCCCTGCTGTGTGTGAGACAACAAAATTATAGTTAACATCACAGTACACTGTGCCATCAGAGAATTGATGTGAAGCTTTCAGCTGTCTTTTATCTAAGTCTCCGTCACTTGTACAATATGACTGACCTCTTGGCACTTCCAATATTGTTATACAGACCTTTATACACATTTTATCTTCATGCCACAGCATGGGTAACACTGCTTAATACAACAGTACTATTTATAGTATGCAACAGTTCAACTATATATGACAGAGGAGTACACAGAAGCACTCCAGGAGTTATACCTTTATTCACAGAATATTACACATTTATTCCTACTGGTACGACACTTTCTAAGCCTTTTATATTTATTTGTTATGACAGTACATGCAGAGAAATACTAACCTGCCTCACGACACAGCCTTTGCAACCTAGCATCATGGGCTTACTGGTTTACAACCCGCTCATCTGCAGATGTCAGATGTATACAGTGATATGTATCCATACCTATCCATAGTATACACAAGCTAGGCAATTCTTAACTACTTAGTGGAATGAGCACTTAGTCCTGAGGCATTAGCCATCTGCTGAGACTGCTGGATCCACTGTTCCAGTACATCCCCCCTCCACCGCTTCAGGTCAGCATGGTGGTGCCTGACCTGCTCACCAGCCCGGGGGGTACCTGTGGTACTGGTGAGGTTAGAGGCGAGACTGTACCAGGCCTCCGTTTCATACTGCGAGCCCTGGTACTAGCCCTGCAGTGATCTCTCCTCATGGTGTTGTACCAGAAGCCATACCATGAGTTTTGACTCCTAGATGCCCCAGTGCTGTGCTCTAAAACAAATGCCTTCACCCACACAAGCCATTCTGCCTGCAGTTGGAAGCTATAACCACTTATGGAATGTATTCCTGCCTGTGTGGTTTATATATGGCTAATTACCCACACTTATCCGTGACTGGCCGGGTTTGAAGAGGCTAAACTATGGGCACACCTGCTTACCTAAGGTTGGCAGTGCTTATAGGGGTATACCGGTATGCAGATTGGATTGGCTCCCCTACACATTGCTTACTCTTACTAAGTTGAGCTGTGCTGCGGTTAGCATTGCTTAATAGTTAATTTGCACTATATTTGCCTTATAGCAGTAATTTATTCTTCATTAAAGGTTTTATGTGTCTGGTATCCGTGATTCATGTGTACATACACTGTACAGGGACCTGGGGACTTCTACACTTTATTATAATAACACCTCACATCTATGCTTACTGCAGTACTCCAGTTCACATATTTATGTTATGTAGCAAGTTAGACCACTTCACACTGTACATAGATTCAGTTCACGTCTTTGTTTTGATTTACCTGTGGTGAGGATTAGTTTGCTGATACCTCATTTATCTCTATTGCTATGATGGTTTACTGGGTGACTACTGTGACTATAGTGTATAGGGTCCTGGGTTCGAGCCTTGCAGAGGCAGTTTATTTCATTGCTGGCCAGGACACACAGGTTTGCATGGTTTCCGATTACAGTTTCTTAAACCTGTTAGCTTCTACTTTGCTTAATCTGTGTACCGCCCCCCACACAGGTGTACTTCCGCTTGCTGCCACATACCCTGCACTACTTCATGTACATGTAGGTTTTATACATGCTTAAGTCAGGTGTACATGTCAGGTATGACTGTTCATGAAGGTCAGTGTAAGGTTAAGTGGAATTCCGGTTCAGCATTTCTGGTTAAGCTACACTCAGGTATTCGGGTTAGGTTTACATATGCTATACCTGTGTTGTAGAGTAGATATGAATAGTGGAGGTGTAGTTGGGTAGGTGGAGGGGGGGGACAATTTTAACTGTATAGTAGGCCATTTGACTGATTGGTGGGGGTGTGGTAGTGCAGGTTTGCAGGCTGTTGGGATATGTATGCGAGGCAGGACAGCAGGTGTCAGTGTCAGTAGTTGGTGTAGGGGTCTGGAGTGTTGGGGGTGGCGGATTTTGCCAGGTGGTGATCCAAGTGTGCTTGGGTTTTCCCTTCATGTGTTTTTACATGTGTAGTCTGGGACAGCTGCGGTAATACACCTGGGTTGGGGGTTCCAGATTCTGCCAATATAGTTGGGTGGAGGGTGTCACCTGCTTGTGACTGTGGACATTACTACGAATGCAACAGGGGTTGATAAGTAAGTGGTGTTATCGGACCACACAGAGGGGCTGATAGTAGGGGACATGTTCAGGGATGTGCAGGACGGCTGACAGAAAGGTCCACAGCTGGCCATTTCTTCTACAGCAACAGCTCTGTGTATATACCCTGCATTTGGGGGTAGGTCTGGACAATCACACCTCTGGGTGGGGGTGAGGACAGCAACATAGCTCTCAACTGATCGAAGGAAACCTCAACAGAATCAGGGACAACTCCTCAAATAATCAGGGACAATCAGGGACATTTTCTAAATATTTGTAGTATTAACCTGAAACATTTGCAGAATAAGAGAATGTGAATTTATATTGGATTTCTGACGTGAAACAGAGAGTATTACTATCATTATTTCTTAAGGGCAGTTCACCACCTTTTCTTCAGCACTCATCACTTTTCAGGGGGATTAAGAGGGACAGACCTAATATCGGAGTCTATATCAAGGACAGTTGTGAGGTCTGGACAGCAATAATACCTTGTGATGCCAATTAGTCTGGCTTACATGCCTACAGTGGGGTGTTGCGACCAAGTGTTCTTTGGAGTAATTTAGTGGGTTTGCAACAACACATCTGGTTATACTGTCCTTTACCATGTAAACTTGATTTTGCTGCAGTGGGACTCATACAAGGCGTGGCTGCTCATTGGGCATTGGCTCTGCCCAATGCACACTATTGCTTACATCCCTGGGGCAGTCCGCATAGAACCACTCCAGCCAACACCTGCACAGCTAGGCCCATAATTTCATATCCATAGTTCCCAAACTGCACATCCTCTTTGGTACTCTTCCTTACTCCAGGTGCAGGTTGGGTCTGGCCACACCAGTACACACTACCCACTCCCCACATCTTGGGACCCATCACGTATGTTGTCTCGCCCCATGGATCATCAGGCTTCCCCTACCTTGTAGACCAGGAACATGCGTGATCTGCCATTGAACATCGGTGTAATGGCTGGAAACCTGAAAATCATACAATTTTCGGGTGTCCCACAAGGGACATTCATGTCTTTGTTTCAAGATTAGACTTGGCGGGTCTCTCCCACTGGTGGTATCCTGCCTGTAGTCCAGGAAGCAGTGGTGTGTTTACTTTTATTGTGTGTTTGAATGTTTCAGTGGTCTAGCTGGAGTGGGGGGTTGATGCTATGTGTTACACATTTGTTGACTGGACCCCTCACCCCCATTTGCACGGCCTGTGAACATATGTAATTCTT
This sequence comes from Protopterus annectens, assembly GCF_019279795.1. NCBI lineage: Eukaryota > Metazoa > Chordata > Ceratodontiformes > Protopteridae > Protopterus > Protopterus annectens. The sequence continues at coordinate 1,097,299,914 of NC_056747.1, read as the reverse complement.
AACTGCTGTGTCATATCCAAGCTATATATATATATATATATATATATATATATATATATATATATATATATGTGTGTGTGTATTTACACACACACACACACACACACACACACACACACACACACACACACACACACACACACACACACACACACATATATGTGTACACATATATATATATATATATATATATATATATATATATATATATACATAACTATATACATATATACATATATATATATATATATATATATACATATATATATATATATATATATCTACATAACTATATATATATATATATATATATATATATATATATCTGTATCTGTATGCATATATATATATATATATATATATATATATATATATATATATATATATATATATATATATATATAACGACATATGGATGTATGGATGTCTGCATATGTATATATCTATATGTGGGTATTTATATGTATATTCTGTCTATGTATGTACACATTTGTACCACGGAGAGGGAGAGGTAGATCTCCATGTAGCTATGGGTAGATATACACACACATACCTCTACATATTTACATCTACATCTGGTTATTCCATTCTTTGCCATGTAAAATAGACTGTGCTGCAGTGGGACTCGTAGCGGGTGTGACTGCTCGTTGGGTGGCGCCTCTGCCCAATAAACACTATTGCTTACATCCATGGGGCTGTCCGTATAGACCCACTCCAGCAAACACCTGCACGCCTAGACCCACAATTACCTACCCAGAGTTCCCCCACCTGCACCTCCTCTATAGCACTCATCCTTACTGTGGGTGCAAGTCGGGTCTAAACACACCACTTCACACTACTCACTCTCCACTTCACTGGACCCATCTCGTTTGTTGTCTCGACCCATGGGTCATCAGGCTTTCCCACAGTTGTATTCCAGGTATATACACACCCCACCTTGATAAGTCATTGCACGGGATTCCTCCTATAACAAGACAATTTTTGGGGTGTCCCGCAAGGGACGCTCCTGTCTCTGTTCCAAGATTAGACTTCACGCGTCCACTGTGTCCCCCCTGGTTGTATCCTGCCTGTGGTCGGGAGCAGTGGATTGTTTACATTATTTGTGGGTCTGTTTGTATGTTTCCTCTGTCTAGCTTGGGGGGGGGTTCATGCTACATGTTACACGTTTTTTGCTTGGGCCCCTCACCTCCATTGGCATGACCTGTGAACATATGTCATTCGTAGGTGCTGTATCTTATCATAGTTATATATCTGTGTATATCTACGCACACACACACACACACACACACATATATATATATATATATATATATATATATATATATATATATATATATATATATATATATATATACATATATATATATGTATATGTCTGCATACATATATTATATATATATATATATATATATATATATATATATATATATATATATCTAATGACATATGAATGTATGGGTGTCTGCATATGTATATCTGTATTTGTGGGTATTTATTTATATGTCTATCTATGTATGTATACATTTGTACTACAGACAGTAGAGGTATATATCTATATAGTTATGGGTATTCATACAAACACATATACCTCTAATTCTTTAGTTATATATCCGGTAATGACTGGTATTGCTGGATACTGTGTTTCGTGTGCATACTGGCCAACCATGTGTGCCACTTATGCTTTGCGATACCTATGACTGACTCCGTTAGTGTACACAGACCCACACGTGACACCAGCCGTTGGATACGGTGTGCTTAAGGCACTTTCAAGCAGTTGTGAGCGGGTTTGTGCAAAGGTTAGCATTGCTGACTTCCGGTCACAGTGTGTTACACGCAGTTAGTGTCTCCCTTGCTTGATCTGTGCCGGCAGTGCTTCACCCTACCCAAACGCACTTGCACACGCTTACTATTGCTTACATATGCTTACTGCTACTTATCTGTGCTTACGTCTGCTTACTGCTGACTTATTCATTCTGGTACTGACTCTTCACATGTGCATTTCATGCAGTACTCCAGTTCACATTTCAATGTTATTTGGTAGATTATACAGCAATAAAATGTACATAAATGTTAGTATACAGATTATACATGGAAAATGGTATCTGCTGCAGTGGGACTCGAGCCGGGAATGCCTCCTCGTTAGGCGGATGTTCTGACCACTACACTATTGATGCGATGCTTCATTTGCTATACCTTCCTTGTTATCCTCTTCAGCCTTTTATGCTGCTTTACCCGTAGCTAAGCAATGGGCAAACCCGCGCACCTACGGTTAGCTGTACTCGGAGTTTTAAATACATTACTATAAGGGTTTCTTTGTGTTTTTATTCAGTGTACTGTTGCTGTTGAACACATGAGGACTGTTGGTGGGGATATACGGACACTTATGAGCGGTCTCGCTCTTTTATGTACACATTCTTCTGTTCTACTTTGCAAGGCCATGTTTATTCTGAGAGATCTGCTCTCAGACATGCCCCCTGTGCCTGTCCACGTTCCGTGTAGCATTAGGTGTTCAGGCAGAGCACCTTCCTTAATATGCATGGCGCGCTGCCGTCCTCCTCTTAGACTGCTGCTTCCGTGCAGGACTAGATTAGTCCTGCACTGAGGATTAGTGAATCCGGGGGATAGTCCTTTCTTACAACTTACAGTTTATTTGTAGTGTATGTATTTTCAAATTGTTGTTGGTTTGCGAATAATATAATATTATATTACCTTTTAACACAGATTTTTTTTTTTATTATCTCAACTTGGTTGTCTAGGTAAAAATGTTTTGTAATAGTTTTTTAATAGGAAAGAAGTTTTTTCGATTGGCTTATTAATATCATGTGATTTGATTAATTCATTTTATAAGGGATTTGTAGATTTGTGTTTTGATTGTTCTGAGCAAGTCCTGAGGGCATTTTGGATGAAAGTACATGTGAATGAAATGCTATGTGCTTGAATGTGCTCAACAGTATATCATGAGTTTTCACAAGCAAACAATAAATTTTGGCTTTTAGACCTTCAGTTTGAGTCCTTGCTTGTGTTCTGAATTGTATGAAGGTGTTTGGAATGACGGTCCAACCTGAGTATTCATTTTTTGCACAGTTCATGTTTTTGTTGGATCCCCTGGAGTGTAGTTGTGGTTCAGATTACAAAATGCTTGTAACCATTTAAAGTAAGTGACTTTCTTCATTTTAAATTAACTAATTTTATTTAATTGATATAGATTCATACTAGGCAGTCAAACTTTGATGATACTAAAAAAAAATCCTCATTAGATGACACAAAGGTAAATGTCTAAGGGGATCCAGTATCTGTCTGCCTGGGACGACATGGTTGACAGACCATGATGCTTTGTCAGAGAGGGCCTGCACCTGTCACCCCTGGGATTCTGGATACTGGCTAAGTCTCTTGCTGCCCCTATAGTGCCTTTTTTAGGCAAGGTTCAAATGACAAATTCACCACCGTAACAGGAACAGGCAAGCAAAAACTGAGGGTAATGCTACTCAATGCTAGAAGTCTAAATCTCAAGATGCACTCACTCGAGGCACTCCTTAAAGTGGAGAACATCGATATATGTGCAGTGACTGAGACCTGGTTCAAGGCTGTAGAGAGCACCCCTGCATCACCAGGCTATAACTCATACCGCACTTTTTGGCCATCTAACCTGGACCAGAACACCAAATGTGGAGGTGTGTCCATATTCATTAAGGATATCCACACCTCCAGGCTACTTGTGCAGCATAATGCATCCAAGGTTATCTAAGTGCAACTAACACTTGGCAAATCCAAATTGTAGCTTGCTACAGATCCCCCACCATGCTACAGGATTCCCACTCCTCTTTTCTTGATATACTGGAAAATATTAGGGTTCAACCAAATACCCTAATAATGGGCGATTTCAACTAACCCACCATTAACCGGGAAAACTACTCATGTACCAACTCCTTCACTCAACACTTTGTGGAATTCATAAATTCCAATGCCCAGGATCGACCCCCACCCAGGGGCAACAATATCCTAGACCTAGTCATTACCAGCATGAGTGACTGCTGTTCCACACCTGATGTCAACTCCTCCTTAGTCAGATCCGACCATAAGCTAATCACCCTAGATATCCGCATCCCACCCCCACCCTCCATTAAGGAAACCACTGTAAAACATTTCTCCAAAGCCAACTTCATGCTTCTTAAGACAGAAGTGGTGAACTTCATGACACCCATGCAGATGGACAATAAGAGTTACGACTGCTGAATACCATACACATGCACTCTATAAGCACTTACACGAGTGCATGGATCGTGCTATCCCAAACAGAACCAAGATGCTATCCTCCAAAAAAAGGAAGCCAATCTGGTGGCCCCCTGCCATAAACAAACTCTACAACAAAAGGAAGAAACTGTTGCAAAAGGGAGTAAAATCCCATGAATGGAGGAGCTCCCTGGTCAGCTTCAGTAAGAAGCTGAGATCCCTTATAAGATCCTCCAAGGCTAGCTATGAAAACAAAATTGCCACTGATTCTAAGGGCAACCACAAAGCATTCTATAGCTATGTCAAGAATCTCAATGGCAACACCCAGATCTGCTCTGAGTTACAGCACAACGGCATGAAAATTACAGAACCAACTGATATTGCCAACATCCTGGCAGATAGGTTCAGTGCTAACTTTACCCCCCTCTCACCCATTAAAGGGCCCATATCTATACAGAAAGAATGCAGAGTCCCTGTAATCACATCTATGCAGGTAAAGGCTGCACTCTCTAAAACCAAAAACACACATCCATGGGACCGGACAACATCCCACGCTGTATTTTACATGAACTTCAAGCAAACTGGCTCCCCACCTAAGCACCATGTTCAATCACAGTCTCATGTCAGGCGTTGTGCCCACTGAATGGCGCACAGCAACAGTTATCCCACTCCACAAAGGGGAAGCCACCACTGATCCTGGGAACTATCGCCCTATTAGCCTGACGAGCCTGGTCTGCAAGGCCATGGAAGGTATCATCATGGAACTCATAAACACAGACATTGGTAACCTCCAAACTCTGGACTCCACCTAGTTCGGGTTTGTGAAAGGCAGATCATACCTTCTGAACCTGATTGACTTCTTTGAGGCAGTCACCAAAGCTGTAGACGAGGGTAAGGTGGTTCACACAGCCTATCTTGACCTCGCCAAGGCTTTCAACACCATCCCCCATTCTGGAATTATAGCTAAACTCACTAAACTAGGTATAAATCCCTACGTCACAAGATGGGTTGCCAACTGGCTCACTGAAAGAACCCACAATGTAAAAGTTGCAGACTCCAAATCTGACTTCAAACCAGTGACCAGTGGAGTACCACAGGGTTCAGTCCTGGGACCTCTCCTGTTTGGTATCTACTTCTCTGAAGTACAAGCTAACACAGAAGGCCTCTGGCTAACGAAGTTTGCAGATGACTGGAAACTAGGAGCCATAGTCGAGTCCCCAAATGATGTGGACATCCTACAGAAGGGCCTCACTGAGACAGATGCCTGGTGTCAGAGCCATGGCCTCAAGCTCAATGCCAAAAAGTGTATTGTCATCCCCTTTTGTAAAAACTCTGTACCCATGAACTACCACATAAATGGCAGTCTACTTAATGCCGAATGAGTGATAAGAGACCTTGGGACCCAGGTGGACAGTAGTCTCTCCTTTGATAATCCCATCGCCACAGTAGTCAGGAAATCCTTCCATGTGGCACACCTCATCACAAAAGGGTTCTCATCCAGGAAAAAAGAGGCCATTGTTCCTCTCTACTCGGCACTCATTAGACCCATTATAGAGTGATAAAAAGTCAACGAGCAAGTTGAAGAAATAAACTTGTAAAGTAGAAAAAAAAACACACTGTACCAAACAAAATCCCCTGAATGAAAAAAATGTAAATGCCAACACTCCAGATATACACTGATGATAAGAAAAATGCCTCCAATAAGCAGTCCAACACACGTCTTTCCCCCCTTCTTTTCTAATACTGGCCATATTGTTTGTTTAATGTTTTATTTATACACCATTTTCTGTCACCACTGCATTGACCAAAATTAAATGGTGAAGCCATCTAGTGGTGTAAAATGATAATGCATCTAAAAAAGAAAAAACATTTTCCTTAACAAAATAATAAATGACATTTTGCTAAATGCTTGCTAAGTGCATTTTTTCATCCTATTTTCCACATTTATATAGTCCTTTCTTTGATCTATTACCATTGTAAATATAATTGAAAATGCTGATTGTTGACAAAAAGTAGTAAAAAGTCCTGGACCTATCTCTCTCCTTCTTCTGTTCATGCTGTTCAGCAAGGACTCTTCATCAATCACTTTGTTAAAAAGTTCTATAGGATATCCTCTAATTAGAGAAGGTGTCCTTTCTGTAAATGATGATGTAAAGGATCCTTTTCTTTTACCAAAAAAAACATCTAGGTCTCTCAATTTGAATGTCGAATTTAGTAGATATTCCTCAAACCAATGTAACCCTATGTCGGTGAGGAATACAGCCAAATAAGTCAATAACGTTGTACCAAAAGCAACATTATCAGTATATAAGGAAGGCTTAATTTTCCTTAAGAGATCCCATGAATCTTTCAAAATATTGTCACAGCCCTCTAATATGTTTTTGACTTTTCAACCACCAAGTATTTCATCAATAGATCCTCCCATCAACATGTCATGTAGTAAGACCTGAATCTTTCTGTAGGCAATATTGACCTCATTGATGGAAACCCTGGTGTATTTTTCTGAATCATTTAACAGCTCCAGCATTTTTCCTTCATATTGAATTGTCTCCATTACAACAACATGTCTGGTTTCATAACCCTCAGGTCACGGTTATTACTAATAGTAGTTAAAGTATTCTTTTCAGCATGTGTTAAATTAGAATGGAAATGTTTCTTTGTTAAATGAGTTCTAATTTCCCATTATAGAGTACAATGCCTCTTTTGGAATGTACCTCGCAAGACATCTGCAGCAGCTGGAAAGGCCACAGAAGTACTTCACAAAGAGGATTACTGGCCTCAAGCAGATGCCCTACACTGACCATCTCAAAAAACTCCAGCTTTACTCTGCAGCATATCGCCTATTGTGAGGAGATCTCTGCCTAACATATAAAGCTATGTTACACCCAGAGCTGTTGGACATGCTACACCTAAAGAAATCCCAATCCCTCTGAGCTACATGCTCTAGGGACCTAAACCTTGTCATCACAATAAACAGGACATGCTGGAGGGATAGATTCCTGTCCCAGAGACTTCTTATACTCTCGAACAAGCTACCTATCTATGCCAAGCAAAGTTCCTCATTAGCACTCTTCAAGAAAACTCTTGATGAGTGGATGGGAAATAGGAAATACACCCCTGGGATCACTTCTGTGGCTCTGCTTGACAGTGGCACAGGAAATTAACTTTCTTGGGTGGCATAAGCCAGGGAACCTTGTTGGCTAGGCTTACTTAGGCCCTTGGGCCGATAGCCTAGTACCTACCTATGAACCTATGAACTATGAACCCAAGATGTTTAAACTCCTCCACTTGATGTATTTCTTCCTCTCTTAACTGCAGAGAGCAGTCTTTGCTTTTTATGGGAAAGAAACATGATCTCTCATTTAGGGGTGTTGATTTTTCATCCCAGCTACTTCAAAACAAGCAATGAGTCACTCCTGTGCATATTCAATGTCACAGTCAGTTGACGTATAGGGATAACATCATCTCAAACAACAAAGATGTAACAGACAGAGCCATCACACCCTCACTCATGCCTGGTTAGTTTCCAAACTTTAGCTGTACTTATCCTGTCATGTAAGTTATAAGCAAGAAGGGAATACAAGGCACACCCTTGGTATAGCCCATTCACCTTGAACATATTCAGCTTAATACTATGAATATACACACACCTTCTGCTGCTCAACAATGGAGGCTGATTCACATCCAGCAACTGATACTTTTGCAGAATTTCCACCAGACTTTTAGGGTACGTTTTCCAAGTCCACAAGACACATGCAAATACTCTTGGAAAACTCCCCATAATTCTTCCAAAAACACTAAATCATGCTTTTTAGCACAAAGGGCTGATTCACTGCTCCACAGCCAAGGCAGAATCTGCACATTGCTCCTCCAGAATCAAAGGTTCAGTTATTGGACCAAGTTTTTCTGCAGTACTCTGAAATATACTTTCCAAGGCCTCCCCATATGGATGACTGATATACAGCCATTCAAAAGCCTATTTCTCATTTACAACTAATCTCTATCTGTCTATGTATCTATGTATCTATCCATCTATACACACGCACACACACACACACACACACACACACACACACACACACACACACACACACACACACACACACACACACACACACACACACACACGTCCCACCTTTAATGTGACCTATGACCAGTACCATTCAATTGAAAAACAAACAAATCTATTAGAGTAAAAATATAAAAAATAAAAAATGTACAACACGCTGGTTGCATAAGTATGCACACCCTTAAACTAATACTTTGTTGTGTGTGCACACCCTTAAACTAATACTTTGTTGAAGCACCTTTTGATTTAATTACAGCATTCAGTCTTCTGGATACACACCTGCCATCAATTAAAGAGACTTTGATTAACCCTAGATAAAGTTCAGCTGTCCTAGTAGGATTTTCCTGACATTTATTCAATTGCCTGCTACAGCAAAAGCAATGGTTTGCAGAGAGCTGGCAAAGCATCAAAGGGATCTCGTTGTTGAAAGGTATCAGTCAGAAGAAGAGTACAAACAAAATTCCACAGCATTGGATACACCATGGAACAGAGTGAAGACACTCATCAAAGAGTGGAAAAAATATGGGACAACAGTGACATTGCAAAGAACTGGACATCCCTCCAAAATTGATAAAAAGACAAGATGAAAACTGGTCAGGGAGGCTGCCAAGAGACCTACAGCAACACTGAAGGAGCTGCAGGAATTTCTGGCAAGTACTGGTTGTGTACTACATGTGACAACAATCTCCCATATTCTCCATATGTCTGGACTATGGGGTAGGGTTCTTACACAAAAAAACATCCAGGTCTGGTTACAATTTGCAAAACAATACATCAAGTCTCCCAAAAGCATGTGGGAAAATGTGTTATGGTCTGATGAGACCAAGGTTGAACTTTTTGGTCACAATTCCAATAGGTAATTTTGGCACAAAAACAACACTTCACATCACCAAAAGAACACCATCCCCACAGTGAAGCATGGTGCTGGCAGTATCATGCTTTGGGGTTGCTTTTCCTTAGCTGGAACTTTGGGCTTTAGTGAAGCAGTAGGTAATTATGAACAGTTCCAAATACCAGTCACTTTTGGCCCAAAACCTTCAGGCATCTGCTAGAAAGCTGAAGATGAAGAGGAATTTCACATTTTAACACAGCAATGACCCCAAGCATACATCCAAATCAACAAAAGAATGGCTTCACCAGAAGAAAATTAAAGTTTTGGAATGGCCCAGCCAGACCCCAGCCCTAAATCCAATAGAAAATCTGTGGGGTGACCTGAAGAGGGCTGTGCACAAGAGATGCCCTCGCAATCTGACAGATTTGGAGTGCTTTTGCAAGGAAGAGTGGGCAAATATTGCCAAGTCAAGATGTGTCATGCTGATAGACTCCTACCCAACAAGACTGAATGCTGTAATTAAATCAAAAGGTGCTTCAACAAAGTATAAGTTAAAGGGTATGCACGCACAACAAAGTATTACTTTAAGGGTGTGCACACTTATGCAACCAGCATATTGTACGTTTTTTATTTTTTATATTTTTCCCCAAGAGATTTCTTCATTTTTCAATTGAATTGTACAGGTTATAGGTCACATTAAAGGCGGGAAAAGTTTTGAAATGATTTATTGTGGTCTCATTTTTTTTATATCACAAAAACAGTGATCTCACTACATTTAAGACACTATAGTTCAATTTATGAAAAAAGGTGGCTCTTACTAGTTGTGTTTGGGCACTTAGATACTCATCAACTGTTTATGAATCACCTGTGGGGTAAACCTTTTCTTGGCTGGCTGAAGAATGTGTTACCTGTTTAACTAGAACACACCTGCCTGTTCCCCTTTTTGAAAGTGAGGACCATTGCCCCATTTTGCCAGCCCAGGCACTGTACTAGCCTTTAGCACATCATTGAAAAAGCTTAAGCATAACACCCCAACGATGTTCAGCATTTTGTGCTGGATCACATCCATACCTGCAGAGCTGCTACAGAAGATTCATATATTTATTTATGTCTTTGCTGCTGCTAAGACCTAATCTAGTAAAATGATTACAGTTTTACTATCTGCTCACGGCACTGCCGTCTCACAGGAAGGTATGTTCACTGAAGTCAGGAGTCCTTCAAAATGGTCCTTCTACCTTTCAATGATGTCACCAGCGGGAATAAGTGTTTCTTCACCCTTGCAGATAACAGCCAGGGCAATATACCCCATTTTACTCTTGAATCACCAAATAGTTTGCCAGAACCTCTGAAGCTAACATAACCTTGCTAAACCCCTCCCATACTTCAGCCTTCATTTTGGCCACTGCTGCTTCCTGACCTTATTGATACTTATCAGACAACTCTGGAGACCCACTCCCCTGCTATCCTCATGTGCATGGTGGTCTCTTTCCTTAACCTTACAGCTTTCCTTAGCCCTGGTTTCCCTGGGTTTCTACTATGACAACTGTTGACAATCTTTTGACTACAGTTCTTTGGTGCTGCTGCCTCTATTACTGAAGTCCTAAACAGAGTCCATTCAGGCTCCACATCCTTGACCTCCCCAAGTATGCAGGAGAAGCTCTTCTGAAGTTTGGCTATGAACTCATCAAGCACAAAGACATTGGTTAGGTATTTCCAGAGCACCTTCACTACATCTTTGGGTTTTCAGAGTTTGTCCAAGTTTTACCCCAGTCATTTGAACCAGTTCACCACCAGATGGTCAGCATTTGATAACTCAGCACTATTGTTCTATCCTGGGTCGAGAAAACTGGATCCCTGTGTTTTCCTGTTAATATCACACCCAGGCATGTCAGGTTTTGCACATATTTTTGAGTACTTATTCACAGATGTCCATGCCGAGAGCATAGAAAAGTAGCTCCAAGAATAGCAATGGCATAAAAATACAAACCTTTTCAGCATGATAATGCCATGATCCTAGGATCCAGGATCCCAGGAGGGAAAAGAAACAGTGCAAGAACATAACAAAAACAATATTTCAAGGTTGCAGCTTGACAACCATGCTGTACACATCTTATTCAATGACGACTAGTCATTGTATATCCATGATACCAATACGATATGCCCTAAGTGGATTACAGGTATTATTATGGAAAAGATAGGTCCATTTTCATTCAGTATTTCATGCAGGAGACATTATGACCAATTGAACCACAGACTTTCAAAGTATGGAATTACATTGAATAGTGGCTGTGTTGATATGTCAGATGTGGAAAATGATTCAGTTTCTAGTTCTAAATTAATCTACCCAAAACATGGTCTGAGCCTCTTAACACAAGAATCAGTGACAAAGCCAAAATATTGAAAGACAAAGACCCAGAATCAGAGACATATTTAAATATTGCTCTTATATACTACGAAAGTTGCTAGGCCTTGCAGGTTTTCCATATATTTTCTGAAGGATGTGAACTCTGAAACTCAATGTCTGACTGTGACTGCAACCCTCAACTATTTACCAGGAAACTATAATTTTTTTCAAGAAGCTAATCAAAATATATGATAAAATCAGTGGCATTTTGCAAAATCAGGGACAGTTGATAGGTGTGATCTAAGACACTACTATACAAGAAAAAAAGCTTAAAATCTAAAGTGCCAAGAATTAATGAACAAACTGAGAAGATTGCAGTGTGTTAGAAAATCATCTCAAATCTTATCATACAACTAATGAGTTATTTGCAGTTAAACTTGTGGAGTCCACCACTACTAAACGTATTACCTAACAGAACGATGAAATACTATTTTATGCCACTAAAGCAATGTCAGTGCTTCCCTGAAATCACATGACTTTACTCCTGTAACTATCCTTCCTTATTAAATTTTCCTGTAATAATTATTTTGTCATTGTCTGATTACACAGGTATTTATACACATAAGATTTTCATCCTTTCTTCTCTCTCTCTCTTTTCACATTCCTCCTGCTTTATTCCTGTGTTTTCTTCTTTCTCATTCTTGTCTTTCTTGTTGTCGCTTGTCTTCTTCTGCCTCTCTCTTAATAGTCTCATAAATGCTGTGCAATTCATTTCACTATTTTTTTGTTTCGTATTTTTCCAGGTTGAGTTTGAAATGGGTGATGGTGGATCAGTGCTCTACCACAATTAACAAAACTAAATAAATAAATACATATTACTTGAATGCAAAAATAGGGTTAAGTTGTTATACTGAGCAACAAATCTAAGTGCAGAGTTTCCATAAAAGCAAGTGTGTGAGTGACAATAAAAATGATTGTGCAAACATACATACATACAGATATTTTAGGCATGAGCAATAATATGGTCTATATTACCTTATCAAAAAATGTCTTCATCAAATGCCTCTTCGTCGACCAATAAATAGCAAACTCCCACATCTTCAAATAGTCACTTCAGCAAATTTTTTTCCAGGGGAAAAAAGGCTTGGCCTTCGTTGGAAATTTCACCTTTTCTCCACTGTAGTGCAATCTCTGAGTTGGTATATCTAGTTGGGAGGGGGAGTGAAGCCCCCCCCCCACTTTGTAAGATCTGAAAGTTTTTTTTGGTTTTTGGTCGGCCAAGCAATTTTTTTCCCGTGGGAAAAACTTCATTGAAGTGGCCGTTCAAAGATTTGGGAGTCCGTTGTTTATTGATCGACGAAGATAAGGTAATATTGACCCACGGTAATGCCTTTCTAGCCTGTCAGTGTACCAAAACAGTCATTCTCATAATAACTTTCTAAGTTGTTCTTAAAATATTTAAACTAGTGCTTGCCTTAATATAATTTGGTAGCCTATTCCAAGCATCAACTCCTCTCTCAGAGAACCAATTAGTATGTCTCTTATTTTTATATAATCTCCTATACAGATTGTTTGGTGCTTCTCTACTACTCTTTGGTAACCTTGTCACTAAATGCCTTCTATACCAGAATACGGTCTTCTATTTAATATCTGTATGAGAAGCTGTACAAGTATTGATAGTTTAATCTTTCATAATAACTTAAACTTTCACATCTGTGGATAACATTGGTATATTTTCATTACTAATTTACTCATGCTAGTTTTCTGATAAATTTACCAAATTATTATTCTATAACTTAGTTTAGGTCTAATGTACCTTACAATGATTTTGTCATTTCTGACTTTGTAGACTTTATAAATCTTGTTATGCAGCCTACAGTTTTAGAATTATCCTTAACCAATTGATTGATATGATTAGGAAAACTCAGCGCTGGATCTATCCATATACTGAGGTCCTCAAATGAATCCACAGTTTCAGTGCTGTATTAACTCTTCACCCTTCAGTCTATATCTCCCAAATGTGATATGTTTAGTTTTTGATGTATCTATTAGCATAACATTCAGGTCTAAGTAATAAAGTGGTTTGAAACTGTACACTTGATCTGTGAGTGTTTATTTAGAGTATACAGCAGTAGAGTTGAACATCTTATGTATCGATGAGCTTCTAATTTGAAGTGGTAGTTCCAAATTTTTGGAGCATAGATAGAAAATGCTAAGGTGCATCTATAAACTGGGAATGTATAAAATAATTAACAAAGTTAAAACAGACTACCTAAAGGCACACCAGTGCTAGTGTATAAGGTGACTAAGGAGGGACTCTTAGAGAGTGAGTGGTAATCTTTAGCTTTAATGAACAGGCTATGGAGGAACAGTAATTTTTAGACATTAGTTTATATATAACTGACCGGGGTCATTTAGTAAACACTAAGGAACACAGGGACTGAGTTTGTTTGACTTAGGATAGAACACTTATATTCCTTACTAGGTGTATTGACCATGGACCTACAGCTGGTGAATCCATATCTCCAGGCAGCTGGCAGTTGGCGTTAGGTTTGAGAGTAATGACAAATAGAGAATACTATAATATTGCTAATGACACACCTTCACCAAAGGTATTTCTTTGTTCTTTGATTAATAGCTGGTGGATTTTGTGAGAAGTCACCAGGAAGCTATGCCTTGGTTAGCACCCTGTTACTGTGTGTGGATAAGAATAAAGGTAGGTCTAACCATACAATAAATTATTTGTATTGAAGAACTTCATTTAAATTAACACTATCCTGTATACCACAAAAACTTGCAACTCAGAAATTCTTCTTGCAGAAGTTTAAGAAGCAAAACTGAAACTGTTTTGCATCTTGAGAATCTCAAATCAGCCTGATGAGCTGGTCCAAATGGAGCAAGAGTCATTTTTTCCAAAGCAAAGTTCAGATCTCAAGGTGGTGCCATCTGGTTTATAGGTGTATAGGTGTGTAGAACCCCTTTCAAAAACATTTTGAAATGGAATTGCATTGAAAGACAGAATCCATTGACAGAAGAAGAAATGGCCAACAAATGAGCCATGACAGAGGATTTGGAAAGGCCAGAGGATATTTTCTTGCACAAATATTGTAGTACCAGAGAAATACTACCCTTAAAAGGGTCTTGGTTCCTAGTATAGCACCAACTACAACATACTTTCCATTTGCCACTATATGATTTGCTAGTAATACGTTTCTTTGCTTCCTTTAGTACCTGCTGTACACCCTCAGGAAATGAGTGGCTAAAAGGTATTAAAACTCTATCATCTAGTTGGTTAGATAAAGTTGTTTCAAGCTGGGGTGTATCAGATAACCCGTCTTGTGTGAGTAGGTACATTTGGTGAGGAAGCTTCTGGTAACTGCCTTTGACCATTTCCAAAAGAAGGGACAGCCACTGTTGCCTAAGCCAGAAGGCAGTCACCGCAATGATCTTTAGAGAATCTTTCTGATTCTTCAGTATGCCCTTGGATATAAGTGGAAAGAATGAAAAGGCTTACAAGAACATTCCCGGTGAATGAAATGAGAATATGTTTATTTTCCAGGTCTGTTAGCAAGGAGTTCTGGAGCTGAATTTTGCTAGTTGTTTGTTGTGAATGGATGCAAATAGATCTATCTGGTGGGTTCCTCACAGCAGAATCAAAACCTGGAAGACCATCTGATTCAATTTCTATTAGTTCTGGGCCTGCTCAGCTTGCTTGCCACAATGTTTTGCTCTGATGGAATGTAAGATGTCGGTAGAGTGAGATGGTGCTGAATAGCTATATCTCAGGCTACCATGGTTAATCTACATAGAGGGTAAGATCTGGATCCCCCTGTGTTTGTTTGTTCATTTGTTTACATACCACATTACTGTAGTGCTATCTGTAATAACTTGCAAAGTCTGAGGCGTCTGTTGTTACAGATGGTATTGAAGCTTGAAGAGAGATGGAAGACCTGGATTAAAATAAAACTGGTGTTTCCATCACAGCAGTTCCCATTTTACAAATCCCAAAACTGAAATTTAAAACATCAGAGGGTATTGATGTTGGGACCATACAGATTTAAGGTACCATTGAATCTTTTTCGTGTGGAGTCTGGCTAAAGGAATCATAAGAATCATACATGCTATGAATCCTAGTATCCTGAGAAATTCCTTTGCTGAAGTCCTGGACATAGTGAGAAAATTCAGGAATAGATCTAGATACAGATCTACTTTTTCCAGTAAAAGAAAAGCTCTTTAAGCTGAAATATCTTGGAAACACTCCAGAAATACAGTCCTGTGAAAATGAGTCAAAGAAGATTTTTGAATATTCTCCTGAAAAGCCAGTCTGTGATGGAGATCTCTTACCCAAATGAGCAATTCCTGACACTTTCAAAAAGACTCTGCAAAAGGGTATCACTGGAGCCAGACACTTTGTGAACACCCCTGAAGTAGCAGATAACTCAAAAGGTAATGCAAAGAACTGAGAGTATAATCCAGGCACAGAGAATCTTAAAAATGTTGAAATCTGAGACTATTTCATTACTTCCTAAGAACGAAGTAATGATTCAGCCTGTGTGCACTTTAATAAGTCTTTTCAAAGTTCTATAGAGTAAAGATTTTGTTGTTTAGTTATTTATTTATTTATTTAGTTATACTATCTCTTTAACGGCAAAGTCTATGTACTATCTGTGTTTCTTAACCAGAATAGGGGAAGCACCCATAGAGAATTCTGGTAGATTTATCTAAGGATTATATATCCAGATCTTCAGCTTGAAGAATTTAATCTAGATCTATAAGAAGATGTGAGACTATCATGCATCCTGGAGACACACCAGTGGGTATGGTGGGGGTTGTTAGAAAATGTTCTTAGCCATTACTTTGCTGCTATGATGCTATGGATAACTGATGAACCAGTTCACCTTGGTCCATTTAGCATCATATAACATAAGTGTATTTTTTCCAGAGGATCAAATGATTTTTGATAGGTCAATGTAGATTATACTAGAATGTTTTCTAGCATCCATATTTCCCAGAAGGCTGTTGGTAAGTGGAAATGGGGTGGTCATTATAATATGGCCCTTTTAAAAGCACTTCTGGTTCATAGATTAGAACTAGGCTAATTGCTCTTGTGAGCCATTTTAAGCCTAGCCAGTTATCCACTATGAGATTCAAACCCTGTACCCTATGTTTGTAAGGTAGACACCTTAACCATTAGGCCATCCTCCCAACCCCCATTTTTTTTAAGGAGGCCATAGTTGTTTAAAAAGTAGTTTTGCTGATTTGATACTGCTCCACCAAATATTTTAAAAACTGAAGAGAGTAGTGAGATAGGTCTGTTAAGTTCTACTTCTTGTGAAGGCCTCTGTTTGGATACTGAAATCTGTAAGTCATTTCCATTGATCAGAGAAGGACTGAGAATTAAGGGGAATGTTTATTATGTGTTGCAATGCTTAAGCAACGACAGTGTTGCATACATTGAAGAAGTTTGGTTGAAGACCATCAGAACTACCTGAGTTATCACTAGGTACTTTCTGTCACCCATCTGTTCACTTCTTTGAGAGCGAGCTGACCGTGGGAGTTAAATCAAGCAGGTATGCACAGGTGTCCTGCTCTGTATCCATTGTTATATTTCTGTCATGAACTGTAATGTGGTTAAAATAAATTGCAAATTACTATTTACTTCAGAAGACATAATATGCTGGTTTGTGACATAGAATCCAGTAGGACCTGATCCATTTAATCTTACCAGTCAGGCTAATTGAATTCCAAAAGGGCTGTCCTAACAAACGGTTACCTTTTGTTTATCATTCCCTTGCACTAGATACTTATCCAGATTGATGTATTCTCTCACAGTTTTTTATTTTATTTTATTTTATTTTTTAATGTCAGGAGCTGGCCAGGAAGCTGGTTTCTGCTGAACTGTTCTTATGACTGCTGTAAAGGTTGCAACATGTTCAGCAAGAACTAATTTCAAACCTGTGCCAGGGTCTGTATGACTAATGGCACCAAACCAGTCTGTCATTGCCAGGTTTAGTAGTAAGATAAGTTCTTCACTGCTCTTGTGCGATTTCTGTGTATTTGTTGTTATCCGAATTTTTGTGTTTTAGCAGAAAAATGGATACTGATATCACAGAGCCCACTGAAGGTTAGCAGAATGAGTAGTGTGAACAGAGCTGTCCACTCACTTTGTTAGCATCCAGTCCATGAGAAAGTGGTTGTAAGTGAGGTAATTTGTTCTGGTAGGGTTGCAGACAATTTGTTTCACTGAAAGCTTATCACGTCAACTACTCAGAGCTATCTTGTACTGTTAATTCTAGTTCATGATGATGTCTCCTAACATGATGGTGTTCTTATGATCCAGGAAAGCTTTCATTTTGTTTACAGTGTCTGTGATCCTTGGCATGGAGCTTAGTGAAGATGGTATAGCAACCTGGTTAGCAATTTAAAGTGTCCATCTCTTAGATCTTCATGGACAAGGGTTAGGGTCTTGGTCTTATTAACAGGAGAAGCAGCCAATGATGCCAGTAGGCATGATGTAGTGTAGGCAGACATATTTTAAAACCATAATGTCAGATTATCATGCCAGGTTTTCTGTCATACAGCAAGGAAGTCAAGGGTTAGTCATTCATCTCTGTTTATAACAAAAGTCTTATCAGCAGCCGAGTAATTCAGCTTATTTTTAGGGCTATGCAGATGTTTGAATTTATCTAGTTACCCTATATTAAAAAATACACTATACAGCTTGATGGATGAGCACTTGCTTTTTCCTAAGTTCTTATATTTTTATTCAGGTAAAAAAGTTAATATTACAATACTCTAAGCTAAGCAAACTAAAATAATATTTTGCTGAATACTAGAATTCCATAATCTGAAGCTTGGGAGATTCAGAAAAATTGCCTGCTTAATGAAAAAAAAAAAAAAGAAGACAACCTTAAATGATGCTACAGATGTTGATGTAAATCAGATTTCTTCATGATATATATTCTGATGTACATGGAGTAGTTTTAAAATGCCTAGCTAAACTGCAAAAGATTTCAAGATGTCCTGTTTTTTGAGGCTGAAATAATTTGCACATAATATAAAAATGACCCACTCATTTGGCTGCATCCTTCTTGTTAATTATAAATAGCATAATGTATAAGCAGCTGTCACTAATAAGGCTGTGTTTCTATCAGATAGTTTTAGAAATACTGAAAATGAAACTTTTTTGTCAGCTGCTGATGATTTCAGATAACTGATAACTCCATTCTCCCGAAGACCACTGGATGGGGGGGGGGGGGGGGGGTGCAGTGAGGCCTACCTTTCAGTTGTCCCGATTTTCACAGGATGTCCAGATTTTTTCCTCATATTTTATGGCGTCCTTCATAAATTTGTAGTTTTCTGACAAATCATTGGGGACTGAAGTTATTAAATAATGGCAGCCATTTGAGTTTCAGACTTCATATTCTTCAGAAAAATGCATGCTAACTCAGAACCTAATATTTTATCAACTTTCTAAGTGTATATGAGCAATACTTATAATCTGTCCCTGATTTTGGGCCTTATCCACACTATTTTTGGCTTTGTCTAGAATTCTTTTGCTAAGAGGTTGAGGTATATAGAGAGGGTGCACCCAAAAAGTTTCCCTTTATAATCCTCTTGATGGGAAGAACTCTTGGTCATCAAGATATGAATATTTCCATGACTGGTGAGCACAGATAAGATACTGGGGCCATCATACTGTGAACAATACTTTTGATGGAACTGCAGAATCTTCTGAAATCACGCACAAATCACTAAAACGCTAACATTTTAATGAGAAGCTTTCGGGTTGTCCACCCTTCATCAGCACATAAAAACAATAAATTCTCTTAAGTTTTAAATAGAGGTACAATTAAAATCACATGATCTAGCCAGCCAAACAAATTCTACTTGTAATTTAGCATTCAGATCTATTAACTAGCCTCTGCATATGTTATAGATACATGCTATCAAATACCTAAAAAATGAATACAAAAATGAATATATAGTATATATTCATGGATGAAATCGTATACAAGTGACAAAGACACACTAAAAATTTCCTTCAATTTTCTCATCGCTTTTCCTATGTAAAACGCCGTACATAATGTGCATGTTGCTAAACACACTAATTTTGTCGTATTACAATTTACTGAGCAGTTGAAAGTAAACTTTTCCTTAGTAACAGGATGCTGAAAATTCTCATTTAAATCAAAAATATCTATGCAACAAGTGCAATTATAGCATTTATATGTTCCCACTTTATACTGGGGTGTCACGTCCTTGTTCTTAAAATCTTTATAACATAACATCTGTTTAAGTGTGTCTTGATTTCTAAAAGCAAACTTAGGCTTTAAACCTATTAAATCTTTTACTTCTGACATTGCTAATAAAATTATCCAAAATTAGTGTATTTAGCAACATGCACATTATGTACGGTGTTTTACATAGGAAAAACGATGAGAAAATTGAAGGACCGTATAATCGAGCATAAGTCAGAAATAAAAAGGAAAGCACTAAATAATGGTCTATATAAACATATTTCGGACTTCCATACACACATATTTAAATTCAGGGGCATAAGTGTATTAAATATGGATTTAAGAGGGGGGTGATATAAACAATGTACTTGAATTGAGAGAATATGAATGGATTGTTAGGTTGCAGGCAGATTCACCACCTGGTTTGAACAGTAATGTCAGCTTAAAACCAATATTAGTAAAAAAACAGAGAGAAAATATTTGATGAATATCTTAGTCTGTTTCATGCACTTATGTAATCATTAGTAATTATTTTTAGTGTGTCTTTGTCACTTGTATAAGATTTCATCCATGAATATATACTATATATTCATTTTTGTATTCATTTTTTAGGTATTTGATAGCATGTATCTATAACATATGCAGAGGCTAGTTAATAGATCTGAATGCTAAATTACAAGTAGAATTTGTTTGGCTGGCTAGATCATGTGATTTTAATTGTACCTCTATTTAAAACTTAGAGAATTTATTGTTTTTATGTGCTGATGAAGGGTGGACAACCCGAAAGCTTCTCATTAAAATTTTAGTGGTTTAGTGATTTGTGTGTGATTTCAGCCATCATACTGTGGCCAGATGGTATGTTTTCTTTAATCCCTGCTCTACTCAACCTCAGGTGGGGGAGGCTTATATCACAACATGCTGATGCAATGACACTGTGAGGGAGCCATCTCCACCTATGTAGTGATGCTCCCCTTTTTTGCCAACCCACCTTACAATGTAGTGCTACCTCTTATCATGACTGTCATATCACCACTGCTGTTTGTATCCTGGGGCAGGCACCTAGGGCATTGCCTCACCATTCACTTTCCCCTTTTAATGGCTTCTCCAGCACCTAGGCCACTAGCCAAACCTAAGCCATCTGGGTCACAGTCAGGGCTTTATCCTGTGTACCAACCAGATCATTGGTCATGTAGAGAGCAAATTTGTAAACGTCTGTGTGCTCACAAATACAAGCCTATGTACTATTTTCCTCTATGAAGATTTAATGTTTATTGTTTTATAACATAGGAAAGGTAATTCCTACCTTTTAACAGGAGACACCACATACTGATTGAAAATACAAATGCACTGCATGCTGTATGCATGCTAGTTTAATCCGTTTTCATATTCATTTTGTTTCATGAAAGGGAAACGTTCACAGGGGGAGCATTTTGGTATATTTACTTTTTTAAGCTATCACGTTTTATTGCAAATTTGAAGAAGAAATAATCACATATAAACGTGTATAAGTACCCGTAGGTGCAAACTTAATATATATGAACTTGACAGATACTACAAAATATACAAAAAGATTTGATATGGCCATTTCAAATGTATTTTGAAATAAGTAAAGGTGTGCTCCATTTTCAGTCTAGAAAAAAAATCCTGTAAAGTTGTGCTCCATTTTCAGTCTAGAAAAAAAATCCTGCTCTGGTGCTACCATGAAAATACATTCTGTAGTCCAAGATACAGGTTTGATTCCTTCCACCTCCAGTTGCCTACTGTGCGACTCTGAGCAAGTCAAGTAACCAGCTTTTTTTGCACCTAAAAAGGGAAGCATGTCCAGTGGGCTCAACTGGTCAACAAATGAACTAACTCTTGGTTTTTGCACCATTACATGGATATCATGTCATAACATCTAAATGATTCTAAAACAAGGCTTAGGTCAATGTGGGATCTGATGTGAAATAGACTGTCTGTGCACTATAGTACTGTGCAAAATGCAAATGTTTTTCTCTCACTAAAAATAAATTAGAAATTAAATTAGCTTGGAAAACAGTGCAAGTGACTGCAAAAAAAAAAAAAAACAATAGATGAGAAGTAAAATGGATTTGATCTCTTACAAACCTTAATCTTAAGGGCTTGCCATATTGTATACACTTCACTACTTTGTGCTGTCATGGTTGGCCTGTACTCAGTGAAGGCTTATGAAAAGTTTTAGTGCCAAGCTAGCTCCAGTGGCATAGAGGGATAAAGTCCTGACCAAGGTGACAGGCGGTTAGTCTTGAGCACCTGATAGAGCTGGACTGGAGGGGAGGAATGGAATGGCAAAGATGGCCTACCTCTATATGAGGGGTCATGTACCAGGACTGTGGTACAATCCACACTGGAGATCAGGGGTCACATGAAGGTGCCGTCTATAAAGGAGTTAGGGCCATTTGATTACATTTCTGATGAGATGTGTATATACAAGGGTGGTCCATGGCACACCAAACCCATGTATGCTTTGGGCAGGTGGGGGGTTTGCTAGGGCTTATTTATGAAACTCCAGTCCCTAACATTAGAGTAATGGCATAAGGGAACAAATGGGTAGCATTTACCTTCATCATATATGGGTATTTGTACATATACACATATATGATGTAACACTTATTATACCTTACATATGGCAATGAAGGTTTCTATTTATATATAAAAAAATAAGATATTGATAGAAATAACAAACCCAGTAGTTTTTATATTTTTATATTTTTATATTTTTACATTTAGTAGGGGCACAGGTCTCACTTATTTGCACAATCTATTTATTTATTTGTATTGGATTTGACCCTTTTAGATAGAAAAGTTTTATACTTTCTTCCTTTTTACGCATGTTTAATATTTTATTATGGATTTACAGATAAATGATATTTCTTTTAGTAACATTATTTATGCATATTTAACTAAACCTATATTACTTATGTTTTTATGGTCACATGACTTGTTTTACAATGAACAACTTAAGGTAGTGAGTGTATATTGTTAATGCACTTATAATACATGTGGCAAATGCCAATTAGGGATGGGGCCTAATTGATTTATTAGTTTTTAACACTATATAACGTGTTTTCTGTTGTCTTAGGTTTTGTCTGAAGAAGTTGGAGCATTTTCTCTAACGAAAGCTCTCACATTAATAAATAGTGTTTTGTGTTCCTGGAGCCTGCTCGTTTTTTCTTTTACCAAGTTCTTTTTGTTTGGGAAGTTTTCATAAGGGAACAAATGAGTAGTAAGTTTTTTGCCCCTAGGGAAATGACAGGTCTATAGAGTGGCCAGGAGGACAGGACTTGATGGTCAGTGGGAAAGCAAGCTAAAAAAGTGTTTGCTTCTTATTTCCAGCTATAGAGGTGTAAGCCAATGCAGAAGACAACAACTGTCATAATTTCTATGTTTAATAATACTTCTAGTTGATAACAGCTCAGTCTTTTTATTAAAAACCATGGCTTTTGCTCACTACTTAGTAATACTAGTCAAAGACACAAAGTTCCCAGAACATGGCCTAAAGACAAGACCAAATGCTATTGAAAGCAAAGTCTATCAGATCTAGGTTTATACCCTTTATCTGTATACTCATCACTTAACCACCTCATTTGGGGCCATTCCTAAAAACTATATGCATTTACCAAGTTGACTTATCAACTTGTCAGCAGCGTATATAAATTCATTGTGAAGTTGTTCAGTTCTTCTTCTCTGTATCTTATACTCAAGAGAGTACTTTTTAAGAGTGTATTTTTGTTTTAACATAACATAAACATGCCACTAGAAAGGGAATGTGAATCTTTTTGGTCTGCTTGAACCTTGCAGTTAATTCATAGCATTTGCCTCTGCTATCCATTCCAGCAGCTCATGCTGCCTGTCTACTACTCTCTCTGTAAAGAGATATTTCCTAATGTCTTTTCTGAACAGAGTTCCCCAAATGTTGTAATCATGCTCCCTCTTATCCCATACTGTCCTCCCTAGTTACACCAACCCCATTTTGCATCCCAATAATGCTTTAAATGCCCATATCATGTTCTCCCTGCTTCTACTGCATTTTATTGAGGAAATATCACATGTCCTCCACCTGTCTTTATACCGTATATCTTCCATTCCATCCTGGTTGACATTCTCTGTATTCTTCAGTAGTATGGCCTATTTCCTCCTATTAGGCCACTAGAACTGTACTGCATATGCACATTATGGCCATACAAGGGCCTGATACAGGGTTATCGTTAACTTACAATCCATGGATGCTGCATCCTGAATTTATGTTGTAAAATTTGTCTTGTCTTTGCTGCCATCATCTTGCACCAGATACAACAGCTCATATTTTCTGCAACAATAATCCCAAACACTTCTCATTTTTTGGCTTTTTGAAGCTAATCCCCTTCCACAAGGTGCACATTACACCCACAGGTCATAATTTCCAGGTGTACCACCATTCATTTGAAGCTACCACCTCTCAGATCAAGCGTTCAACTTCGTAAGATTCCTTTTCAGGTTTCTGCCTCTATCAGATACTATCCCCATTGTCCTCTGAGTCATATGCAAAAAGACTAATCCAGTACTGCATGCTGTATGTGAGGCCGGAGATGACTATATTATACAGTGTTGAATATAGGCTTGATCCCTGTTGGACATTACATGTCAACTTGTACCCCAAGAGCTTCAGAATGCACTCTTTACTACCAGTCGGCTCCTTGCCTTCTTGTAGGTTAATAGGTTCATAGCAGATTACTAGGCTAATGGCTTAAGGGCCTTAACAAGCCTAGATAATTCACCCCAATATATGGCTCCTATGGGGAAAAGGATTGCATGGATTTGTGCCTGTGCATTCAGTATCTTACAGATTGCCCCATCCTTAAAGGACATAGGCACTACCCCAGATGTGAATTTGTGATTCCCCATCCATTCGTCCAAACTGTGCTTGAAGAAGGCCAGGGAAGAGCTCTGCTTAATGTGAACAAGAAGCCTGTTCCAAAGAAGGAGCAATCTCTGAGACACATATCTGTTTCTCCAACATGTTTTGTTTGATTTGCTGACTAAGTTTAGATCCCTAGATCAGGTGACCCTCGTGCTGTTTTTGTGGATGTGTAACAGCTCCATTAGGGTTGGATTTGTGAGTCCTTTGTAGGTCAGGCATAAGTCACCCCTTAATAGTCGGTAGGAGGAATAGTAAAGGGATAGGGCTTTTAGTCTATCTGCATAGTTCATATTATTTACACCCTGTATTTTCTTTGTGAGGAACCTCTGAGGCCACTCCAGCTGCTGTAAGTGTAGAGTCAAGTACATGCAAAATGGTGCATTGCACTCAATTATTGGTCTAATGAGGGCTGAGTACAGTGAGACTATAATTTCCTTGGATCTGGATAACATATCTTTACTTATATGTTGTGCCACATAAAAGGATTTCCTTACCACTGTGGACAAATGGCAGTCAAAGTTCAGGCTACTATCTATCTGCATACCTAGATCTCTCACCTCTGAGTCCACTCTAAGGGGCGTTCTATTGATGTTGTAATTTGCAGAGGCATTTGACTTCCCAAAGGGTATGATAATGCATTTTTTTGCTTTTAGTTTTAGGTCATGGTTCTGGCATCGATCATTTTTCTAATCTATACCCTCATGAAGGATGTCTTTGTCATTGGAGGATTCATTGATTGCTCCCAGCTTGCAGTTATCAGCAAACTTTGTCATCAAGAGGCCTTTCACATTAGCCTTGACTTTACAGGAGTATATTTCAAACAGGAGTGGTCGCACTGAATCCTGTGGAACACCACTAGTAACTGGCCTCTTGCTGGATCATCTGGATTCACCCACTTCTAACTGGTTCTTTCCCACTATATGTACAGTTTGCTATGCCCTGCTATCCATTGCTCATTTTTAAGAAGATGTAGTTGGGGATGAAATCAAAGACTTTGCTGAAGTCCAAATAAATATTATCCTGGGGTTGCCTCTGTCCACCTTCCTACTAACTCCAGCACTGAACAGGATCAGTTTATTCTGGCAGGACCTTTTTGCTCTAAATCCATTCTGGAATTCAGTAAGCAGCTCATTCATTCTGTCCCAGTAATCTTATGAGCCTTAACTTCAGTATTACTGATGATAGTCTCATATCTAGATGCATTTTTTCAGGTAAAGATTAAGCAGATCTTATCTGTACCCTAGGTTATTAACATTAGTGATCCACATACATGTTGCACAGACTTTGCCACCCTGCATTTACTATTTACTATTTCCACTTCATAGTACCACGTAGCTTGTCTGTGATTAGCAATCCTCCCATCCAGATATTTTTCTCTTCCTTATATCACGTCATTGAAGCCCCATCCAGACTGTGCCCTATTTTGGGGTTCATGGCTTTAGTGCATGATACCTTATGCTTACTAAGGAAGTATTTGTTCTAATAGCACACAAGGGCATCCTTGCTCACCTGTTATATTTACTTTCCTGTTTAAAGAATAACATGCATGTTCTACTTATACAAAAGTTTATTTTCCAAGTATCCATATTTTTAGCTTATGTCTGTCTATCTGCCACTGTTTTGCAATCTACTTATCTTTTCAGGAAAGCTGTTCTACACATCCAGCACTCTTTCTGTGAAATTATTTACTACGCATTTTGTTTGCAGGTTAGGGTTGCTATCCAGCCTTCCATGACATTCTTAAATTCGGTGTTAAACATGACTCACGGACAGTATCGATTGCATTCAGCATTTCTGGAAGATCTTAACTGCTCCTCTAGCTTTGCCTGAACAGAACTGTTTTATCAACTCTGGATTGGCAAACTGAAGTTATGGTTCCAGGAAAGAAGGGTGCTTTCCCAGCTCTAGAGGAAGCACACTCCTCTACCTCTCTTGAAAAGCAAATGCCAGTATACTTCTCAAGTGTACGTCACTGTGAAGAATGTTTTTTAATTTTGAGTCTTTAAAAGTCCATATTATACATTGAAAGAGTCTGTTGCACATTAACTGTTAAGAATCTTTTTACAAATATCGATGCTAAAATAATACTGTATCATATTAATTCAACAAAAAAACTTTTTCTATGCAAGAAGAAATAATTATCAGGCATGCTGCAAGCTTCATAGTTGAAACTGTTGCTACTGCTTCCCATTTTGCCAATTTGGCCCACATTGTGAGAGGTAGTCTTTCACATTTTGTCGATGGAAGGTTGAGATCTATGAAAGCCAGGGAGATGGAAACGAGATTTCTTCCAATAGTCAACCCTCTGATTCAGGAGGAACAATGTGTATTTCATCCATAGGGGGAGAAGAGTGAATTAACTCTTTAGCCTTGCACAGATATTGGAGGGTTGTGGGAGTTCGCCAGAAGTAACTACATGTTTTTATGGACGTAGAAAAGAAAAACAATGACTGTGTACCCCAGAATATTTTGCAAGGATTGCTAAACAATACTGGGTGCCAGGGTTGCTGTTTGCTGCTTATTTTTTTGTTCTTGTATTTGAGGTATTGTAGTTATACTTGAAGTCTTGCTAAGTCAAATATATTCAAGGTGGGTGTTGAATTCTGCCAGGAGTGCATCTTGTGCCCTTTCCTGTTTGAGATTTAATGGACAGGACATGGAATTGTATGTTGCTGTCCTTTTAGTCTCAAGTCGTAAGTCACTGTAATCTCCAAAGTATACTGGAGTAATTCACTGCTCAGAGCAAAACAATGGGATAAAAACCTGTACCTACAAATCAGAGGTCATGCTTCTCTCCCAAAAAGAGTGGATTGTTCTCTATAACTAAATGAGAAGCAAATACCTCAGAAGGACATGTTTCAGTACTTTGGGGTCTTGTTCATAAATGAGGGTAGGGGAATCAGAAGATTGACCAGCAGACTGGATAGAGTGGTGGCTGTACTGGGGGTTGTACAAGATTGTAGGAGGGAAGCAAGTGTTGAGCCATAGAACAAAAATCTCAGTTTATTGGTCAGTCTGTGTCTCCATTCTCTACTCTAGTCATGACTGTTGATTAGTGACACAAAGGAAGAGATCATGGATGCAGGCAGGAGAAATGAACTTCCTTCACAGTGTCACTGTGCTCGTTTTTCAATGTTAGACAGCACATCGTCAATAAAGTTGTGATTGTTGTGTTTTAGCCCTACACAGTTTGGATCTGCCCTATATTAAGGATCTACTGTCTTGGTTTCAGCAACCATGTTCCTACTATTTGCTTTATCAGCTGTTACCAGTAGTTTCAGGGGTGTGTCTAGAGTATTTGGGCATTTGGATCTTTGTCCACTCAGGCACATCTCTGGAACTTACTGCCTGGCTAGGTGAGGGAGACCTTGACATTGGGAGGCAGCAAACAATATATTTATTTGAATTTGCTTTTGATCAATTACACATTTTAATCTGTGCTTTCTTTTCTGTGTATATTATCTTTATTTGTTTACCTCATTGTGCTGCCCTGTATATTGCTATTATGTTCCATACCTATTTTAGCCTGTATTCTTATTCTATTTCATACCTAATATAAAAGTTAATACATCTAACTGCATTGTGTGATCCTGTTACTATATACATAGTGTCAAAATACATACAACTCTTTTATGTCTGTCAACCTACTTTAGCGTCATGATTATTTTCTGTGTTAGTGCTTCTAATTGGCTACTATCATTTATTGTAAAATGATCATATCTAACTCCATTGTTTATTTAATTATTCAAACTTTTGATAGTCAACTAATCTTCATTGTATAATGATCACATATCAGTCTGTTAAATTTTTATATTAATCAAACTGTCTTTACCTCTTGTCTCAGATCATGACTGAAAAAGGTCCCAATCTAAATGGTTAGCAAACAAACAACCAACCAAATGGAGAATGTACAAGAACTGCAACATACAAGCAGCTGAGAAGCGTTGGAAACATGAAGAACAAATAATTTCTGAAAATGAAGAAGTTCTGATCACATTTTATCATCCAATATCACGAGATAAGAGAACGACGTAAGAAAACTAAATCTAGTAGTCAAAAAAGACAGAAGTAATATTAATCATCAAAAGCTATACAAAGCGATTACAGTGCCCTACATACTAAGAAACATGTCATAAAATACTATGGTTTGTGAGCATAAATTAGGGCAATGTGAGACACCCAGACAGCTCCAATAGCAGTAGGAGCAACAGAGTTAATGAAAAAGAATTTTCAAGTTTTGTAAAATATGCTACCAATAAATATAACTCTGTATTAACTGCAAAAGGAAGCAATGCTGGATACTTTGTAGGTGCAAAGAAAAGCACTCTTGGCAAACATCAAAGACTGAAACAATACTAATTTCTTGAACCCTAATAAAACTCTGATAGAAGAGTATGGTTCATTCCTGTCATGGGATTAGAAACCCAAAACATGTGGGGGAAATTAAAAAAAATTGAGAGGTGTATTTTTTTGATAGGTGGGTTGAGCACCTTCAGAGGATAACCTCTAGGAGGTATAAAAGGCAGAACTCATTGAGAGGAGGTGTATGTCAACTCCCGGATATGGTGGAGGGATTATATCTTTCAGTTTGCTTAGGAACACCTGGAGATCCCCCAGGATGAGTGGAGACTGTTGCTTAGGAAGGTAAAGTTTCCTTTTCCTCGCTCAGCTTGCTACCACTGCGACCCTCACCAGGGCAGGTGGTTTGCAAAATACTAATAATGACAATGTTTTAGTTTGTTGATTGGGGGGATGCTAATTAGGCACAGCCCATTTACAGTGAAGTTTCCACGGGAAAAAATAACTTTAGGTACACAATATTTAATAAGAAAAAGTCAATAATATGCCCTTGTAATGCTCCTTTGCCATACACGTTTTTATCAGCACCAAATGCAGGCTGCTGTATTGAGAACTACCTGCTGAGAAAAGGCATGTTTTCTTTTGAGATTTGTATCCCTTCTGCTCCATCTGTGTCTCTACACAGCTCATTGTCAAGCACAAAGAAGGACATATTTCATCTTTATATCTTCTCTAACATCATTACTCAAGGGAGTGAATCACTCCTGTCCATGCAACATTCTCGCTAACACTGCTTCCATTCACAGAACCTCTAGTGCTTCTCATCAGTTTCATTTGTGGGGCTCTGTTCTTTATTGACTAACTCCATATCCAGTCAATCTCTCTCCTCTATCCACATATTCTTTAGCTTTCAGATGTATTTTCTAGGGCACACACCTACAAAAGTCATGCAGTTCAAGTGGAGGTTAGGAACTGTTTGGGACCCTTTTCTGCTGTTTAAGGTAATACAGTGAAGATGTAATTCATTCAGTAATTCATTGCATGATATGGGTGCAAACCGCAACTCAGAAAGCACAACTCTGCAAAAAATTATTTACTCAGAAAATAAATGAAAATGCACTAAAACACAAACTAAACAACCAAAGTACATAATAATATAACAAAACTTCACAAAACCTAAATAACTTAATGCACTTTTAACCCTAACCCACTTTTGGGAGTTATAACTTCATTGTACACAATGTGTGGTCTTTCACTGTCACTTTCCTAGCAAAACAAACCTCTTTATTTATTTATTTATTTATTCATTCATTCATTCATTCTTAGTTGACGGGATTTACTGTCATGTTGACCATATATACTGAACATATATATTCAACCTCACCTGGATCAAATATTTCCTTATTCTACCATAGCTGTGTGGAACCACTCATGCCTGACTAATTGCTCTGTAATCAAATATGGTTGGAAGTGTCATTAGACTCCTACGGAAAATAGACTGTACACTTTCAAATATTACATACTTCTCCAAGTGTGTGAAAATAAGAATAAAGCATTTTGTGGGTTGATAAAATACCCCAAAAAGGCATTCACTTTCAAAATTGGTCTGAGTGAAATATTATTTCTGCAAAACTGATTTATGGATTAGGTGTAGTTCTCCTTTAACAACTCTCTGTCACTCCAGGCTACAGTCCAGGTAAACAAATACTAGCAGATCTGTGTTCTATGAGTTCCTCCTCCTCCAGGGGAGAAAAAGAGAGAGTGAGAGAGAGAGAGAAAGGCAGAGAGACTAGTCTGAAAGAAGCATCTGGCTCCTGTTGTTTGCTTAGGTTCCCCAAATGGAACTCAGTATGTTAAATTCTCTAGCCAGCTTGAATGCCTATGCCAAGAGTAACAGCACAGACCTCTGAGAGAAATTATGCTTGTTCAGGGTGTTTCAGTTTCTGCCCCAGACTTCTGTGCCACTTAGTGTTGTTATGAATCACCCTTCTCTCTTCTGCTTGCCTCCGTAACCATTTATTGAGGTTTCATTTTAACTGTGCCATAAATCCCGTGTTTAATTCCCTTGTGTCCTTGGAAAATGAAATCCTTTATTTCATTGTTTCTGTGTCTGCAGACTTGCCCTCTCTTTTTTGATTGTCGTACATCCCCTGATACTTTTTTAAACTGCATTTTGTAATAAAAAAACATTTATAGCTGTCCAGCCTTTCATTCAGAGACTAGCTTTCAGTTGTTTTGTAGCTTAGAAAAGAAAATTGCAGAAAAATGTGTTAAAGCCGAATTGGATTGGCCAGATGCATGACATTACACAGTGTGTGATGAAGGGGGAAGGGAGAGGTTCTGCAATGTAGCCAGCACAGACTTCTAGCATAAACCTCGGGCACCATCAGCAGAGACTGATAGGCAGGCAAGGAGGGTAAAATTGTGCACCTAAGGTGAAGGAAGACGAGTGCATTTTTTTAGAACACCACCTAGGAGTAGTAAATGTGCCCCCTGATGTTCATGGGGCACACAACCAACATTCACATTTTTATGTCTGGACAAATATTTCAGTGGTCTTTTTCTCTCTGTCTTTCTTCTTACCGTATTTGGGAAGAGAGACTTCCTCCAGCAAGGAGCAAAATTCAACTTATTATCTGTAGTGCATGTTGAGAATGATGTTAAAAAACACTGAACATAAAATCTGGTGGGCCGAGGTGACGTTTATTGTGAGGATTGAAGTAGCGGGACTGTGCAGTTGGGATAGGATATTAAAGATGTAAGCAAATGAAAGGCAAAGTGTCTGCTTTTAATTTACCCAAACAGTCTTACAAAAAGGATTAAAAACCTAAGCAATGAAGCATATTAATGCAGGTCTTTTTTGTAAACCTTATCAAACTAAAACTATACATGTTGTGCTTACGTTTTGTTAATGTTCTTTTGTATTTCATTCATTGAAGAAGTGTTTTTTCCTCAGACTTTTGTCAGTA
The DNA here is from genome assembly GCF_019279795.1 of Protopterus annectens. Lineage (NCBI taxonomy): Eukaryota > Metazoa > Chordata > Ceratodontiformes > Protopteridae > Protopterus > Protopterus annectens. The sequence continues at coordinate 1,097,268,013 of NC_056747.1, read as the reverse complement.
TCGTGAGTATACTATTTTCAGGGACTGAACATCTTTTTAATTATGACTCACTTGCAATATGTTTGGTTAGTCAGTAACAGGAAGCATCGGAGCTAAGCTTGTCTATAATTACATTCTAGAAAGGCAGCTTTAAAATGGAATTTTGTAGCATGTTGGTTGTGCTCATCAGTGTGTGTGTGTGTGTGTGTGTGTGTGTGTGTGTGTGTGTGTGTGTGTAAGGGATACCACTATTTTGTCATGATATAATTTCACCATCTGTCATCTAGATCCATTTGCCCTGTTCAAACCATTCATTTTCCCCAATACTTAATATGGATACTTTACGACTCATTCATCATTTTTGAAGCTAGAGATGCCTTTCTTTCTTCTCTGAGCAAAGGTCTGGTTCATGTCACCTAGTCATTTGTTCATATTTCGCCCAGCAAGAACGTGTATAACTTATTTTCAAGACACTGTACAGCACTCAGGAGAACATTTAGTATCAGCATTTTTTAAGATGTACGCTGATGCAGTTAAACCTTTAGAATTCTTCTTGGTTTTAACACTGACATGTCACGTTGACATGGCTGAATCCCTTAGAAAGTACACAGTGCCACAAGCCTACCAAACATAATGTTAGATTTCAGGCACATGTAAAAGGAAAAATAGCCGTCATATGCGCCACGCCTGTTTATAAAGTATGACATAAAAAATGAATATTACTTTTCTGATCTGTATAGTTACGGATACATATTGAATATACAGGTATGCACATAAGCTATGCTGCAATAACAACAGCTGAAATGTGCTCTGTGCTCCTTTAATGAGATGTGCACGTAATAGATGTCACTATATAACACACATGTGATGTGTGAGTGTATGTGTGAGTGACAAAAAGAACACTAAAAGAACTTATACTATGAAAAGCACAGGCTGACTGAACAACATGAAACCAGTGATATGTCACATGTTGGCAGTCTACAGGCTTTAAAGCACTGCATTTGAAGGCACATTATTTGACAAATGTAATGCAAAACATATCTGTGAAAGTACACATAATAGTTTAAGCACATATATGAGCAATGCAGCACTTGACATGTGCCAGCCTTCAGTATAATCCAATGATGCAGTTTGACCGCACCAAAGTATCAGAGCCGTATAAAACTATAGTATGTTGGTATGCTGTGTGTAGAACTGCAGATATCTGCACTCTAGAAATGCTTTTATTACAGAGTCATATATACCATTAACTGACTCTGATGCTTGTGCAGAGTGTGGCCCTGAACCCCATAAATCTATTGAACTACCACACAGACCTGCATCTCTGCTGATACAGTAGCAGCTGAAACTCTTACTATGACATAGGATAGCTGAAGTTCAGGCAGTGGGCCTGTTTGTCTGCACTGCCAAAAAAGTAGGATTGACTGTTCACAGGTTAGTTGTGTTTTGCGCTTGCCTATGTGTCAGATAATGTAGACTGTTTGCTCCTCTGAGTACATAAAGCGAATACCTTTAGCTTTATGTTATATCAACCTCTCCACTATCAGACCTTTTCTGCTTATGTTTTTGATTATTTCTGCTTATACCCTTCCTTCTCCTCCTCTGTTTTCTGTTTCTGCTCTAGAGATAGCCTACCTCATTAATGTCAATATACATATACCGAACCTGTATAAATTATCCTTGCTCTTGTATCTTCAGCCATTACATCTTAGCATGTCTTTGACTTATGTAAAATAATATAGCTTTTAAAGTATATGATAAAGGTCTTTACTATTTGTCTCAATACCAAATGCAAAGTAATGCTTAACATTTTTATTTTTTATTTCTCTTCATTGTAAGTATGCATTTTATGTGGAGCTTTTCTCCCCTTGCTTCCACTGAAAATTGGACTTGTGCCCAGTCAGACATTTCTGGTAAATAAAAGACAATAAATAAATAAATAACTCAAGAATGTTCATGCCAATTGAAAACCATTTAAATACTGATCAGTTGAATTCTCACTTCATTAGATGCTTCTTCATTAATAGAAAAGGCTAGACTATGGAAATGCATATGTGACAGATGTGACAATCCTTTATGGTAATGGCACACTTAGCTGGCAGAATTATTGTCATGGAGATGTCACATCAAAGGTAATATTGTTTGCATTCACATTCTGCACACAGGCTCTGCTGGGGACAGGTGGGGCACATAATAGATGCAATAATTTAATAATAAATAATAAAAATAATAAAAAAATAATACAAAAAGCAAAGACAGCTATAAATGACAAGTGGCCAGCACTCAGTGCTCATCCCGATTGAATAAGTATTAGATAAAAAGGTATTCCTACCAGAATGAGGAGACTCCTCCCATTGGGTGATGGCAGGTGGAGAGCAGGTAGTTTGGCAGAGTGTTAGGATAGCATGCGATGGCCAGGTTGGTCAGTGAAAAAAAGTTACACAATGAATTTCTGCAACTGAGCCAGATATAATGTGTCCACAGACAGATTGCTACCTAAATGAATACATGAATGATGGCATAAAAAAACATAAGAGAGCAACAGATGAATGAGCATAACAATTCTGAGAGTGTGTGACCAATAAGGGAATTCTCATAGTGTGAATATATAGGAGATCAGCAACTGTAAAATCATAAATAATGTAAATTAATTCTCAAACCTCAAAATGTACATTGACCTAGACTGTACCTGTTACAGAGAAAAACAAAACGTATGATTTCTGCCATGTTGACAACATATGCCCATGATGCATAATGATACATCTTAACCATGGTATACAGGGGCAGGCATGCAAAAGGAGGCCTACACATGACAAATAAAGCCCAAGTGATGCACAATATAACTTCAACATGACAGAGATTGCAAACAGCATGTTCTGTAGTAAGGGAGTCTCAACTAAGGAGAAGCCTCTTGGGTAATAGGAAAGGCAAGTCTGTCTCTGTCCTTAATACTATACTTAAGTAATGAAATACGTTGTACCACCCTGTTCAAAATGTAAAAAAAAAAATGTGTGCAACAGCATAACTACAATTATTATGTCTCGATCCCCTCACTCAGTTAACAATGGTATCCAGACTGTATCTAGTAAATCAACAAAGACCAAAAACTTGTAAAAAACAAACCAATGGCAATACTGGTAAAATCCACACATATTTATTGTTGGTTAGCAATTTCGTACAAACAATTTCATGTACATCTTTCTCCCAGAATGCATTCATTTTATAACCATATTAATCAAGATAAATCAATTAATCAAATCAATCAAGTTAATTAATGTTTAAAGAGATACACAAAAATAACTTACCATAAAAAACATTGAATAAAACTATTATATTATTTTAAAATATCAGGTAAACAATGCAGTTTTGAATGACACACGGTGTGCACTGTGATAATCATTTTCAACTTGCTGTACAACAGTACAAGTAGTGTGCAGAAAAAAACAGAGCAGCACTTAAAAACGAAAAAAGTGCAGTATCTGCATGCAGTATATGTTAGAAAACATGCAGTTTTGCATATCTGGCTTTCACAGGTAGCCTGTACATTTACAGACTAATAAGAGCTATGAAACTCTTATTATTACTGACTGACTGTAACTGTCAGTGATTTACCAGAAAAAAATATTAAAACAAAAACTTATTTGTTGACCTGGTAAGCCCACTGGATAAATTGTTCCTTTTCATGGGTGACCTGGGAGCAGTGTTTGGTTAAGTGACTTACTGGGAGTAATTCAATAGACAGATAAAGGTGGGAGGAATCAAACTCTGAGGCCTGAGCACAGAGTAATTAATAGTGCAGAGCTTTAGTCCTCTCTGCTGGCTGCCAGACCAGTTAATGAGGGACTGGGACAGGGCATAAATATAAGACAAAATCAGAAATGTTCTACAAAATCAGAACTAGGTAAGAGGCAAAGTACTCAAATTCACTTAAAATCTTCCCAACATCCTCCTCCCTTTACTCTCTCTGACCTAATCACTTGTCCAGACCATAGATAAGCCCATGTAAATAAATTGTACATAAGAATATTTTGTAAATAATTCTATGCTATATCAGCTATTCCTATACTCAGTTACTCTAGCTCTACTGAAGTTAACAGTACTCACTTTAACTACAATTTGTAATAGTCATTCTTACAACATAACAAGCATTCTTTACAAACTGGTTTCACCTTTATGTTCTGTTGTTCCCCTTCTATATTCTTCATTTTGCACAATTAATATCAGAGAAGTGTACAAGTTACCATGAATGAGTGACACACGGATTTATGCGCTTGCTTTATCATTCTGTTTCATGAATTATTTTATGTTTCTGTTTCTAAGGTTCTAGTAACGTATTATTGTAACTCTGGGGCTTTTCCCCTTCGGTCAGATTTTCCAGATTTCCTTATTAAATAAATAAATAAAATAACTAACTAAATAAAGTACTTTAATTCTCTAAGTTAACAGAAAAGCAGGTTTAGCATCCACTCGCATTTTCTAAACAACAAAAATTATGAAACTCTAATGACTGGCATTACTGACTGACTGTAATTCTCAGTGATTTATCAAAAAACTGCAGGTAGTGAAACTGCAGATTATTAAGGCCCTAAACTCTTAGTAAGCTGCTGCCTATAGTCAAGGGTACTGGGTTTAATTTCCTCTATTTACTAACTGTGTGATTTTAAGCAACTATTAACCAGACAGTACCTTTACTCTGGGAGTGGTTTAATATTTGAATCCTGTGATTCGCTTGAAAATGTCCTCTGAAGAGGTCTTCTCTCATGTTTTTTTTTTTCCTTGGGAAAGCAGCCCTATAATCTGGTTAGGTTTCCCCTGTAAGGTGCAGTCTACTCTGCTAAACACTTCTCATTGGTATGCATAGCAGCCGAGAGCAAACAGATGTGCATCTGAGCACATCTGGATGCTGCTCATAACTCCTGCTGTAAATAAAGAGACAGGGAGACGTTTTTTATTTTCATTTTTTTAAATTTACTATGCCAAGGACTGGGGCACTCACCAAGGCATACGGTTTCACATATCCCTGTGTAGCACGGCCCCTGCTGCTTCCACTTCTCCTCCATATATTTGTAAAGAATTGATAGGGCAAAATACATAATTCTATTTTTTATTTCATTAAATCAATTAATTAACATATTTATTTTTTTTTATGTTGAGAAACAAGCGTTGTCTGATTTCAGCCTTTCCAATAACGCTTTCTCAGTTTCAGCCATTAGAGTCATGTCATCTGCATATTGAGGTTGTTATTATTAATCTTGGCAATTTTAATTCCAGCATTTGTATGTCAGCCAGTGGATAGCCAACCAGCTCACAGACAGGACCCAGAAAGTTAGAATTAGGGAGTCCAACTCTACAAAGAAGCCAGTTACAAGTGGAGTCTCTCAGGGATCAGAATTGGACTGCTCCTTTTTGGCATTTACTTCTCTGAAGACAAGGCCAATGTCAGTGGTCTCTGGCTGACTAAATTTGCAGATGATTGCAAATTAGGAGCTGTCATTGAATCCTACACTGACACAGATGTTCTCCAAGAGGGGCTGTCACAGACAAACAACTGGTGTCAGATTCATGAACTAAAACTATATGCCAAGAAATGCATAACAGTATCCTTCGGGAACTCATCCACCCTTGGTAACTATCATATTGACAACACACCCCTTAGAGCTGTCCCAGTAGTCAGGGACTTAGGGACACACACCGATAATAATCTAGCCTTTGACCATCACATGTCTACAATAGTCAGGAAATCATTCTATGTTGTGCATCTCATAAACAAAGGTATGGCATGTAAGTCCACCTCTTCCAGTGTATTCGTTATTCATCAGACCTATCTCTGAGTACAGTGCCCCCTTTGGTATGTACCTAACCAGGAATATCCAACAATTGGAATGTCCACAGAGGTTCCTCACTAAAAGAATGCAGGGCTTAAGTAAAATGCCCTATGCAGACCACTTCAAGGCTCTCTGCCTGTATTCTGTCTTCTGTCTCCTACAGGCTTTGGACTGGAGATCTATGCCTGACATGAGGGTGTTGTCAGACCCCACTTTGATGGATCTCCTGCATATCTACAAAGGTCTTGAACCCTGCTTGTGATATAAATAAGACCTGTTAGAGAGGGAGAGGTATGTATCCCAGAGATTATCCCGTCTCCGGAACAGGCTCCCCATCCATCTGAAGCAGAGTTCCTCTCTAACCCAATTCAAGTGCAACTTGGACAATTGGATGGGGAACAGGAAATTCATCCCTGGTCTGGCACCTATGTCTCTAACGGACACAGGCAATCTGTAAAGGGTTCATCTCCCAGGCCCTAGCTTGTAAATGTTTCATCTTCCAATCCCCTGCTTACACTTATCAAGGGTATCGGAACTTGTCAGAGATTTGGGATGCATGGCTAGGCTTAAAAAGGCCCTTGTGGTTGTTAGCCTAGTAAACACCCATGAACCTATGAACCTATGATTCATCTCATCCAGCATTTCACAAGATATGTTCAACATATAAGTAAGATGACAGTACACAGCTTTATTATACTCCTTTGCCAGTCTTGAATGAGTCGGTTAGTTACTCAATAGTCTCGTCCAAACCGATACTTCTTGTTCTGTATACCAGTCCTTTTGAAGGCAACTAAGGTGACCTGATATCCTCATTTTTTCTATGAACTTGTCATGGTTGCTATTGTCCACATAATCAAATGAATTAAAGTGGTAAATAAAGCAGAAGTAAATATTTTTGTGAACTCCCTTGCTTTCTCTGTTTGATTTCTGGTACCTTTACTCCTTTTAACACCAGTTTCTATATCTGGCAGTTCTCTGTCTACATATTGTTGGAAGTTAACTTGCAGGATCTTGAGCATTTCCAGCAAGTAAGTGAAACAAGTTCATTTGTTCAATAATCTGATCGCTCTTAGCATTGCCCTTTTTTAAAACTGCAATATAAACTGACCTTTTCCAATCCAATGTCTGCTATTGTGTTTCCCAAATTTGCTGGCAAATTCAAAGCAACACTGTAGCAACATAATTCTGCAGGATTTTAAAATACTGGAATTCCATCACTTCCTGCAGCCTTGTTATTAGCAAGGCTTTCTATGGCTCATTTAAGTTTACTGTCTAGATTCTGCCTCTAGATCAGAGAACACACCATAATGTGTCAGTGATGTTAGAATCCTCCTAATGTAGTGCATTTGCATATTCCTATATATTCTTCTCTTTATTATTATACTGTTTTCTTCTTTTTCTTTACACAGTTCATTAAAATATACATTCTTATCTCTTCTTGCTGTTCTTTGAAATTGCATCCATTTTGATACAGTTTTCCCTCTCTCCATTGCCTTTTGGTCTCCTTATTTTCTTGGCTACTTCTAAAGCCTTTACAGATAGCTATTTTGCCTTCTTAATCTTCTTTCTATTTGAATATTTTTTTGCCACCATGGACCGTATCATGAACTTCTCCCCATAATTCTTTAGGGTCTCGGTCAACCAGGTCTGGCAACAGCACAGGATCATACTTGGCAAGAGAAAATAGGGACCATAAGATTCCTAGTCATATAGACACCATGTTCAATCATAGCCTCACCTCAGGCTTTATGCCCACTGAATGGCGCACAGTGACGGTTATCCCACTCCACAAAGGGGGAGCCACCACGGACCCCGGGAACTACTGAATCATTAGCCTAACGAGTCTGGTCTGCAAGACTATGGAACATATCATTATGGAAGTTATAAACAAAGACATTGGTAATCTCCAAACTCTGGACCCCACCCAGTTCAGGTTTGTAAAAGGCAGATCATGTCTCCTAAACCTGATAGACTTCTTTGAGGCAGTCACCAAAGCTGTAGACCAGGGTAAGGTGGTTCACACAGCCTATCTAGATCTCGCCAAGGCTTTTGACACCATCCCCCACTCTGGAATTATAGATAAACTAACTAAACTAGGTATAAATCCCTATGTCACAAGATGGTTTGCCAACTGGCTCACTGACAAAACCCACACTGTGAAAGTAGCAGACTCTAAATCCAACTTCAGACCAGTGACTAGTGGAGTACCACAGGGTTCAGTCCTGGGTCCTCTCCTGTTTGGTATCTACTTTTCTGAAGTACAGGCTAACACAGAAAGTCTTTGGCTAATGAAGTTCGCAGATGACTGCAAACTAGGAGCCATAATTGAAACTCCTAACAATGTGAACATCCTACAAAAGGGCCTCACTGAGACAGATGCCTGGTGTCAAAGCCATGGCCTCAAGCTCAATGCCAAAAAGTGCATTGTCATCCCCTTTGGTAAAAACTCTGTACCCATGAGCTACCACATAGGTGGTAGTCTACTTAACACTAAATGTATGATAATAGACCTTGGGATACAGGTGGACAGTAGTCTCTCCTTTGATAATCACATTGTCACAGTAGTCAGGAAATCCTGCTACGTGGCACACCTCATCACAAAAGGTGTCACATCCAGGAAAAAAGAGGTAATTGTTCCTCTCTACTTGTCACTCATTAGACCCATTATAGAGTACAACTCCCCTTTTGGTATGTACCTCACAAGATATCTACAACAACTGGAAAGGCCGCAGAAATACCTCACAAAGAGAATTACCAGCCTCAAACAGATGCCCTACGCAGACCGTCTAAAAAAACTCCAGTTTTACTCCGTCGCATATCGCCTACTCAGAGGCGATATCTGCCTAACATATAAAACTATGTCAAACCCAGAGCTGTTGGACATGCTCCACTTAAAAAATCCCAAACCTTCTGAGCTACACGCTCTAGGGATCTAAACCTTGTCACCACAATAGAACATGCCTGAGGGATAGATTCCTGTCCCAGAGACTTCCCATACTCTGGAGCAAACTACCTATCTATATCAAACAAAGCTCCTCATTAGTACTCTTCAAGAAAAATCTTGATGATTGGATGGGAAATAGGAAATTCACCCTGGGGATCACCTCTGTGGCTCTGCTGGACAGGGGCATAGGAAATTAATTTTCTTGGGTGGCGAAAGCCAGGGTACCTTTTTGGCTAGGTTTATATAGGCCCTAGGGCCAATAGCCTAGTACCTACCTATGAACCTATGAATACGTTTAAGCAGACAAACTTAAAAGTTCTTGCTATCCTTTACAAGCACTTAATAGTTCCCATTTCCAAAACTGAGTAGGGCCATACATGATAACTCTGGTGTCAATTTGTGTCTACACATCCAATCATCAAGACTAGCCTTAAAAGTAGCTAAAGTAGCCCTTCTTTAGACCTGTACTGGTAACATATTCCATAGGCAAGGAATATGTTGAGTTAGGTGCCTATCTATTCAGCGAGTCTTGTTTATTTGTTGGTTTAGATTTAAGTCCTTAGTGTGGGTGTTTGTAGAGACACTGGTTTTGTGAAAAAATGAGAGGTCAGATAGGGCTGGCTCTTACATCAAGCTTGTTTATTTTTTCAATAATAATAGCCTGGGATATAGTGTCAAAATCCTTGGCCAAGTCAAGATAGGCAGTGTGCAGAGAATGACTACTGTCCACAACCCCTACATCCTTTTCAAAAAAGCTTACTAGGTTCAAGAGACAGGACCTACCCTTTACAAAACCAAACTGATGGAAATCTAGCTCAGTTAAGTGGCCTATGTCTGTGTAAATGGATTCTGCGATGATACATTCCATGGCTTAGCATACAAGGGTGGTGAGGCTCATGGGTCTATAATTACCAGGGTCTGTAGATGGGGGGCCACCCTCCTATAGGGGATTCACAATGGCATCAGGAATAAACCCTGCAGATAGGTTGAAGTAGAACCATTTAAGTAAAGGATCAGATAGTGCACATTCCTGTATATTCTGTTCTTTACCACAATTACATATTCATTTGGAATATTGTTGGGCTCACATCTAGTTGGCCTGGAGGCATTTCTTGATTTCTTTGCGATAAGAAGCTGATGGTCTGAGCCATAGTCACACAGTATATATAAACAAACTGAATTACCTGTACACTAAACACAGTACCCCAGTGTACACATTTGAACAACATTCCTAGTGGTTTGCTTTATTCCCTATCATTGTGTCACCAATGTAAATAGGCTGCTGCAGCTTGTGGATGCTACTATGTGGTCTGTCCTGCATTTGTAAGCTATTTAGTATTTAATGACTGCATGGCAGCGTTTTGTTGTATGTATACCTCTTGTCACATTTCCCCTCTGTTATCACTGGGATTCAGTTGCTTTTCTGTCAATGTGAATGTTTTTTGATCTTCTCTGTTTTCCTTTAAGCACATAATATGCATAACACAGTCATTGCTTTGCATGGAAGGATGCAGTGGGACAAACACTTAAGCAATTTGTTTATTAGTATATATATTATTGGAGAGGAGATAAATCCAGATAGAACGCAAAAAAGCAAGTCATTCACAGAAAGTAGATACGATATCTGGAATACACAGCTGATACCATACAAAAAATGCAACAGACAGCTGCTCCATTCAAAATGCAAACATAAAGTCGTTAATGTAACAGGAATAAGCACTTTCACAGTTTAATCCCAACACTACTTTATCAGATAATGAATGACACTACTAGGCTCTCTGAAATACTATGCATAAGCCAATCAAAACGAGAGCTGAACATCACACCCCTTAAAAACATATCCCACAAGTAAAAATAAGTAAAAGCAAGTCTATGAATAAATAAGTTACATACAACTATATATAAATACATATATAGTCATATGTAACTTATTTATTCATTGGCTTATGCATAGTATTTGAGAGAGCCTAGTAGTGTCATTCATTATCTGTTGAAGCAGTGCTGGGATTAAACTATGAAAGCGCTTATTCCTGTTACATTAAAGACTATGTTTGCATTTTGAACAGAGCAGCTGTATGCTGCATTTTTTGTATGGTATCTGCGTATTCCAGATATTGTATCTACTTTCTGTGAACAATTTGTTTATTTCTTTACCGGTGTATCATGTATAAAGGTGTACTTCCTGATTTTCTGTGAACAATTTGTTTATTACTTTACCGGTGTATCATGTATAAAGGTGTACTTCCTGATTTTCTGTGAACAATTTGTTTATTACTTTACCGGTGTATCATGTATAAAGGTGTACTTCCTGATTTTCTGTGAACAATTTGTTTATTACTTTACCGGTGTATCATGTATAAAGGTGTACTTCCTGATTTTCTGTGAACAATTTATTTATTACTTTACCGGTGTATCATGTATAAAGGTGTACTTCCTGATTTTCTGTGAACAATTTGTTTATTACTTTACCGGTGTATCATGTATAAAGGTGTACTTCCTGATATGCATGCACATATCTAGTGATGCTGACAAGTGATAACGTTACTGTGTTATCATAGGGTTCACATGGCACACTCTATGCTGGTACACAGACACACAGAACAGAGGGTGCTCTAAGTACTGCAAAATCAACAACATGCGACATACTTGACATGACAATGTCTCACTGAGTACATAATGCAGTACTTCTTTGCAGCACCTGTGTTTCCACTATAAGGTGCTGCAGTCCATCATTCAACCTGTTTCTGCATTGCAGATTACCAGAATAATATATGCATTGTTGTTAGATCCTGCTTAACCCTACTATCACACATAGGTACAGCATCATTCTTTCCTATATCACTATGTGAATAAAGTGTCTCTAAATAAGCCATTTTCCATACCAAGAACTGTCTCTTGCTCCCCATACTAAAAAACGAAGCCCCCTTACCCTTCCTGCCTTCACCATGCTCATCTTCTCCTTTGAAGACAATCTTACCTATTCTTACAACCACAGTCAATGTCCGTTCATTTAATTGAGACATATGTCTAGCATACTCACTTCCAGCCCCTTTTTATCTGATCTGGTAATAAAGTAAAACTATTCCCCAGATTTATCTCTAAACTTTTATCTCTCATATTCATTTTACTTGCTTCTCTTCTTTCTTTCCAATTTATAGCTGACTTGGTCTTTACCAGAAATGTCATTACCAGTCTATGCCAAGACTTTGTGTCCCACATTCCTGTCCTCTGCCTATACAGCACAGGATAAACTGTTAGGTCCTTACAAATGTACTCCAACATGCACTAGTCTGTTCACTGTCTATATTTTTCTAAACCTCGTCTAGTCACAGGCATTCTCAAAATATGCATACTACCATCCCATCTGTCTCACACTGCCATAGTGTTAAGAGCATCTGTGCATATATATTAAGTTGCTGATCCTAAACCCTTGCCACCATCTTAAACTCCAACACATCTCCTAGATTTCCTACAATCCCACTAATTCTAGACTCACTTTATCCTGATAGTCCCATTTATGTTCTAACTCCACTCTTCCTGTTTTCTAGTTTTTCATCACATCTCTGCATGTGTCCATCTCACTCTACACCTTACAGTCCCCTCCCACTTATCCCACAGAATCAGTCTTGCCTTCCCACTACCCTTATTTGACCCCCCCTTCAGTGTTCCTACTTCTAACTCAGTCTAAGATATGATCACCATGAGGCAGATCAAAATTCTTACTCATGGCCTAAACATTCTGTATCTTCTTTCTCCTCCTCCCAGTTCTTCTATCATCTCCTTACATTCCTCGCCATTGACTTCATAACTTCAGTAAACAGACCTAAAGATAGTGGACAATCTGCCTTGTACTCTGCCCCACGTATGGCTCATTGGACACCCTCATGTTTGTCAACACTTTCAACTTCAGCTTCTGATAAATAGCCCCACCCTAAACATTAAATATACTCCTCATCTCTCTCTCTCTGTCTTAACTCCTCATATGTGAATTCCCATTCCATAAAATAAATGTCTTTTTATATTGAACAGTACTAAATCTAATCTATCCTTCCCTCATTTGCCATACTCTGCATAAGCCTATCTACTACTCACCATTTATCAGCATTCTGTATCTCTGTTGTCCCTTTTTAGCATGCTGGGTGTCAGAATGCCTAACCTCCCTATTAGCACTTTTACCAGGCTAAGTTAATAAGGGAGATTGCTGTTTAGGTCCCTAGAGCCTGTTATCATCTTATATCACCATCTGTGTCTCATTCATGGATGGTGTCATCCATTTACATTCCCTTATGGTCATTGATTGCTGCAGTCAGAATTTCTGCTAATGTGCCCTTCCCATTTTAAGAATTCCACTGTGAGCCCATACAGCTCTCCTACCTTACCCTCTCCTTAGTGGCCCTTTTAACTCTTTCAGCTGCAGTCCTACTTATTTCCATTTTTCATTCTCTAGTACTGATTCTAAGCTTGCTCACAACCGTCTATTCGTTTATATCCTTTATTTCTGTACATATCTTCATAAAATCCTATAAATTCTTTACCAAATCCTTCTCCCTCTCAGTCTGCTCTCTACCCCTTTTCCCCACAGTTCTTTAATCAAACTCTTGCAATCCAAGTATTTTTCTAGCCTATAAGACACCAGAAGTTTGCTGGCAAATGCTTCCTCCAAATCTCCTTTTGCATCTGTATGAATGTGTCCACAAACAACCTCTTCTTTCTGCCACTTTCTCCTTCTCTGTGTTCCTATTAGCTAACCTTGAGTTGATTTAAATTTATCCCAAAAGACTTCCCTTATCTCTTCTTTCCCTTTTATATTTACCTATGGTGTTTTCTCCACAACCTCACATAACACATCCAGTTCCTCCTTCTATTTGGCAACATTCCTTTGCCTTTCACTCTCATGATTTTTAATCTCTCCTCAGGACCTTTGCTAGTGGCTCCTCTACCTGTGATCTGTCATGTCATTCATTCCCTAGGACAGAGAGACAGGCATTCCTGAATGGGGTGAGAGACCTCCAGCTCTTTTGTTCCCATTCAAGGGCCTGTTTGGCACATTTGCATACTGGAGACAACAGTCAGGCATTAGGGAGCAGACCAGTGCCCTGGACTCATGCCTCCTCCCAGGTGGCTGACTTACTCATAATGGCTGCCTGGGAAGAAAATGATGTAAGTACTCCAACCCACATCTTTCCTGACTCACCAGAGCGTGTACTGCTTAGCATCACAAGCCTACCCTGGCCTCTTCCACAGGCAATCATGTAGTCTCCAGTATGCATCAGTAATGTGGCAGGCCATGCTGCTCCCTTCCCCAAATGGACAAAGTAGCATCAGCCGTTTGAGCCCATCCTCTCAGCCACTCCAGTTCTCATGCTGCTAACTGAAGATGATCACCTGGGACATAGCCTGGGTTTCATTCCTGTACACTATGGGAAAGGGATCACCTATTTTATTTAAGGCAATTGGAGCATGACTTGAGATACTTCTAATTTGCTCTTTTCCCACTTTTTTTCCAGTTGGAGGATGGCCTAATGGTTAAGGTGTTTGCCTTGCAAACATGAAGTGCAGAGTTTGATTCCCACAAGGGATAATTGGCTAGGCTCGCAAGGGCAATTAGCTTAGTACTAATCTATGAGCCTATAACCTTCTTCACTAAAATTCTATCCAGTTGATTTGTTTATGCCAAGCATTTCCTTGTAAAGGTATATTCACATTTTACCCCCAAGCATTTCTCTGCATGTATCTATTCATTTCACCTTATACAATTCTTCCCCCAAAACTCTTCATGCTACATGGAATTCACTTCTGCAAAAAGGCCTGTCTGTCTAGTGATGCACAGTGGCATTCAAGTCCCTCCAAAACTGCACCCAGCCTTTCCCACTCCTAATAAGTTACAGTGGAAAGCTCGGGTTTATGTCATAAGATCGAATGCACACAATATTGAATTGCACTACATTGAACAGCAAACCTTGAAAGCAGAAAATTTTGAAAGCTCAGAACGTTGAAAAGTGAATACGTGAACAGCAACACTTGGCCATCCACTCACCCGTGCAACATGACACCCATCACTAACAAACAGACACCATGCCTCCATAATTGACAAGCCTGCAACCTGATCAAATGCCCTACAAACAACAAGTGCTCAACGTAAACAGCAATATAACGAACTGGCACATTAGCACATGTGCCAACGGACTGTAACGGAAAGTAAACAGCAACAGCAGAAGCCAGCACATATCCCACATCGGCATACTGGTACAAAGCAAACCAACACTACAATCCCCACAATTCCCACACTACAATCCCCACACTATGTACCCACTATTCTATGCACACACTACTTACAGTGACTACACTATTTACAGATGTCAGTACGCTGTACTACTGTAGCTGTCACCCTACAGTGTCAAGAGGGTAGCTATTGCATGTACGAACTCAACAGCTGTATACTCTGAACTGCAATGGATCACGTTCTCCAGCCTCTTCCGCCTTTCCCTGTGCTTATATTTATTTGGAGATGGACAGCAACCTGACTGCATTAGTATCCGCATATTGTCCACCCTGTTCTGCTTCTTGACAAGGACATTGATGACAGCAGGTATGTCAGCAATGCATCTCCCTAATAGGCACTCAAGATGCCTGTGCCATCCCTCCAGATAATTCTGTGTCCTGGGTAATGACAGTTCATTGAGGTCATGCACATTCCAGAATTCCACTGGAAACATTGTTAGGAATCGCTGTACACCTGCCGTCCGGGTCTGTTGCTTTCTGGGACGGCCTGTAACATAGACTTCAGCAAAGTACACTAGCAACTCCTTTCCATCTGGGTGAAATGTCTCCCTGATACACCTGAATGCCTCACCTACATCATCCACACTTAGGAATGCCAGGCTATGAGCCATTTAACATCCAACTGTAGAGAAGCATCCTTCCCATACACAGTTGCTAGGCCAAGGGACTGTACCGTTCTCCACACTGCCTGTGTGAAATTAAAGTAGCATCCCTTGCTGACCACAGCTGTAAAGTTATGCCTGACACTCTTTATTGCAGCCAACTCAAAGTCTGTCAGTATGTACTGTACCCTATACTGTAACTGCATGGGAGACAATAGCTCAAAAAGACACTCGCACAGGAAGTTGTAAGCCCTATACGACTTCTTCGACATGAGTGTGTACACTAGAGGTAAACATTTAGTGGACTCTGCAAAGCTCACCAAGGCATGGATGGTATATAGCCTAGTATCTACCTATGAACCTATGAACCTATGAACTGCCTACATCGCCTACACTTGTTTAGGAATATACCATCCATGAACCAGATCTGTGTACTACACAGGTCACGCAGATTCTCTTCTGTGGTAAACACTAGCACATGTGTATTTGTGTGGATATCTGCCCTCCATACTTGGAGGAATGTGCCATGTTTCAGCGTACATGTGGTTGTGTCAACTGCACCAAGAGTAGTAGCCACAACCTTGTATGTCCGCATCTTCCATTGCCTAACTCTATTGATCTGCTGGAGCATGGACCTTCTGGATGGCAATGATGTTAGTGTAGCTGCAGACGTACTACTGATAATATCATCCACCAGCAATGCTGGAGTGCCCGTACTGCACCTTGCACTCTCCTTTAGGCTATGACAAGCCTGGTACTTCTCCACTTCAGCTACATTGGGGGCATGCAGGTGACCAACTGTCTTCACTAGATGTTCCCTGCCCACCTCAGTCTCCGTGATAGCCCTGCTCCTGCATTTCAGTGTAAACTTACTTTTATAGCACCAGTATGTTTTCTTTCCATTGGATTTCTCTGCATTGTACAAATACCCATCCAACTCTAACATGCCTGACCTCTTCTGGGACATGACACATTTGTACAGTGACCTTAGAATTCTGGGAGTGGTTGGGGAGTTAGCGGCAGCCATGTTGCTATTCAGTCAGAGCGTTGCGCACAGGGGGTGGACATGGAATCCCTTCATTTATTCTTCCACGGTGTTGCATTTCCTATTTCAACATTGCACTCTCATGGGGATATCTGCGACTGTATGCTTGCCTGATTTGTATGTCTTTTTCCATGGGACTACATTATTTCTTTATATCCTGCAGACTGACAGTGGTTCAGGGGGTGCTACTGTTATCAGTACACATTAACCACTGACATCAGGATGTGATGTGGTTCATAGAGGGTGTTCTTCCTCTCATTCAGCATGTTTCACGGACGTAAGCATTCTGAAGACCAACTATGCATGACTGCGGTTTCCGTGTTCGGAATACTGAGCTTTCGTAATTTTCTGCTTTTGAGGTTTGCTGTTCGATGTAGTGCAATTCGATATTGTGTGCGTTCGATCTTATGATATAAACCCTACCTCAGTTACCATTTTGACTGTTTGTTTAACTAGACTTTGGAAGAAAGTACTTCGAATAGTCTTCAGCATTCTGGAATTCAGCTACTATTACTCTGAATGCTGCCCACTTGCTCAAATGCAGTGAAATGCAGCTTATATACAAAATATAACAAATATGATGAACAAATACCACTGCTATCACTGTAATACCGCAGACAGGGTATTAGCATTAAATCCAGCTCTGCTGGTATCACAGTTGCAATAGAACAGGAGTTATGGAGTCAAAAAATGTACAGCTATGACAAAATAAGTATGCAACAGGATGATTTGCTTTAAGAGCTTACATACAATGCACACTACAGCCTTGGGTTGTAATCAGTGTCTGTAACAGCTAAAAAAGCAGTACACTGTCAGCTCCAAAACAGGGTTATAATCATTGATTCCTCGGCGTTTCACCCACCTCAGCCTCAGCCCAGTGCCTGCTCAACAGTAGTAAATGAGACTTTTTACAAATTGTCTATCATGTACATATACAATCACAATATTTCCTAGGAAGGCACCCAATACCTGTCCAGTGACAACACCCCTTACTTAATATTCACAGTAAGTTGCCACCAATAGACTGCTAATCTCATACAAAGAGCTCAGTTATTGCTCTCTGTTTTAATGAGTCAACTAACATTATGTTATGATAGCTAATGGCCACCAAGCAGTCTCTCTGTCTTTCTCTGTTTTCAAAAGGTAGATTACAATAGTCACACCAATGCTATTATTTACTTTAGAAAAATAACACATTAGTCACAACCTTCATAAAATTAACAAATGAAAACTCATTTTAAAATGCCTGATTTCACATACAACACAGTATTGCAGTTGCACAGGCAATGGAAAATAAAAGCTGTCATTTGGATACATAATTGAGATAAATTCTTAATGTAGCTGTAGTCATTTTTGTCAGTTACTGATGGCTGATGTATAATCCAAGCATGTTGATGTAGCTTCATCTATGTGTTAGAATTCACAAAGCCCAAATAATTGCCCCAGACAAACAAAAAGAAAAGGAAAGCAGAAGGTCTGGTGAAGTACATTCTTAAGTGGTTAGACCAGTTTTCAAACATAAATAATAATCCCAGACAGCAGGAAAGAAAACAGAACAGCAATGACTTTGATGCAACAGTCTCTGCAGGGGTTAGAGATAATTCAAATGTAAATAGACTCTGGGCCGGAATTACAAAAGCTTGCACGGAGTGCAAGAAGAGTGTAGGAGCTCACACAGGCAATATGTCTGCTGTGCGATCCAGGTGCAGCCAGCAGGGGCATGCACAAGAGCTGCTAAAGCTACTCTTGCATGGACAGTGACATGGTATGCAAATTACCTCATTTGCTGCTGAAAGCTATGCAAATGAGGTAAATTTGTAATCCAGGAAACACTAACCTGTCTGTGGAAGATTAGTGTTATTTGCAGAAATGTACTCCGTTGGTAATGGAGTACCGTTCTGCAAATAGCTAAATGGAGCTGTAACAGCTCCAAATAAAGGATGGATACAGTTGAGAAAGCATGCCAATGGCCAAATATAAGGCCATTGGCATTCATAAATGTTTAAAATGATTAAAATCTAACTTTTTTCCCTGATCTCCGATGTTTAAGCATAGCGCAGCACCGCGCAAACGTGCAGCACTTTAAAAAACAAGAAAATTATTTAAAAATAGCCAGAAATAGCTATTTTCACTAAAAAGCATATCCTGCCATGCAGGTGAATGGCAGGCTGAAGACAACATGGCCACTGAGTAGTGGTTGCTAAGGGGGGGGGCTCAGTGTGAGAGATATAACCATTCATTAGTAGGCAATCCTATGCAAATGAGGATAAGGATAGTGAATCCCAATTTTCACCAGCATGTGAGCGATGTCCCAAGAGTGTAAGTGTAGGAGTAGTGGAGTAGTAGAGTAGAATATAGGTAACATCATGAGGGGGTGTGTCAAAAAGGCTGTAAGCTTATTGGAGCACAGTGTCTTGTGTTTGCCTGAGTTGCTCAGGATTGCAAGAGGCGTGTCTACAGTTGTCCTTTTTGAAAACCAGAAACCAAAGGTGTACGTCGTGAATATATCTGAAATTTCTTGCAAACATGCACACAGCGTGTGCCTGTGTGTGCGCTCGTGTGTGCTCATTTGTGCGGCGCTACTCTGGGTGGAAACAGAAAGGGAAAAGGAAGGAAAAGAAGTAGTAGGAAGTTAACCAAGGAGAACTAGCAGAGCTGCCAGATGAAATATATCAGAATCAGCCAATTACACAGGTAGCAGACTAGCCCAGCCCAGCCCAGCACTTTAAACTCTGCAAACAGCATTCTTCCCTGTTTTTTCCAAAGTACTCTGGAACACTGCAGTATACAAAGAGGGAAAGCTTAAAAACTTTAAAGTCAGGCAAAATGTTAGGGGCTGCTCTTGCTATCATAAACCAACATGTGCAAGGTGTTGAGGGTGGTGATGTTGTGAATGCTGCGGAGCAACCCACAGTGAGGAGATGGAGAAGAGTGTACAGACCCAGGGTAACCTACCAGGGGCTACCTGAGCTGGAGATAGTGGAGCGCAATAGGGTGGACAGAGACCTCCTGCAGCAAATTGTTGATCTGTGTTGGCCACGCCTCACACACAGAACCAACAGAGGGGAACCCATCCCAGTGGATACCAAAATACGTGTTGGCCTAAGAATACTAGCTACAGGTACCTTCCAGAAACCAACTGGTGATATGATGGGAATTTCACAGGCATCAACATCCAGGGTACTGCACCAGTTCCTGGATGCCATGTCAGCACAAGTCGGTGAGCATGTATATTTCCCCAATTCCCGTGAGGCATTGGCCAGCAATATGCATCTTTTCCACCAAATAGCAGAATATCCTGAGGTAGTGGGTGCAATAGACTGCACGCATGAACACATCAAAGCACCACCCGGTGAGCAAGGTAGGGTCTACATCAACTGCAAGGGCTTCTCCTCCATCAACTGCCAGGTCATGTGTGATGCCCAGGGCATAATAATGAATGCATGTGCTGGCTGCCCTGGAAGTTATCACGATTCCCAGATCTGGCATCTGAAGCAGCTGTACCAGAGATTTGCCAAATGGAGACATCCCTGATGGTCACCTAGTGGGGGATGCTGGATACGCACTGGAGCCATGGCTGATGACACCCATCAGAAATGCACACATACCTGAACAAGAACTCCATAATGAGGCACACTCACAAACAAGAAACATAATTGAGCGTGTGTTTGGGCTGCTCAAGTCACAGTTCTGGTGCCTGGACACATCTGGTGGAGCCTTGCAGTACTCACCAACTACATGTACCCAAATTGTCATGGTATGTGCCATGCTACACAATATGATCCTGTGGAAACAGCTGCAGCAGGAACAACATGGGGCAGGGCCAAACAGCCCCCCACCATTGCCAAGGCCTGCACAGGCACAGCATGACTCGGAGGAGGAACAACCTAAGCCTGCCCCAGTAGGCAGAAGGAGGCGTGCCCAGTATGCCCTTGTCTTGGCAAAGAGGCAACGCATAGCACATACACTGACTCAGTAGGAACCCTGGAAATGACACCTCTCTCTGACTCGCACATGCAGTAAAAGGGATGCCTAACTTGACACTACCTGTTTTCAAATGTATAGGGAGTGTAATATGTGCATCCGACATAGGCAGCCCTGCAGCACCACCTGACGCATGAGTCCCTATTTTAAGCAATATAAAGCACTGCTAAGCAAATTTTACCATTATTGAGCATATTTAAATACAATTGCATGTAGCTGTGCACCGTGCTAACCAGCGCAATGTTGGGCAATGTCAGGCAATGTTGGGCAATGTTGGGCAAAGTCGGGCAAAGTTGGGCAAAGTCAGGTAAACACGCTCACACCTGCTTTACTGTTCCTTAACCAGTCAGGTCTGCCCAGCAAGAAAATAAAAAGCAGTGACAGGGCTCAAACTCAGGATACTGTGCACTATAGTCACAGTACTGAACCATTAAGCCATGACAGCATTTCACTGGCACAGACACAACTTAAGTCACTCACACATACCAGTTGGGGGGGGTCACATACCTAACAGTCACAGCCAGCAGGACAATTGTAGACAAATGCAAACACAAACAAGTGCTGTATCCTGCCCTCTAAACAGGCATATGAGTAACCTCCCCCCAGGCCTATGAAGACAGATAACAGCAGGCCAGGCAGTGTGATGTGGGTTGGGTAGGCTATGAAGTCACAAACTAATATGCGTGTAATTGGAAGCTAATGTCTGTAGTACAGTGGTATGCCTCAAGCCAGTATGATAGGCAACAGTACAGACTGAAATGGAATACCTGACATAGCAGTGCAGGCCTAGCAAATGTGTATAAGTGTCAGGTGTACCCCTCATCTTATGTACACCCACAGTAACAATCAGGTGTGCCCCCCGGGTAGAAATGTACAAATAATAGCTGTCCCCCCTGTATGTAGAAATGTTGATAAGTCTACGCAAATTGACTCATGGAAGCCCTGCAGGCACAACGTGCTTCCTGTCAATGTACAACACAAAGGTGAGCCCTGAAGTAAAAAACAGCTTGATTTTTCACATGCATATAGTATATATGCCCATAGTGGGCATGCTCACACACTTAAGCAAATTTAGCAAATTTCAGTCAGCAACATACTGAAAGGTCATATGGGGCATGCACACACACTTAAACAAACGAAGCAAATGTCAGTCAACAATATACTGAAAGGACATACTGGGCATGCTCTCACACTTAGGCCATGTCTGAGTACAGCAGTGGGCTACACATATCTGGCAGTTGCAGTTCTTACTCCAGACAGTTGTCACTATTCACCAATCTTGCCTTGTGCATACAGTGATATGAAAACAGACCCATATAATATATTGGACCCCTGTAATAATCAAACTATGTACTATAAGTACTTAAATTGTTCAATAAAAGTGAAAATGCAAAGATCAATAAATCTCCGATCAGTATCATCAAGAAACAATGAGCACTCCTAACATTATCCAAGCCTTGTTCTGGCAAAAATATTACCAAAGAGTCCATAGAGAACCATGAAGCTTTCTTTCACTATGTCATAAATATCAATGTAAACTCATATATGTTCTGAGTCAATGCAAAGTGTAAATGAATACATGTACATGACTGACATTGCCAACATCTTGTCAGACAGGTTCATACATATTTACCCCCCCTCTCACTGACAAAAGGGCCCATTACCATATCTGGAGATTGTGAAAACCCAGAAATCACATATACAATGGTTAAACAGCTCTATCCAAACCTAAAAACATGGCGTCTATGGGATGACATGGTTTCCCTGGCTGTGTCATATGTGAACTCCAAAACAAACAGACCCTGCAAATGAACAGTCTGTTGAGACTCACCCTCTGTACAGGATATGAAACTGTTGAATGGGTTACAGCAACATTTGGCACACTCCACAAGTGTCTGTGCACAACAGACCATGGGAACTATAGTCTTATAAGCCTAATAAGCTTGATCTTTAAGGCCATGGAGTCCATCATTATGGAACTCATAAACAGAGCTATTAGGAGCCTACAAACACCCAACCCTACCCATTGTGGTTTGGTCAGGGGCAGATCATGGTTCCTAAAACTGCTAGACAGTTTTCAAGGCAGTCGCTCAGGACATACATCAATGAAATGAGCTCCCCATGGCCTACATAGACCTTGAAAAGCCCTTTTCCAACATCCCACACACATGTCGTATCCACAAAATCAACAACCTGTGCATAAACACGTATATCGTCTGATGGATTGCCAACTGAGGCACAGATAGATCACACAAGGTAAGAATTGTGGTCTCCTGTTCAAGCTGGTAACAACTTCTGTCCCCCATGGCTCAGTCCTGGGACCCCTCCTGTCTGGTGTATACTTTTCAGAAATACAGTCAAACACATGAGGGCTATGTTTAGCAAAGTTTGTGGATGACTGCAGAAAGGTTGTCATAATCGATGTTTGGGACAACAGAGACATCCTTAAAAAGGGTATCAGTCAGACAGATGTGGTGTCAAAATTATGGCCTCGAGCTACAGTCATGCAAATACCACATAGGTGCCAACACCCTAAATATGGAGGTAATAATAAGGGATCTATGGACACATGTGGATAGTAATCTCTACTTCCAGAAACACATTCACAAAGTGGTTAGAAAATCATGCTATGTGTTCCCACAAATTGTCAAGGTCTTTGCATGTAGGTCAAAGGAGGTTCCCTCTACTCATCAGTTATTAGACACATCAGAGAGTATCACGGCACACTTGTGATGAATCTGACTAGGCACCTTCAGCAGCTGGAAAGACCACTGAAGTACTTCAACAAGAGGATTACTGGCCTCATACAGTTGCCCCATGCAACAAGACTGAATTTAACTCAATCTGTACTCTGTTGCATACTGTCTTCTCAGGCTATCTCTGCCCAACAGACAGGTCCATGTCCAATGCAGAACTGATGTACATGCGCTATCCGAAGTAAACCCAAGCTCACTGTGCCACATACTCTAGGGATATCATCATCACAACAATAAATAGAACATGTTGGAGGGATATATTACTAATTCACAGACTTCCCTTGCTTTGGAACAGGCTCCCAACCTATATTAAGCTGAGTCCCTAACTGACACTCTTCCAGAGGAGCCTTTATGAGTGTATGTGAAACTGTACTGTCACACCATGGATCATGTCATCAGCTCTACTACACAGAGGCCTAGGGAACTAATCCCATGTGTGGTGATAGCTACACACTCTGGCCATACTAATATATGCCTTCAGGTAGATAGCCTATTACCTACCTATGTACCTATATACATGTGGGGGGAACACAGTATAATAAGCCAAAGATGGATGGGCAGAGATGTGTGTAAGAGGGTGACCATGACAGGGAGCCATCCAGGACTGTCCCACCCAGCACACATCCCAATGGCACAAAAGACATGAGGTGCACATCTCACCCACTGTACATAACAGCCACCAGTACCTGTAAGCATTACAGTGTATGTGGTCCAAGTGCCTGCTGTACAACATGACTGTACAATGAAGTACACATCTACTATCTGTATATATGTACCTGTCACATAGGTTCATAGGTATGTAGTAGACTATCTTCACGAAGGCATATATTAGCCTAGGCAAGTTGTGCAGCTTTCACCACCCCATTGGATAGTCTCCCAAGCCATAGTTCTAATAGTTAGTACCCTAAGCCCCTTTTTAGTGGGGCTGCTGATGTGATGCCTGGTGTGAATTGTCTGTTTCCCATCCACTCATCAATGTTCCTATTGAAGAATGTCAGCAAGGGGCTCTGTCTGATGTACATTTGGACTCTGTTCCACAGTAAGGCAACTGTCTGGGATGGTACTCTATCCCACCAGCATGTTGTATTCATTGTTGTGATGAGGTTCATATTCCTGGAGTGTGTCGTGTGACT
Organism: Protopterus annectens; assembly: GCF_019279795.1. Classification (NCBI taxonomy): domain Eukaryota; kingdom Metazoa; phylum Chordata; order Ceratodontiformes; family Protopteridae; genus Protopterus; species Protopterus annectens. The sequence goes on along the minus strand of NC_056747.1, from coordinate 1,097,243,463 downwards.
CAATTTTGTTATCAGTAGATGGAGCATGTTCAACAGTTATGTGTTTGACATGGCTCTGTATGTTAAGCAGAGTGTGCCTCTGAGTAGGTGGTATGCAATGGAGAACAGATTTAATTTTACCAGTTGTGTTGCATAACACAACTGTTTGAGGCCAGTAATCCTCTTGGTGAGGTACCTCTGTGGTCTCTACAGCTGCTGGATATGCTTAGTTGAGTACATCCAAAATGGTGCATTGTACTCAATGATGGGTCTGATGACTTAAGAGTAGAGGGCCACCACTACCTCTTTTGATCCTGATGCAAACCCTTTGTTGATTAGGTGGGCCACATAGGATTTCCCAATCACTTTGGCAACATGGTTGTCAAAGGGAAGATGGCTGTCTACGTGTGTCCCCAGATCCCTTATTACCTTGTCAGTTTTAAGGGGGTAACACCTATGTGGTAGTTTGTGGGTACTTTGTTTTCACCAAAGGGGATTACTATGCATTCTTCCACATTGAGCTTGAGGCCATGATTCTGATACCACACATCGGTCTCATAGAGTCCTTTCTGGAGAATATTTGTGTCATCCAGGGAATCTATTATGGCAAACACTTTACAGTTACAAGCAAACTTAATCAACCACAACTCTCCTGTGTTGGCATGCACTTTTGAGAAGTCTATACCAAACAGGAGGGACCCCAGGACTGAACCCTGGGGGACACCAGTTGTTACCGGTGTAGAGTCTGACATGTAGCTAGCAACTCTTAATTTGTGTGATCTATCTGTGAGCCAGTTTGCAATCCATCTTGTGATGTATGGATTCATGCCCAGGTTGGTGAGTTCATCTATGATACCTGACTGGGGAATGGTGTCAAAGGCCTTAGCGAGGTATATGTAGGCTGTGTGGAGCTCATTTCAATCATCTGTAGCCTGGGTAACTGTCTCAAAGAAATCCACCCAGTTCAGGAGGCATGATCTGCATTTGACGAAGCCAAACTGGGTGTGCTCAACTATGTGAAGGTTCCCAATGTCTTTATTGTTGACTTCTATTATGATTGGCCCCATTGCCTTGCAGATCAGACACGTCAGGTTCATAGAGCATGAATGCCAAGGGTCTTTTTTGACCCCACCCCTGTGGAGTGGGAAGAACGTTGCTGTGCAACATTCTATGGGTACATATCCTGTAGAGAGCATGTAGAGAGAGGTGTAGGTATCCTTGATGAATATGGATACATCCCCACCCTATGTGCTATGATCCAGGTTCTGATGCTGGAAGGTACAGAATGAGTAGTATCCTGGTAGTGTTGGTGTGCTCTCTGGAGCCTTGAACTAGGTTTCTGTTACTGCACAGATATCAGTATTCTCCATACTGAGAAGTGCTTCGAGTGTGTGCATCTGGAGGCTGAGACTTCTGACAACGAGTAGCATTTAGCTCACTTTGTGGTTATTTGTGTTGGTTGCGGGGTTTGGTTTGTCCTGAGTGACCTTTGTTCCACACCTGAAGTCAACGCCTCATTGGTCCGATCTGACCATAAGCTAATTACCCAACATATCTACATTCTGCCCCCGCCCCCCATTAAGGAAACCAAGTTAAAAAATATCTCCAAAGACAACTTCATGATTCTTAAAACAGAAGTGGTGAACTTCAGGACACCCATGCAGATGGACAATACAGTTACAACAACTGAATCCTACACAATTGCACTTTATAAGCACTTACATGAGTGCATGGATCGTGCTATCCCAAACAGAACCAAGACGCTATCCTCCAAGAAAAGGAAGCCAATCTGGTGGTCCCCTGCCATAAACAAACTGCACAACAGAAGGAAGAAACTGTTGCAAAAGAGGGTAAAACCCATGAGTGGAGGAGCTCCTGGTCAGCCTCAGTAAGAAGCTGCAATCCCTGATAAAATACTCCAAAGCTAGTTACGAAAACAAAATTGCCACTGATTCTAAAGACAACCACAAAGCATTCTATAGCTTTGTCAAGAATCACAATGGCAACACTCAGATCTGCTCTGAGTTACAGCACAATGGCTGTAAATATACAGACCCAACTGATATTGCCAACATCCTGGCAGATAAGATCAGTGCTAACTTTACCCCCCTCTCACCCATGAAAGAGCCCATCTATATACCGGAAGAATGCAAAGTTGCTGTCATTATGGCTGCACAGGTAAAAACCACTCTCCAAAGCCAGGAACACAGCATCCATGGGACCAGATAACATCCCAGGCTGTGTTCTACACTAACTACAGAATGAACTGGCACCACACCTAAGTATCATGTTCAATCATAGCCTCACCTCTGGCTTTGTGCCTGCTGAATGGTGCACAGTGACAGTTATCCCACTACACAAGGGGGAGCCACCACAGACTCCGGGAACTAACCCCCCATTAGCCTGATGAGCCTGGTTTGCAAGGCCATGGAACGTATCATCATGGAACTTATAAACAAAGACATTGGCAATCTCCAAACTCTGGACCACAACCATTTCAGGTTTGTAAAAGGCAGATCATGTCTCCTAAACCTGATAGACTTCTTTGAAGCAGTCACCAAAGCCGTAGACAAGGGTAAGGTGGTTTACATAGCCTATCTAGATCTTGCCAAGGCTTTCGACACCATCCCTCACTCTGGAATTATAGATAAACTCACTAAACTAGGTATAAATCCCTGTGTCACAAGATGGGTTGCCAACTGGCTCACTGACAGAATCCACACTGTGAAAGTAGCAGATTCCAAGTGGCAAGTGGAGTACCACAGGGTTCAGTCCTGTGTCCTGTCGTGTTTGGTATCTACTTCCCTGAAGTACAGGCTAACACAGAAGGTCTTTGGCTAATGAAGTTCCCAGATGACTGCAAACTAGGAGCCATAATCAAAACTATAACAATGTGGACAGCCTACAAAAGGGCCTCACTGAGACAGATGCCTGGTGTCAAAGCCATGGCCTCAAGCTCAATGCCAAAAAGTGCATTGTCATCCCCTTTGGTAAAAACTATGTACCCATGAACTACAACATAGGCGGTAGTATACTTAACACTGAAAGTGAGATAAGAGACCTTGGGACACAGGTGGTCAGTTGCCTCGCCTTTGATAATCACATTGCCACAGTAGTCAGGAAATCCTTCTACGTGGCACACCTCATCACAAAAGGTTTCTCATGCAGAAAAAAAAGAGGTCATTGTTCCCCTCTACTCATCACTCATTAGATCCATTATAGAGTACAACGCCCCTTTTATTATGTACCTCACAAGACATCTACAACAACTGGAAATCCCACAGAAATACCTCACAAAGAGAATTAGCGGCCAGAAATACATGCCCTACACAGACCGTTTCAAAACACTCCAGCTTTACTCTGTTGCATATCACCTACACAGAGGTGATCTCTGCCTAACATACAAAGCTATGTCAAACACAAAGCTGTTGGACATGCTCCACTTAAAGAAATCCCAATCTCTCCGAGCTTTGGCCCCAAAACCCAGACCGAAATACAAAAGGAGGGGGTGTATCCATTTTCATAAAGGATACCCACACCTCCAGGTTAGTGGCACAGCACAAGGCCTCAGAGACCATCCAAGTGCAACTAACAGTGGGCAAAGCTGCTTATCAGATCTTAGCCTGCTACAGATCACTTACCTTGTCTCAGGACCTTCACTCAGCATTCCTGAGAACACTGGAAAATATAAAGGTCCTACCAAACACCATGATATTAGGAGATTTCAACTACCCAAACATTGACTGGGAGAATTATTCAAGTACAAACTCCTTTGCCCAATGCTTCCTAGAGTTTATAAACTCAAACACCCTGGAACAGCTGGTCACCATGCCCACTAGAGGTGACAACATACTGGATCTGATCATCACCAACATGAGGGATCACTGTTCCACACCAGAGGTAAACCCCTTGCTGGTAAGATCAGATCATAAAGTAATCACACTGGACATTCACATCCCAACCCTACCCCCAGTCAAGAAAACCACTGTGAAAAACTTTTCAAACGCAAACTTCATACTTCTCAAGACCAAAGTGGAAAGTTTCAAAGCCCCCTTGCTACAGGATAATGCTATCCAATCCACAGAATCCTTTACAAGTGCATTATATGAGCATCTACAGGGATGCATGGATCGAGCCATCCCGAGTAAAACCAAGACTCACTCCTCCAAAAAGAGGAAACCAGTCTGGTGGTCCTTGGCCATAAATAAGCTATACAACAGAAGGAGGAAACTACTACATGATAGAGCAAAACTCCAAAAAGGGAAGACATCACTGATCAGTATTAGCAAGAAACTATGATCGCTCATAAAATCATCCAAGGCCAGTTTCTAAAGAAAAATTGCCAAGGAATCTAAAGATAGCCACAAAGCCTTCTTTAGCTATATCAAACATTTAGGTGGCAACTCTCAGATATGCTTTGAGCTACTGCAAAATGGCAAAAAAAAAAACTGAACCAACTGACATTGCCAACATCCTGGCGGACAAGTTTAGTGCAAACTTCACCCCCTCTCACCCCCAAAAGGGCCCGTGTCCATCTCAGAAGAATGCAGAGCCCCAGACATCACGGACATGCAGGTAAAAACAGCCCTCTCCAAAGCTAAGAACACAGCATCAGTGGGACCGGATGGTGACCCAGGCTGCATCTTACATGAGCTCCAAAAGGAACTAAACCCTCACCTAAATTCACTGTTCAGACTCAGCCTTACCACAGGCTATGTACCCAAAGAATGGCGTACAGCAACAGTCATCCCGCTCCACAAAGGTGGTGCCACAACAGAACCTGGGAACTATCACCCCATAAGCCTGACCAGCCTGGTCTGCAAAGCTATGGAGCGAATTATCATGGAACTCATAAACAGAGACATTGGGAACCTCCAGACACTGGACCCTACCCAATTCGGCTTTGTTAAAGGCAGATCCTGTCTCCTAAACCTAGTTGACTTGTTTACTAAAAACATCCAAAAACTAATAGGCACAAGACAAGACGAGCGTACACTGCAAAGTCCAACAAGGTTTAATAGCTGAGTAAAACAAGCTTACAGCAATCAGTAGTCCGGTGCACACTCCGGTAACTGCCAAGCAATAAAAAGTTAAAAATGATCTGGCTGCACAGAATCCAAGTCACAAAGTGTATAGCGCTTTTTGTTAGGAAACACTTTGCGTAACTTCTTCAGACAATAGTGCTCAGAAAGAAAAAACAAAGTTTAAGTACTATCCTAGTGACTCATACTTGTTAATACAATTAAGCCAATTAAGCACAGTCACATAATTTAAAGGTGTAATCCTAAAATACTGAAGTCAAACAGTTTGCTTTTTGTTAAGTCATTAGGTAAAATGAGCGCCTTAGTTTTATAAAAAAAAAACAAAATCAAAAAAACACCCACCTTTTATAGGTTAAAAGAAACATTACACAGCACAGTTTTTTATGAAAAGATTACTGCTTCACAGGTCCCTGAACATTAGTTATAAGTAAAGTGAACTAACTACAATTTTAATTAATACTATTTAATTTATTATATGTTCCGTTATAAGACAACAGAACTTTGTTTTTTATAAAACTAAGGCACTCATTTTACCTAATGACTTAACAAAAAACAAACTGTTTGACTTCAGTATTTTAGGATTACACCTTTAAATTATGTGACTGTGCTTAATTGGCTTAATTGTATTAACAAGTATGAGTCACTAGGATAGTACTTAAACTTTGTTTTTTCTTTCTGAGCACTATTGCCTGAAGAAGTTAGGAGAAGTGTTTCCTAACGAAAAGCGCTTTACACTTTGTGACTTGGATTCTGTGCAGCCAGATCGTTTTTAACTTTTTATTGCTTGGCAGTTACCGGAGTGTGCACCAGACTACTGATTGCTGTAAGCTTGTTTTACTCAGCTATTAAACCTTGTTGGACTTTGCAGTGTACGCTTGTCTTGTCTTAAACCTAGTTGACTTTTTTGAAACAGTTACCAAGGCCATAGATGAAGGGAAGCTAGTCCACACAGCCTACCTGGACCTCACTAAGGCCTTCAACACCATTCCCCACTCTGGCATCATAGACAAGCTTACCAGCTTGAACATTAACCCCTATGTCATGAGATGGGTGGCCAACTGGCTCATGGATAGAACACACATGGTCAGAGTTGCGGTTGCCATGTCCGACTCTAAACCAGTCACAAGTGGCATCACACAATTCTCGGTCCTGGGACCCCTCCTGTTCAGTATATGCTTCTCTGAGGTACAGGCAAGCATGGGAGGACTATGGCTAACCAGGTTCGCAGATGACTGCAAACTGGGGGCCATAATCAACTCTCTGGCTGACACAGACATCCTCCAGAAGGGTCTTACAAAGACAGATACCTGGTGTCAAAACCATGGCCTCAAGCTGAATGCCAAAAAATGCATAGTCATCCCCTTTGGAAAAAACTAAGTGCCCACGAATTACCACATAGATGGTAATCCACTAGGTACGGAAAATGTAATTAGGGACCTGGGGACCCAGGTAGATAGTAACATCTCCTTTGATAATCACATTGCCAAAGTGGTTAGATATTCCTTCTATGTAGCTCACCTAATCACGAAAGGGTTCACCTCTAGATCAAGAGAGGTCATTGTGCCCCTCTACTCATCACTCATTAGGCCCATAATAGAGTACAGTGCCCCATTTGGTATGTACCTTAATTGGCACATGCAACAGCTGGTAAGGACCACAGAAGTACCTCACCAAGAGGATCATCGGCCTCAAAGAGATGCTCTATGCAGCTCGACTAAAGAAACTCCAGCTCTACTTGGTTGCTTACTGCCTGCTCGGAGGTGATCTATGCCTGATATATAAGGCCATGTCCAACCTGGAATTAATGGACATGCTCCACCTCAAGAAAAACAAATCTCTTGGAGCCACGCACTCCAGTGAATTAAACCTCAGCAATGCAATAAACAGGACATGCTAGAGGGATCGATTCCTGTCCCAGAGACTTCCCTCGCTCTGGAATAGAATCCCACTTGATGTTAGGCAGAGCCCCTTGCAGACTCTCTTCAAGAGGAATCTTGACGAGTGGATGGAAATTGTAAATTTACCCCTGGGATCTCTTCAGTGGCTCTGCTAGACAGAGGCTCAGGAAACTAATCTAAAAGGGAGGCAAAAGCCAACACAATCTGGCTAGGCTTATAAATGCCCTTGGGCAGATAGCTTAGTACCTACCTATGAACCTATGAACCTACACACTCTAGGGACCTAAACCTTGTCACCACAATAAACAGAACATGCCGGAGGGATAGCTTCAGGTCCCAGAGACTTCACATACTCCAGAATAAACTACCTATCTATATCAAACAAAGCTCCTCATTAGCACTCTTCAAGAAAAATCTTGATGATTGGATGGGAAATAGGAAATTCACCCTGGGGATCACTTCTGTGTCTCTGCTCGACAGTGGCACAGGAAAATAAATTTCTTGGGTGGCAAAAGCCAGGGTACCTTTTTGGTTGGGCTTGTATAGGCCCCAGGGCCGATAGCCTAGTACCTACCTATGAACCTATAAACCTTTGAGCCTTGCCTAAAAAAGGTAATATGGGGACAGCAAGAGCCTTGGCCAGTATTCAGAAGCATAGGGGCGACAGGTGCAAACCATCTGTAGCAAAGCAACAAGGCTTGTCTATCATGTCATCACAGGCAGACAGAGACTGGATCCCCTTTGAATGACACCAGAAGCTCAGCCAATTGCTGAAGTTTATCATCTTTCTGTTATATTGCAGTATCATGTAGGTGAAGGTAAGATGCTACTGAAGGTTTGACCCTGTGTGTGCCAGCATGTGGTGCATCAACCCATATATGATATGGTCATGGCCTATGCATACAATACACTCACAATACACCTAGTATGATAAGCCTGCTGAGGTTAGCAAATGTGAAAAAAAACTTTGTGCAGACTGTCAGCAAATAATGTCTGTATTGCACCCTGTAACTCCATATTGCTTGCTGAAGTGTAAAGATGTACTTAGTTTGGATTAAGAGCACCGCACCTGCCAACTGTGTGTGTGTGTGTGTGTGTGTGTGTGTGTGTGTGTGTGTGTGTGTGTGTGCGTCTGTCTCTCCCTGGGGAGAGAACAACCTTTTTGGAGACTACTCACACCCCTTAAAACTGGTATACTCATCTTTGTCAAGTATCATGATGTCACCATCCTACAAATATACCTGTGGAAAGTTCAAATCCCAGTAACGTGTATAGCATGTTGTGTAAATGCATACTGCTGTAGTATTATAATGTAGTTAGGTAGGGGTTTGAATCCTGCATTTGCCAACTGTGTGAGTATGTGTTTCTCCCTGTGGAAGAGCACCCTTTTTGGAGACTACTCGCACACCTTAAAAGTGGTATACTCATCTTTGTCGAGTCTGATGATGTCACCATCCTACAAATATACCTGTGGAAAGGTGAAATCACAGTAATGTGTATAGCGTGTCATGTAAATGCATAGTGCTGCATTATCATAATGTAGTTAGGTAAGGGTTTGAATTCTGCATTTACCAATTGAGTGTGTGTGTCTCCCTGGGGAAGAGTAACCTTTTTGGAGACTACTCACACACCTTAAAAGTGGTATACTCATCTGTGACAAGCCTGATGATGTCACCATCCTACAAATCTACCTGTGGAAAGGTGAAATTCTAGTAATGTGTATAGCGTGTCGTGTAAATGTGTACTGCTCTAATATCACAATGTAGTTAGGTAGGGGTCTGAATCCTGCACTTGCCAAGTGTGTGTCTCCCTGGGGAGGAGCAACCTTTATTGGAGACTACTCACACATCTTAAAAGTGGTACACTGATCTTTGTCAAGTCTGATGATGTCACCAACCTACAAATATGCCTGTGGAAAGGTGAAATCCCAGTAATGTGTATAGTGCATCGTGTAAATGTGTACTGCTATAGTATCGTAATGTAGTTAAGAAAGAGGTTGAATCTTGCACTTGCTGACTGTGTGTGTCTGTGCTCCTGGTGTGTGACACCATTGGCCAATGGAGAGTGGGTTTTGATTTTTCTAGTGGATGACAAATCACAATGACAACTGTATGTGCATTACACATGTAAGGTAGCTGTGGGGCAAATCAATATACATAAACGTGACCTCAAGTATTTCATAGGTGGGTACTCTGCTTTCTCCATGAATGCATGTGTTATCTTTGCCAGAGCGTGCTGGGGCTTTCCAGACCTTAGGTCACTTCTGTATGCTTGTGACAAGCTTAGCCACTGCAGTGATCCCTGGGCTATGTCTTCCATTTCACATCCACTCATCACGGTTTCTATTGAAGAGTGTGAGTGAGGGTTTATGCTTGAGGTATATTTGAGACTTGTTCCAAAGCAAGCAAAGTCTGGCAAAGATGACTAATAATTATAGGTGTGCAACAACCTCTGTGGATCTGCATGCAAACCCTTTATTGCTTATGTGCTCCACAGAGGGATTTCTAAAACCCTTTGGTAATGTGATTATCAAAGGAGAGATGACTTAACACATGGCTCTATGTATACATTTGTACCTGTTCCACATTTTGGGGGCTACTACCTATGTGGTACTCTGGGGATACTTTGTTTTCTAAAAGTGGATGACTATGCTTTTTAGGCTTATAGCTTTACAGCTTGAGTTTGACACCAGGTATCTGTCTGTATGATACCCTTTTGGAGGATGTGTGTGTCATCTGGAGAATAAAGTATAGCCCACAGTATGCATTGTCATCAAACGTGGGCAGACATATCCCTACTGTGTTTGCTTGTACCTAAGAAAGCTATATGCCAAACAGGAGTGATCCCAGGACTGAGTGCAGGTGAATACCACTTGTTACTGGCATAGAATAGTACATGGAGGCTGCAAATGTTACTGTGTGTCCTACATCTGTGCATCAGTTGTCAAGCCATCATCTAACAATCGTTTATGGTCAGTCTGTTGAGGTTCTGTATAATACCAGTATGTGGGATGGGTATGAATTGCTGGTGAGCTATAGCTTGGCTGTGTTGACCTCCCCTCCCTCACCTATAGCCTTGTTGACTGGCTTGAAGTCTACTAGGTGTAGGAGCCATGATCTGGCCTTCAGAGAACCTAAGTGGGTACAGTGCAGTGTTTGCAGGTTCATAATGTCTCTGTTAATGAGTTCCATAATGCTGTGCTCCATAGCCTTCCAGATAACATTGGTCTGGCTTATAGGGTGAGAGTTTCCAGGACTTGTTGTAGTTCTACCCTTAATCAATTTATGTTAACATTTGCACTGGATGTGACGAGGGTGGACAGGTTTAAGAATAAGTATATTAGAGGGTCAGGCCAGGTTTGAAGGTTAGTAGACCATGCCAGATAAGCAGGATTAAGTTGGTTTGTACATGTGCTGAGGAGGGATGCAGAGTATATTGTGAAATAGATGCTAAGGATGAAGCCGCCAGGTAACAGGAAAAAGAGGAATGTCTAACATGAGGTTTATGGCTGTGGTGAGAGAGGACATGCAGGTGGATGGTGTGATAGCGCAAGATGCAGAGGCCAAGAAGAAATTATATACTGTGGCGACTCCTAATGGGAGCATCTGAAAGGAGAAGAAGAAGAAGACATTGTAACCCAACCCTTATGGACTGTGAACACTATTACTGTGTGTCATTCCACAAGTATGTAACCTGTATAGAGGCTGCATCTGGACACAGCGTTTAGGTGAGTGGTGACTTCATATGTCAGCTTGTGTATGACACAGCCAGGGACACTGTCCAGTACCATTGCCACTGTGGTGTGTACTTTGTTAAAGAGATGTTTTAACTAGAGTGTCTGTGAATCATAAGGTTTTACATTCTTCAGGTCTGAAAATGTGGCCCTTGTGTAATGACAGGGTGGTGAAATCAGCATTCAAACTGTCTGACAAGGAATTGCTAATGTCAGTCAGATAAGTGTACTTTGTGACCATTTACATTAACTGTGACCCGATCTGAGATTTCCCCTGTAGATTATGAACAACACTGAAGAAAGCTTTAGTGTTGTCTTTGGAATCCTTGCCATTTTGTATTTTGAAGGTTGCCTTGTATGTTTATTGAGGGACTGTATTTTCCCAATGATACTGACCAGAGAGGTTATCCCTTCTTGGTATGTAACTCTTTTGGTACAACTTCACACCTTCTATTATATATTTAGTTTATGGCAGGGGTCCATGAGACTAATGCACTTTTACTGTATAAGTGAGAATTTCTTGTGTTTGTGATAGCACGGTCCATGCAACCCTGTAGGTGAACACTGTGCATTAATAAAGGATTATGCAGCTGGGACAGTGTTAACCTTAGTAATGCATACCAATGACAGATAGCAACAACAGCATCACCCACAGCACAGTGTCAACCCATGTCATACACACGTGTCCTCAAGTTCCAAAATGTGTGTAGTACAATGCATACTGGCCACCAATAGAAAGTATGGAGTGTTAACACTGGCCAATACAAGGCATGTCACCCTGCCCATGTGTCCAATATGCATGTACATGCAGACAGTGCACCTCCACCATGTTCACAAATGTACACATGCAGACCTGTGCTGCACACACCGCACACTTACTCTCCACTGTATAACACATGCTGACACAACTACACACATCAGCCAAGTGGCACATGGGCAAACAAAGCACAATTGGAATAAACACTGGTGGAAACAATGCAACATTGCTAATTACAGCTTTAATGCATCATGCCTGCTCAGCTACACCTTCAAGGATATCATTACACTTTACTGCTGACAACATGCTACACATTCAACCATTGTTATACTTTATTAAAGTCACCCTGTGCAGCAGCACCATGTTAGCCTGTTCCTGTATCAATGTTACAGATGACAGGAGGTGGCACAGGTTTCATCACATGCACAGGGTGTGTTGTTGGTTTGCCAGAGACCTACACTGAGCCATACAATCGACATGTGTGTGTGAGTGTGTGTGTGTGAGGGCCATGAGTACTGTTATGGGCCAATGTTGATGTAATGTGTGCGGGTATGTGTTTACACTAGGTTTCTGGTTTATGTGTGTGTGTCTGCATGTACACAGTTCCACCATGTGGCTGCCATATACGTGGATTTGTGAGACAGCTACAGACTGTACCTGGCAGGCTTTACAGATCACCATCTCTGGCCACAGATATAGAACCTATGCCTGGCAGGGGTACTACAGAGAGTATCAGGTACTAATCCAGACTGGGTACTATCCAAAGAGGTTGACATATGTCCACTGGATCCAGGTCCCTGCTGGGACTGGCCAGAGCCACGTGCACGTGGGCTTCTAGGACGGTCTATGGACAGCCCCCCCAACATTGCTGGGGCTGGTACTGGCACTACGGGAGCGGCTGTGACTTGCTGGACATCCACGGTGACCTCCAGCTGCTGATGTTGCTGGCATATGTCCACGTCAATGTCTCAACCGTTTCACACTGTCCTGACACATGGACATGACATATAAAACCAACGGAAGATGCAAACCACTGTAAAAAATGAAAAAAGTAACGGACTCCTTGCACCAGCAAACACCCGAATAATAAATGTCTTAACGCAGTTTTATTATTATGACAAGCGTTTTCGCCACCAAAAGATGTGGCTTCTTCAGAGATAAGTTTAAAATGAACAACCATACTCAAACACGCTCGATATAAATAACCGCAAGAAGAGGAAATGACATCACAATTAATTACATGACATGTTCATCTATACCAAAAGATTAATTTAACTTCAAGTAAGAGTAAATACTTTAAGATTATGCCAACTAAATAATTTCAATAACAAGAAATGTTAAAAATATATAGAAGTATATAAAAAAAATATATAAAAATATTATAATAAAAGACTGGTTCCATGTATAAAGTACTAGGTTAATAAATCATATTAATTGAGACAGTACAGGACATACCATGTATCCAATAAACAGTGACAAGTCAAGAAGGCAAAAATAATTAATTAATGTTGTTATACCTAGAGTGAGTTAAAACAAAAGCCTTGAAAAATTAGTTGTAGCCAACTATTTTAAAATAAGCTGCCAAAAATACTGTCTGCACTATTGATAACGCTACCTTAAGTAACTTCTTAATCTCAGTACTGCAGAGATGTTACAGTTTTCATTGAGCCCTGGGTAACAGAAAGCATCAGTTCTCAACTGCCATTCTAACTCACGTGTTTCCAGAAGTAATGGAATAGGGCCCCCACGGATGTTAGTTGTCACTTGGTCAATGGCCATGAATGAAAAGCCATGGCCTGGAAAACTGTCCACATGCTTTGCCAAAGCATTGGTGTCTATTTTTTTCTTTATAGCATACATAATTTTTAACATTTCTTGTTATTGAAATTATTTAGTGGGCATAATCTTAAAGTATTTACTCTTTCTTGAAGTTAAATTAATCTTTTGGTATAGATGAACATGTCATGTAATTAATTGTGATGTCATTTCCTCTTCTTGGGGTTATTTATATCGAGCGTGTTCGAGTATGGTTGTTCATTTTAAACTTATCTCTGAAGAAGCCACATATTTTGGTGGCGAAAATGCTTGTCATAATAATAAAACTGCGTTAAGACATTTATTATTCGGGTGTTTGCTGGTGCAAGGAGTCCGTTACTTTTTTCATTTTTTACATGGACATGACATTGTAGAGGACATCCAATGTCTCACCCCAACGTGTATCAATGGCCTCAGTGTAATTACGTATGGCACCTGCTAGGTCACGGATACTGTCATTTACAGAGGTGTTATAAGCCCTCTGTGCCCTTAGTCCCTATCTGGTGTACCACTCCATTCGTGTCTGTGCCTCCATGACAGCCTGGAACATGCATGTGGTAGAAAGAGGTGTGGCACGTCTGCCAGGGTCATGATGACCAGCAGTGCTCTGATGAGAATCCCTGGGCATCTGCCTATGTGGTACTGTTCCAAACATCTGGCTATGGCTGCTGTGTCCTGATACATGTACCATAGATACCACACTGTCCTGGCCAGTGCCAACCATACACTGTCCCTCAGCTAAGGGCAGTGGTGATGATGGATATACAGGCAGTATGACTGTGTGCATGGATGGGGTGGAGACTTGTGTACTGTCAATTGGTGGCCCAACAACAGACCCTGTCAAACCTGCCTGTGCCTCAACACACCTATCCTCATGATCACTGTCTGTCTCAGTGACATCAGGTTCCCTGCTGTACTGAACCAGCCCCACCTCGGCACCTGTGAGGGGAAAACAGGAATCACACTTTAAGACCTGAACATGATGTCAGACCACATGCACGCATGCACACATGCACACATGCGCACATGCACACATGTGCAACGGGCACATGCTCACATGCACACATGCGCACATGCTCACATGCACACATGCGCACATGCACACATGCGCACATGCACACACACAAAAATACACTCCTCCCTAAAGCAGACACTCACAACACCAGAAATCTCAGAACATACACACTAGCAGGTGATAGTGGGGTACAGTATCACAAGCAAAACAGTCATATCACACGTCAGCATGCAGGACATGTGTTGCTCAACAGCATGCAATGCAAGTGTAGACAGTCCTTGTTACTAACAGTATACATGGCTTTGATGCATGTGTTTTATTATTAGGTGATGGGCTTCCCCCTGGAACACAATGCATACATGGACACAACATTGCTGTGCAGGTATTCAAAACTCTGTAATGTACTGTGCACCATAACAAACAGGTGTACCTACCATGGCCTGGATGTGTATCTGTGTGTCAGATAGGTATCCAATGCTGATTACAACCTCTGTGTCTTTTAGCAAATAATTGTAGACACATTTTTAGCACTTGCATGATGAGCATTCATACAACATCATCAGTGGTGCATGGATAATTGATGAAATACCATTCGGGCACATACCCAATGTACTGTACTTATGGTGAGTGTAGATCATATTGTGGACATGCCAGTGTCATCCATGCCATGGCATGCTAAAACACAACTTCATATTTAAACACTACACATACCCAATGTGTGTCATATGATCTAGCCACTCAATAGCATTACAAGACATATATGTGTCAGTTGTGCAAATGGTGATTGGTATGCATATTGTTTAGAGGTGCATATGTGTGCACACACACAACATTAAGGTGTATAGCAATGTGTATAGCAATGAAAGCTATGTGTAGTACTGTGGTTACAATAACTGGATGGGGTATAGTACCATAGGCCATCATCATGAAGCATCATGTGGTCACTCAAGGCTACAAATGTTTCCCAAACCAGCACTACTCATACTGTACCACAACTGTACTACCTTGGCTACATTCACCATTTCACAACCAGTTGCTACATGAGTTTGTAAGGAGGCCAATAAGGAGCATTCCCTGACATGAATGTGTAGTGTGTTGCAGAGTGTTTAAATGCCCCATGAGAGGCCTCTACCCCTCAGGTATATTATGTGTAATGTGTGGATGAGATTTTGGATACTGGAGTGCGTCTTTACAGAGGGTTTGGGAATCCTTTATGTATCATGTTAAAATGCTCTGTGTATGACATAGATGTGTATGTTATGTGCATGTTGAGTGTCAACTGCCCCTATCCAATGGTCACTATAGTCTAGCCACATTTGTTTGAGATGGTCTGGGTATTGCATGTGTTTAAGGCAGCTAATCACATTAGTGAGATGTGCGTGGTCTTACACCAAACATGCACAGCACGCATTATGGGTAGGTTTGTTACATGTGCACATGGCCTACACCTTATCTATGACATGCACTTTTTATTTACAATAATAAATGTAGAACACACCCACCAGCATCTGTCCGCTGCCTTGATGTCACCCCAGAGGGACCTACATAGAGATGAGACAGTTTGTCAGTGGCCACAACTGTGGCATTGATATGTGTGTTTGCAATCTTACAGTACAACAAAAGTTTACATTCACAGGACTACAGATTATGTTCCAAATGATCAGTATTGCACAACAACAGGCTCCACATCTTTTAACGACACACTCCACATCTCACATATGCATGATCTACCAATACAGATAATAGTAGTCTACAGATATGCCATGTTACCTGCATGCTCCATGTGTGCTTGCTGGGTGGCTCCAACCTCCATCATGGTGTATGTCTGCTGCTGTTGTTGTTGGGCAGGTGCCACCAGGCTCAGGAGCAGCTCCTCCACTCTGGTGAGGGGGGGGTGGATATTAACACCACCTCCTGTTGCAAGCTGTTGTCTCCGCACATGAGCAGCACACTGAAGGACATGTCTGAGAAGATCACTGCAGTGGTGGCGTACCTGCTCATATGTCCGGTTATGCAGGCCTACTTCATTTACCCTGGGGACAACATCTTGCCACATTGCGGTACGCTCCTGCTTGTCCTGGCTGGTTCATCATAACATGAGACTGTAGTGCTGAATCATACTGGTAGTAATTATGTCATCTTCAGCACTACTGTAAGTGGGGCTCTTGCGATGTGCCATGATCCCTGGAAGACATAAATACAAAAATATGTCTGAGTCCTATGGCACATTTAACATTATACAGTACAGATATCACTGAACTGCCATATATAGCAACCTATTAGCTAACTAAGAGTGAAACACTTTAACTACCAATTATCACTGCTCACCCCACAACTGCTTGGAAGTGCCTGGCTCACTCTCAGTCTAATGAACCATGTTCTGCACAGCAACAAAATAAAATCACTATATAAGACTATACAAGAGTACCTGGCACACTGTATGCAACACGATGCACCACCTACCCACAGCAGATATACATCAGGCTGATGTGTAAAGAAATATATCATCCATCACAATGAGTGTAAGGTCCAGTAAATGTATTACTATTATACAACACAACTTGTTAATGGCAAACCCGTGTCCAAAATATGTGCACAATTGGGAATATAGGTTGCATACTGCTGTAGTACACTATAAATGTTGCTAGATACGCAGTTATATGTTTTACCACACATATGTCAAAGGACATGTTGCAGACATACCCACACACACATCAGACATACTTACAGGACACAAAGGTATGACAACCCAGATAAGCTTTCAGTGTGTACTATACAGTACTGTGTGTCAGTACTTACACAACCTTAATCTTGAGAAATATAATCTGTGATGAATACAGGGACCACAGAAAACAGTGGATGCAAGCAATGTGGACATACACCATACTTTGCTGTACAGGCCCAGAGCTTCAAGTAGTACTACAGTACACACAGGATTTGGATTTGACATCAGTACTAATCAATAATCATAGATGTAGTGCTTTAGCCTCCAATGACACACCCCAGTTGAAACCAAGGGACATAATCACACTGTATGCAATAGCACTTTTTCTGCCTAGCAACAGAATACACAGCTTTTGCTAGGATCAAAGCAAGGACCCATAATACCATGTTATAAACAGTTTCCCGCTAAGCTATCCCACAGATACATATCTTTGATGTATTCACAAACACATTGACCATCACAGTCAGTTAACAGTACAGAGAATCTATTGCAACAAGTAGATGTAGGTGTGTATGAGTATATATAACTATATATATATATATATATATATATATATATATATATATATATATATATATATATATATATATATATATATATATATATATATATATATATATATATATATATATATATATATACATATACACATCCATTGGTGTACATATACATATATATGTAAACCATATATACATTTCACCTTTCATAGTGAGAATATCAATTATGCAAAGGATGTGAGGTGTACAGCAATGTAATAAAATTGCACAGTCTTAGGAAAAATGCATTGAAGGTGCTCACAGCCCAGGTAGCTTTAGCAGGCCTCACTGGCTTCAACATTGCAAACTGAACAAACCACCCACAGTGTTTAACCACCACATGTCATATACCAGCACTGTATGCTGTCTTGTTTGTCACACACTAAAACCTACATACAAATATGCGCATACTAACCTTCACCAACATATATATCTCCACCCTTTACAAACAGTTGCAATATGTCCCCTGCTCTATGCACATATACAGATGTGAATATATATGACACATATATATTTCTCCGTATATGTGTGGCATACACACACAATGTCCACACTGTTGTAAGTCCCTGGACCTCACGGCTGAACTGTTGGGCCTTGCTGCAACACAAACAGGTGTCACATATGAATATACACTAACATTAGGGGATATATATGGCTACAGATGCTAGATAAGCATACTAGACTGCTACAGCAGTTGCCAGTGCTAAGCTACACTTTAATATGACTATCATGCATGTGTTGTTCTGTCACACCCATGTTTATATAATGTCAGCCCTAATCCCCCAACAGCCATTGACCTCACTACTGTACAGAACACAGATAACATGGATCAGATCTTTGACATTTAATGCTGGGCTACACATTTTACAGGTATGTCCCACTGCCCACAGGTACACACTGTACTGGCCATAGCAGTAGTTAAGCAGAACATCTATGCATAAATAAGAACTGCTGCCACATATGAATGGTTCACATTATGTAGACTATTCTTCAATAACATCTACTACATGCCAGTAAATACATATGTGTCACATACCTTTCCTTTGTATGATTTGGTAATATTTCTTTTTCTTTTTCCTTTTCTCTGTCTCTCTCTCTGTCAGTCTCTGCAATAGAGTGATTGAGTTTGTTGACAGAGATTGCAGCCTGCTTTTGTAGGTATTTGCAAATGAGCATGTGATGGCCTCTGCACCAATTAGTGGCCACCACTTGCTAATTGCATGTGGCCTGCTGTGTAGTAATTGCAGTAATCACTGTCATAGCAACCCAGTATTATAAATTGCTAACTCAGGTAGGCATGGCACTTTCAGCTTTCCAAGATGGAGATCATCCTTGTTTGCTGTGGACATCAATGTTTAAGACAGAAGGTTGGTATAGTTCTTATATCAGAAGCCAGGGGTGTAGCCAGAGATTTACATTTTGTACTCAGACCTAATGTTGCTGCTTCCAGTACCCACTTGTCAGTGTAGAAATGTACTCACCCCTCAAAATGCTACCCCAAGATACATGGAAAGATGTACTTTCTTTTCAACTTTTACAATTAACTGCCATACAAAGCTAGTTATTGAGATGTGTTCCTTTGGCACAAGAATTGTTTGTGAACTGCTATACTGTGAATATTCATTTACTCAGTTCTAAACAGTTTGTGCTTTTTTAGTGTTGACATTAGCACAAGCTGCTCAGAAAAACTGGACACATGTCAGTACTGTGAGTATGCTTACCTACATCCTTGGTAGACCCTGCACACACAGGTATATTCTACATTTGGGTAGGGGTGCAGAAGTACAGAGAGCGTAAGTATTATTGTGTGGATTTTATCTTGCTGGACTTACAGGGTTGCATTGTACATGTTAGTTTATTAAGGCAAGTAGTCTGTCTGCGTAACTCCCAACTGTGGACCTATCCACATGGTAGCCAGAGAATAGCCTGTTATTTTTTGTCTGTGCACCACACAGGTCTTTTCACCAATAGAGCAATGGTATTGTTACAGTTGCTACCAGTACATGGCTACATCCATTTGTATTTCAGTGTTGCATTCCTACATAAGGGTATGCTTCCGAAACTCCTTCCAAAGCTATTTGCACAGTGTATAACAGCAGAAAGGCTGATATGCCTCTGTGTTTCTGCCTCTGCCAGACCTCTCAAACACTCAGGTACATATTTGAACAGACTCAGGGAAAAGTAAGGAAAAAGTCAGGGACTCCTTTAAAATGTTAGTGCCATTAAGTTGAAACATTGAGAGAATCAGAGCATATGAATTAATACACCTTTTCTGAAGTAAAAGAAGTGTCTAACTCTTAATTATTGTCATTATTCATTAAGTGTAATTCACCACCTTTCTGGCCAAAGTCAGTAGTTTTAGGAGGGATTCAGAGAGACAGAGCTAAAATTTGTGTCAAAATCAGGGACATCCCTGAAAATTAGGGATAGTTGGGAGGTATGGCCTCTGCCCTAAACAGATATGCCAGTGTTTGTCCTGCTGTGATACTGTATGGGGTTGTAAAGTGATGGTGTAACATTATTTCCTGCTAGAATGGCTGCTTCTCTTATCACAGTCATGTAATGTAATCCCACAACAACTGTTGGTAAAGATCCACAGAACAAGTTGCGTGGTATGGCATTCCTATTTTTCCTTTACATTCACTCATTCTGATGCATGATATATTTATTTCAGCACCAAGATGTTGAAAATCTACCGTGGCTTAGTGGTACTTCATTTTGTGTAGTGTGTACAAGGTCTGGGGTTCGAGACTGACAGAGGTGTTTTATTTTGCTCCTGAGCAGAACAAGGGCCCTCACATACAGAGTGACTAAGGCACTTTTAAGCAGTTGTAAGCAGGTTTGTGCGATGCTTAGCAATGCTTAGCTAAGCACAAACAAGTATACACTCACGCAAACCCGCTAACTACTGCTTAATAGTGCTTACATACAGGGGCCGTATGCTCTTGCTCCCACCCCACATAACTAACTCTACTTAATTCTCCCTCAATACCATATTCTACTTCTATAGCTATGATATTTGTTCTCTAATCAGTATTATGTTACATTTATTTTATTACTAGCACATTTCTTCTTATTGTATTAACTGTTATGACTGCTATTCTAATTTGATGAATTCTACATTTTTTCTGTTTACACAATATTAATAACTCTCTGTACTAATATTGTTACTGTTAAATGTTGAAAATACCTTCTGTTATGGAGCTTTTCTCCCCAGGACTCCATTGAAAATGGGTTCTTTATGGCCCAATGGACTATCCTGGTAAACCAACGGCAATAAATAAATAAATAAATACATACTCCCGCTAACCACCGCGCTCATTTCTTTGAAAGAAAAGAAAAATGGGGAGATAGGAAAGTGGTGAAAAAGGGGCACAAAGAGGGAAATACAGCATGGAAAATAGCTCAGGATGTGCAGGACAGGTGTAGGGAAGGTCCATAGCTGCCCATTTCTTTAACAGCAACATCTGTGCATATGGAATAAATTTGGAGGTAGATATGAACCCTTCAACCCCTGAGAGAGGGGTGAGGACAACAAAGTATGTTGTAATGCCAATTAAATGACATTTCATGTGTCCAGTGGACATGTGTGCAAAATGGGCAGCTATGTATGGGGCGTATTTGTTTTTTGGGAGCAGATTGCCCTTTTTTTTTCAGGTGAGAGTGGAATGTGGGGTAGGGGAAGTAGGTATATTTGGTATATTTGGGGAGGTAGGTTGGGGAGGTAAACAGACAAGACAAACAAGACGCATACAGGGGCCGTATATGACACATGTGGTGGGTGAACACCTTTGATGGGGAGGGATGTTTGGAAATCGCAAGCCAATGAGCCCACAGATGGAAACAGTGGGACTGAAGTCCCCACCTATGGGCAGCCAGCACTGCACCTTCACAGCCCAGAGGGTGGCTGTGCTGGGGGCTATGTAGGAAGGGCAGGCTGACCCGGGAGTTGCGCCACTCATGCCTCAAGCTGGCGTAGAGGTTCTGCAACAGAACGTTCAATCTCTCTACACACCACAGCCCGGACCATTCGAAGGGGGATAGGTGGCCCTCCTCCACCCATGCTTGCACGGGGGGGCCGAGCACCATCCCCTGCAGCACTTCCACCCAAAGGTGGCAGAAGGGCCAACGGAGGAGGAGGTCCCAGGCTGGGCACCAGACCTGCTGGTGCCAGGTGCCATGGTCAACTGAGGTGGGACAGGTGGGTCCGCTGGGACCGGCCTTCCCATACCAACTATGTTTTGGAGGGTTTAATAAAGATACGGGTTAGTAACAGTCAACAGCATTCCCAATTAGTTATAACAGCATGCAGAAGTATTCCCATTAACCCAACACACCAGATTTTCAACAGTTGAAAAGCAAGCATAACACATGCATATATAGAACAATGGTGGACATTACAACAGCATGCAGGTTGAATTGATGGCAACAGGCCACCAATATTGTGGTATTTTAACAGGGCACATGCATAGAAATAAATACAAATATTTATAAACCAATAGGACATATGTCCCAGCAAATGTTTTGAGATTAGACATACCGACTGTGGTGTGGGATTGCATTTTTATGCACATACAGTAGGGTGGAAAAGGATAGCTCAATTAACAACTTATATATCCTTCTAGTTTTCACTACATTCCTATTAACTGCAGTTAGATGTCCCTTACTTGTATTATTACACTACCCAATGTCCTTATATTGTGCAATTGGATTTTGTTAGATCATTATATACATGAGCTGTATCTTACATACAAACTGTCCAAGATTCAGATGTTACTGCTACATATTTTGAGAGTTGCTCACACACACTACTGCTAAGATGCTACACTGACAGCTCTACTTTCATATAATTATCTAGATATGTTCAGGTGAATGTATCAGTTATATGTTAAAAGCTCCCTACATTTCTGGCAGCACACTGACATTTCTGGGGAACAAAATACCAAGCTACTCATGTGTCAGATTAATCTGTACATGCTGGGCATGAACCAACAGTTGAGGGCTGTAAATATGCATAAAAGCTACTGGCACTCCCTTCATTCATGTTATATGGGCCTACCCAGGTGTCTGGTTAACACTGCTTAATACAACAGTACTATTTGTAAAATGCAACAGTACAACAACATATAAAAAAAATTTCACAGACGCACTCCAGGAATTATACGTTTATTAAAGGATTATTACACCTTTATTTATTGGGTTAAAACACTTTTTGAAGGCTCTCTCATTTATTTTATATAACAGTACATGCAGAATAATTACTAACCTGCCTGATGACGCAGCCTTTGCAACCTATCTTCATGGGCTTGCTGATTCATAGCCCAAACACCTGCAGCTGTGAAGTAAATGCAGTGATATTGAGACATACCTATCCATAGTATAGACAAGCATAGCAATTCTTAACTACATAATACAATGGCTACTTACTCAGTACTGGGGCATTAGGCATCGCACGGGACTCCTGGATCCACTGGTCCAGTTGATCCTCCTTACGTCGCTTCAGGTCAGAATAATGGTGCCTGACCTGCTCACCAGTCCGAGGAACACCAGTGGCACTGGTGAGATCATGAGCTAGACTGTTCCAGGCCTCCGTTTTATATTGGGTGCCCTGGTACTGGCCCCGCAGGAGTCTTTACTCATGATTGTGGACAAGGAGCCAAACCATTACTGTGGTCTCCTCAATGCCCCAGCGTTGTGCTCAAAATCAAGTGCCTTCTCCAACACCAGCCATGCTGACTGCAGAAGGGAGCTACAACCAGTTATGGCAAGTATTCCTGCCTGTGGATCTTAAATATGCCTCATTTCCCACACTTATTTGTGATTGGCCAGTTTTGAAAAAACTCAGCTGTAGGCACACCTGCTTGGCTGATGTTAGCAATGTTTCATATTCCTTTGATAGATATGTGTCTGTTGAAAGTGTGTTGCTATGAAATGCTGTTGTGGCTTAGTGGTTATGTACTGTGATGATAATGCACAGTATCCTGAATTCAAGCCCTGTCGCTGCCTTTTATTTTCCTACTGGCCAGACCTGAATGGTTAAGATACAGCAAAGGAGGTGTGGCCATGTTTAGCTGACTTTGCTCAACTTTGCCCGACTTTGCCCAGTGTTGCCCAACGTTGCTCAACGTTGCCTGATGTTGTGCTGGTTAGCGCGGTGCGTAGCTTCGTGCAAATACATTGCGCTTGTTAACGATCTGCTCAGCTATGAGAAATTGGTTTTAAAATATGCTAAATACTGCTAAAATGTGCTTAGCAGTGCTTTATATTGCTTAAAATTAATTACTCATGCCTCAGAATGCATAACCATTTCAACTTCATATATATAATATATATATATATATATATATATATATATATATATATATATATATAAAATTCGTTCACTACTACATATAACATTTGAATGCTTTTTACAAAACTTATAAATGATAAATGTCAGGAAATATTTTTGTATACAGATTTCCAACACAAAATGGAACGTGCAGTAGTGGGTCTCGAACTGGGAATGCCTCCTTTTTGTGCGAAGTCTCTAAAACATTATGCTATTGCAATTTTGTTTAATTTGCATATTTTTTTCTTATTATCCTCTTTGGTGTCTAAGCTGCTAACTGTAGCTAAATAATGGGCAATCCCGCACAAACACGTGCAAATATGGGCAGCTATATCGGAAATAAAACAAAAAATAAATCAATTTCTTTTAATTTTTAAATTTGTATGAGGTTTAACATATGGTGGAGTGTAATGTTACAATGTACACATGTGAGTGGACTCGCTCATGTAACTCGACATTTCTTGGGTTTTGTCAGTACAGGGGCGTGAATGTGTGGACTGCTCGGCAGTCCGATACGCCCCCTGCACTCATCCACGCTCCGTGTAAGCTTTAGAGTTGAGGCGGCGTGCCCTCATTAATATGCATAGAGCGCTGCCATCATACTCTTAGACTGGCATTTTTGTGTAAGACTAATCTAGTCTTACATGGAAGATTAGTAAATCCTGGGGTCTGTATTTCCTTTTGAAACAAGTTGCAAAATATTTAGAAGTTCTGTCCCATAATGATGTACTGCAGCTGCTGAAGTAAGTACTGAGCAAACAACCATAATAATTTCATATTATTGAAAGAAAAGTCTTCTAAATTATACACATTTAGTGAACTATATATCTATCTACATTTTTAAATCCAAGACAAAATGTATCATCTAAGAAACAGAATGGAACATAATTGTAAATGAATAATTAAAACCAGCTAATATATATATACATATATATATATATATATATATATATATATATATATATATATATATATATATATATATATATACATATATATATATATATATATATATATATATATATATGAGGACTCACTTTATAATCTCGAAATACTGAAATATCGAATTTCAGTATCTTGAGACTATAAAGCCAAAAACTCAAAAACCCAAAAACCAAAACCGTAAAATTCAAAACCGTGAACGTAAGCAAAACACTAAACCACACATAAAAACACAAATACACCTACCTCCCGACACTACAGAAAAGCAAAACAACACACACAAACACAACAAAACAAACACACACACACACACACACACACACACACACACACACACACACACACACACACACACACACACACACACACACACACACACCTTTACTATAAGAAAGGGGGCAAGTCCCCCTGCACCCCCCATGTGGGGGGGTAAGCCCCCCACACCCCAGCTATTTATATATACTAACTCCCAGGCCACACGAAACACCGAAAGACAGAAAACCCACCACCAGACATTCTACACCCCCCTTGCACAAACACACATCACATACATACAAACACCCCCACTTTCAACACTGACAAACTCACACTCTTACTTACCTACCCTGACCCACACCTAACACTCCCCAACACACTCACATGCACACAAACCCTGCCCATCACCCTTAGAAAACATAATACTTACCTAACGTTCCATCAGTACCGCAGGTTCGACATTTCCAGGTTAGATATTCTGCAGTTTTGCGCAACTGCAGATTCGACAGTTTGGTCTTAAAATACTGAAATTCGACATTTCAATATTTCGAGATTCCAAAGGGAATCTATATATATATATATATATATATATATATATATATATATATATATATATATATATTTATATATATATATATATATATTAATATGTATATATATATATATATATATAGAGAGAGAGAGAGACATATACTCTATATATACTCTTCAAAGATATGTTTTTAAATGCCAACATTAGTTTTATTAAAGATTTTTGTAATTATCATATGGATAGAAAATATTAAGAGCAGGTATAAAGTGTATGTTTTTAAAGATATATGTAGATTTTAAATGTCAGCAATCATATCAATTATTGTCACCTGTATATAGAAGAAACTTATCTTTTTGGTTAATGGGCATGAATAAATGAATGGGGTGAGAACAGAGAGCTGGGAGAAAGAAAAGAACACAGAGAGAGTCTCTAGAAATAGGGGTGTATTTCTGATAAATAAAGAAGGACACAGGATTGAGAGATTGGAACAGAGAAGAATGCAGCTATTCACAACTATAAAAGGTGGAAGGGAATTTGCAAAGAATGGTTGTACTGTTGATTTCTATAAAGATCTAATGGACAAGAAATAGAACAGTTAAGGGGATATTTGAAGCTGTATAGAATAGAAAGTTGCTCCTTTTCTCTTTGAGTGCAATTACTAGTATTGCCTAAGGGTGGGAAAGACAGGACTATTTTTTTTGCTGTTAAACAGGGATGCAAATATTTATGCATTAGGTTCATAGGTTCATAGGTTCATAGGTTCATACTAGGCTATCTGCCCGAGGGCATTTACAAGCTAGCCCCATTTTTTTTTTTTCATACGCGCCACCTGGGGAACTATACTACCCATTTTTTTGTTTGCCTCTGTTGAGCAGTGACCCATCCATTGGTCAAGATTTCTCTTGAACAAGGCCAGCGAGGTGCTCTGCCTCACATATACCGGATTTTTTTCCAGCATAGGAGTCTTGGTGATGAATCTATCCCCCCCAGCCCTCCAGCACGCCCTATTAATAGTTTAAGTCTCTCTTTTCTTGTGGCTCTGACGCTCGATCTAGATTTTTGAGGTGAAGCATATTCATCAAATCTGGGTTTGACATGGCCTTTGTATGTTAGGCAAAAGGTCACCTGAGGCAAGCGGTGCAGACTGAATAGAGCTGGAGTTCCAGCTGCTGCAAGTGTCGGGTCAGATACATTCGAATGGGGCATTGTACTCAATCATTGGTCTGATGGAGACTATGACCTCCCTTGATCTAGATGAGAATCCTTCATGATAAACTATCAACCTGGGTCCCCAGGTCCCTGATAACTTCTTCTGTACTCAGTGGATTGCCACCTATTTGGTAGCTAGTAACCTTGTTTTTTCCGAAGGGTATGACTATGCATTTTTGGCATTTAACTTTAGGCCATGGCTCTGGCACCAGTTATCCGGATATCTGTGTCAGATGTGTTTTCTACTATGGCAGTTTGCAGTCATCTGCAAACTTTGTCAGCCATAACCTCCTGTGTTGCTTGTACCGGAAAAAAGATGCCAAACAACAAGAGTGGGCAGACTGAGCCCTGTGGTACACCACTTGTTGTGTGACTTGGAGTCTGACATGACATGCCAGCAACTCTGACCCTGTGGGTTCTGTCACAATGATACCCGAAAGGGGTATTGTATCAAAGGCCCGCCATCAGAGGTAGGTAGGCTGTATGGACTGCCTTTCCTCATCAATGGCAAAGTCAACCAAGTTTAGAAGGCATGATCTGCCTTTGACAAAAGCCAAACTGATGGATCCAAAGTCTTATTTATGAGGTCCATTATGATCCTCTCCATGGCTTTGCAGATAAGGCTTGACTCATGTGGTGAAATGGGGGGCTAGGGGGGTTGAAAGAGAAGGGGGGTGCAGGTTTTGTCAAAGTGAGATCCGCAGTTGATCACTGGAGAATAGTACTACTGCTTATAGTTTGAGTAAAAAAGGGCAAAACAGAAGGAAGTGTGATGGTTCCAATTAATATATGAAAGGCTTTTGATACAGAATTTGGTATTATGTATAAGACCTTGAGAAATGAATTTTTGTGATAAGTGAATGAAGAGGGTGAATTTATCACATAATGAACCTAGATTGAGGCAGGCAGTGAATTGGGTATACCTGAAATAAACAAACCTCAGGAAGAGGATAAGATAAGGATATTTATTCTCACTCTATTTATTTCTAATAGAAATGGGAGTATTATCTAGGAGGCTTAACAGTTTTGATGGAGATATGGCTCCAGAAAATCTTTGTAACTTATTTGTGGATAACTGTCTCTTTCTTTTAAGGAATGTGAAGAAAACATTGCTGTGGGTTTTGGAGGACTTTGGCTAGTTAGCAGTCTGAAAAGGATTGAAATACAATAAAGCCAAGTTGATAGTTTCATATTCGGAAGCTTAGTCACTGCACCCATTGAGTTTAATAGTATGTCAGTCACTCCTGGTAGGACGATTATTTCCACATATCACAGGCATAAATATAGGGTCTCCCACTGAATTTTAAAATATATGTTTTTAAGTGGCTAGGGTATTACTTTGTTTCATGTGCAGAGGGAGTTTACAGGCAGGGAGTGCATTAGGTCAAGGATCTGTTACACCAGCAGATGTTGCCAGTCTAGTGGTGGTGGTTCAGGTCCTTTGCACAAGCATTAGACAGATAATTGGTTCTATGAAGGCAGAATACTAGAGACTTTCAACGCTCAAAAGGTTAAACAGAGATCACCCTCTGGGGTCTGTATGAAACAGAGTAGAGCCATGAGGCTTTTAGTCTTTCTGGACAGCTTAGATTGTGAGCAGCATGGAACTCTTTTTCATTAGAACTTTAGAATTTTTCAAGCTGGTCAAAATCATTTGTGAGGTACATTTTCAAAGGAGTATTGTAACCAAGGCTAGGTTTAATAAAGGAAAAGTTTCAAGCCTTATTACTCTGCACTAACTGTCACAGGAATGCAGTTAGGTCATCTTGCACCCTGTGCAGTTCCTCAAACTGGTACCCACCCAATTCAAAATCAAGAACAAGTCTTCTTTAAGGTGAAGACAAAAAAGCTCTTATGTTGCCTGAAACTGTAGCAAGCTGCGTGCTACAAATGGGAAAAGTCAGACAAAAAATTTGCTACAGTTAAGTCACTATATACTTAGTACTTTGACTATTCAACCATGGCTACTAGTGTAGTGCTGGGATTCATTTATGAAGCTGCAATATTTCTGTGGATTCGTAAAGCAACACCAGTCATGCATTCCTGCACTATTGTCATCTGCCACTTCAGCCCCATAATGCTTACAAATGGGGCTGCTGCCCCCTTGCTCTAGTCATGGCTCTGTATAGAGGGGACCAAGACTGCATGTGACCTAAACAATCTACTGCTCCAGATTGACTGAGCAAACTATAAATACTTTCTAATCACAACTGAGACATGACGATCCAAATAAAGATTATCGACAAAGCTACCCAAGTCTTGGTAATAGGGGATCTGACTGCTCATATTGGGACAGACAGAGCAAGATAAAAGGACTGCCTGGGTTCACCTGGATTGTCATCAGGAATAATGCAGCAGTGACCATACTAGATTTATCACTGGCAAGACGTGGTCACTAGACCGAATACAAAAATGACCAACATAGAACTTAAGTCGACTTCTTCCTAGTAAGGAAAGAGTACTGGGATAGAATCAGGGATTGCAAAGTCATGCCAGTGAAACAGTTGGCCTGTAGCACAAACCACTGGTGGCCACACTCAGTTGCAAGTAGTGGTCAGAGAAGGATCAATGGTCAACATGGACTAAGCTGAAGACCTGAAAGTTGAGTGGAGTTAAAGCACACAAGTTAAGGAATTACTTAGTGCTCTAGCACCTCAGGAAGAAGAGGAAATAGGTGGAATCAAAGAAGGATGGCAATATCCCAAAACAGTATGTGTGAAGACTGTAGAACAGATATGTGGCCAAGCCAAGTATGCAAATGGGATGCATAAATAAAGCTGGGGTGGAATAGAGAAGTCCTGAAAATTATAAAAAGAATGAAAGAGTGCAGCCAAAAGTGGAAGACTGCTAAACAACCAGTATTATGTATTAGCCTGGTCTGTATTTTCAAAGAGGCTAAAGCAGTCACAATAGCGAAGATCAGGGTATTAGAGGCGCTCTTTCTACTTCATGGAAAGCAACTCAGTTGGTGTCTCAATTAAACTCTATCAGGCTGCAAGACAAAAACAAAAATAAAGACAATAGTCATCAGGCACTATTCACAAGGGATGCCAGCAACAATTTGTTTACCAGTCCACAGGACATCAAAGGCAGATAGAAGGAATACTTCCAGCAGCTTCTGAATGAAGAAAACCACACAGGCCCTTTACTGCCCTCCATACAGAGCCCACATTGAATGGGGAAGAAGAAGAGCCCATCCTAGAAGAAAAAGTAAGACCACTAGTAAGGAAAATGAAGTCAGGGAAAATGGCAAATTCAGATGAGGTCACGCAGATATGATCAAGATATTGAATGAGTTAGGGGGAGATGCATACACATACATACAAATATTTCATGCTGTGGCATTAATGCCTTTCTAGCTTGCCTATATACCAAAACAGTTGTTCCCATAAGTGTCCAGACTGTTCTTAAAAAATATCTACATTAGTGCTTGCTTTAATGTAATGGTGGTAGTCTTTTCCATGCATCAGCTGCTCTCAGAGAACCATTTAGTGCACTTCTTATTCCTACAGAATCTTCTACTACATTTTGATAACCCCCAAATCTTCCCAGAGGTAGTTGTCTCTAAATGTGCTATATATACTTGAATAAGGCCTCCTCTTAAATATCTGTATGAGACACTGTACAAGTTCAGATATTTTAGTCTTTTGTTATAACTTAAAATGTTTACATCCATGGATGCATTTGGTTTATTTATGCTGAACTCTTTCCAGATTATTTATGCTTGTTTTCTTATAAGGTTTGCATATTGTTATTTCATACTCAAGTGTGAGTGTAATGTAACTAACAAATACTTCATCATTTCTGATTTCCTAGACTTTATAAATCTTTTCATACAACTTATAGTTCTATAACTATCATTAACTGGGTCTATATCACGTGGTCGAAAGCTGGTAATAGCAAATGATCACAAATTTGAAAACACCAGAACTCAAAGTTGCAATTACAACCCCCACTAAATATTTATACCAACTCAGAGATTGCACTACAGTGAGGAAAGGGCAAATAACCCTATCTACACTGTAGTGCGACCCCACAATAACAACTCTGAGTTCCGGTGTTTTCAAAGTTGTGGTTGTTTGCTATTATGAGCTTTCAACCATGTGATATAGACTCTCATTAACCAGTTGGTTGATATGTTAAGAAAAACTCAAATCTGGACCTACCCATATGCCAAGGTCCTTAAATGACTCTACAGTTTTAACCATTCTGTGCTGTATTAAATATTCACCTTTCAGTTTACGTCTCACAAATTTCATATGCTTAGTTTTTGATGTATTTGTCAGCATATTATTCTCCTGTGCCCAAATGGTGAATTTAGTAAAGTTCCTTTGCAGGCGTGCCCTATCTGTAACACATGTAATCGATTTACCCAATTTCAAGTCATGTACATACAGACTGTAGAACATCTCAGATGTAAAATATATATCTGAAAGATACGGGGCAGGATTCACAAAGCCTCCGTGTAAGAGATGCAAGGCTTACACGGAGGCTGCAGTTAAACAGTGTGATGTCAGCATGTCATGCATATGCATGAGGGCATGCTGAATCACACCTAAGGCTAACACGGTCCATGGAAGACAGTAGGGGGCGTGTCCGTAGGCTGAGCCCTGCAAGCGGACATGCCCCCAGAAGAGTAAAAGTGCCCAAAGTAAACACCTACGACAGAGTACATGGAAATGTGAATAAACACAACACAACACATGCCCCCACAGACTATGAACATAAAATATATAAATGAACATGTTATATATATTTTTTTAAATTGTAAAGATGTTTGCCCGTGAGTGCGCTCGTTTGCGCGGGCGTGCCCATAGCTTAGCCACAGTTAGCAGTCAGTGGAAAAGCATATAAGAACTAAATATGCAAAGTAAGCCAAGAAGCAA
This sequence comes from Protopterus annectens, assembly GCF_019279795.1. Classification (NCBI taxonomy): domain Eukaryota; kingdom Metazoa; phylum Chordata; order Ceratodontiformes; family Protopteridae; genus Protopterus; species Protopterus annectens. Next base: position 1,097,211,808 of record NC_056747.1, on the reverse strand, counting down.
TAGCGTAGTGGTAGAGATGTCGGCTGAAGAGCAGGCAATCATGGTTCGAGCCCCCACAATATCAATTTTTATTTTTAGTAAAATAAGCATGAAACAAGTCCCTGACAAATATGTACACATATAAAATTATATTTTATGTAAAATGTAATGAAATAGGCCATTTATTTTTAAGAAATGTGAGATAACAAAATAATAAAAAATGCCAGATGTGCCTATAGATGAGCTACAGTTTAACAAGGTGAGTGCATCTGCCCGTAGGTGAGCAGTGGTTTAACAGGTGTAAAATGAGTGCCCGTAGGTGAGCAGTGGTTTAACACGCTGAAACTGTGTGCCCCTAGCTGAACTGAGCGTAATATGAGTGCTGACAGCCAAATGAGGTATAAACCAGCGTAACCCGTTTGCGCAGAGCAACGTTGAGCAAGCTGTAACAAAACTGCCTTTACACAGACACACCCCCTAGCCTGTCTAGACAGTCATAAAATATAAAAATCAGTGGCCAGGTTCGAGCCCAGGATACCATGCACCATAGTCAAGGTACTGAACCACTAAGCCATGACAGCTGTATTTAGAAATGCAGTAATAGCAAATATATAGGAAAGAATAGAAAGTGGAGCATGACAAAGCAGGTTTTGTGAAGTTGATACAATTCCAAAATGGCCAATCACAGATAAGTGCAGGAAAAACGGCATATATAAGCCCCATAGGCGGGAATACACAGCATAAACGATTGTAGAACTAACTTGCAACCAGAATGTCAGGAGTAGGTGAGGGTAGTTGCTTTCGAGCACAGAGGTGGGGCGTTGAGGAGTCCAGATACATGGTCTGACTCCTAGTCCACAATCATGAGGCCCAACTCATGCAGGGCCAGGTCCTGTGGGGAGCATATAGGGCTGAGGCGTGGGATCGGTTGGCTCATGATCTCACCAGTGCCACAGGGATTCCAAGGACTGGTGAGCAGGTCTGTCACCACCATGCAGACCTGAAGAGACGTAAGCAGGACCAATTGAACCTTTGGATCCAGGAGGCCCGGCAAATGCCCAACGCCCCACTACTGAGTAAGTTACATTTAATTATGTATGTAAGAAATTAAACTAGCTGATATTATGGAGATGTGTACTCCAATATTACTTCATTTATATTACAGCTGCAGGTGTCCGTTCTGCGAACCGCAGAGCCTATGGCGATAGGCTGGTGCGGTTGCGCCACCAGGCAGGTCAGTAATCCTCTCCCAGTAACTGTAAAGAAATATAAAAGTATGACAGTTAGCAAAAGAGTGCAGTGTAGTCACTAAGTAATAAAATATGCAAGTAACAGTGTAAGAGTGTTTGCAAATATTGCTTGATTACAAAAGTGTGTTGCAGTCTGTAATCCAAACAGAAAAATGAAAATGTCTGAAATAAAGTCTGAAATAAAGATGCCCCATTTGTAATATAATAGTACACAACCTGCAGCAGGCTGAAAAGTACAGCTGCAGAAGATGAGCAAATCACGTGTGAAATATATCCCTGCTGAAATACTGAAACATGACAGAAGTGAGACTGCTGGAAAGGATTGTAATAACTACAGGTAAAACATGTCAATAAAGCCTAGAAGTAAGTACCATCCTGAATAGTAAAATGAAAACAAGTGAGAGAGTGTGAGAAAGAGTTATGAATCCACCAATAAAGTAGTAATAACCCCTGAATAAAGTATACTGCAGTCAGTACAGAATGAAATGAATGTGACAAGCAGAACCAAACTGCGAAATGTGTTCAAAGTGTTGCTGCAGCTGGAATGTGTATCCCAAAATCTGGATATGTTGCTCTCAGTCTGCAATATGCAGATCGTATGATTGTCTGAAATACCAAACATCCACAGTTGTCTATAGCTATATAAAGCAAATGTAGCAGGATGATGTAGCTGAACAAAGCCAGATATGAACGTGTATGAATAACAATAAAATGTATATTGATGTAGCAGTAACAGTCCTATCACCAAATTGAAGTAGGTATCATATAGGAAACTGTAGTTAGAACATTAGTGTGTATATATCTGCAGCTAGTAGAAATGTACAGCATATGTATTGGTATTCGAAGGTGTTAATAATATTTTCTTCACCCCACCCTATAACCACATATAATCCATTCCACGTGAAATTGGTATGTGCAATCACAATTAACACCCCTGGACATTTGTCCTGTTGGGTCATAAATAATTGCATGTACGTTGATGCATCTGCCCTGTTCATACATCCAAACCTGATGGCCTGTTGCCATCAATCAACCCTGCATGTTGTTGGACTGTGTATTGCTGTTCAAATTATGCATGTGTTATGCTCGCTGTTCAATGGTGTGAATATCTGGGTGTTTGGTTAATGGGAATACTAATGCATGCTGTTACAACTAATTGCGAATGGTATTGTATGTAACTAACCCAAACTGTCATGACATAATGCAAAACATAGGACGACAGGGAAGGCGGGTTCCAGTGGACCCACCTCTCCCACCTCAGCTGGCGAGTGCACCTGGCACTAGTGCCCAGTCTAGTCCCTCCTCCAGTGGTCCTGTGCCACCTGTGGGTGGAAGCGCTGCAGGGGATGGGGCCCGCCCCCCCTCTGCAAGTGTGGCCGGAGGAGAACCACCACTCACCCTCCGTAGCGTCTGGACTGTGGTGCGTAGGGAGATCCGGGACTCTGTTCTTGGGCCCCTACGCCAGCTTGAGGCACAGGTGGCACAACTTACGGGCATGCCTGTTGCCTGGCCTACTCAGCCCCCAGCACAGCCCCGTCCTGGGCAGTGAAGGAACAGTGGCAACTGCCCATGGGTGGGGATATCAGTTCCACTGTTGCCATCTGTGGGCTCATGGGCTCTGGATATCCAAACATCCGTCCCTGTCAATTGTGTAACCCCCCACACGTGTCATACACCGCCCCTGTATGCGTCTTGTTTGTCTTGTCTGTTGACCTACCCAACCTACCTCCCCAGCTATACCGACTTCCTTCACCTGACATACCACTCTCACCTGAAAAAAAAAAAAAAAAAAAAAAGGGCACTCTGTACCCACAAAAAAATTACGCCCCATACATAGCTGCCCATTCCGCACACATATCTGCTGGACATGGAAACTATCAATTACAATTGGCTGTACAACAAGTATTATTGTTGTCCTGACACCTCTCTCAGGGGTGGAAGGTTTCAAATGTCACACGAAATTGCATACATATGCACAGCTGTTGCTGATGAAGAAATGGGCAGCTATGGGCCTTACCTACATCCCTCCTGCAAAACCCAAGCTTGTTTCCCTACTGTCTTACCCTCTTTGTGACCCCTTTTTCACCACTTTCCTGTCTCCCCATTTTCATTTCTTTCAAAGAAAATAATGCGGGTGTGTGCCAGAGTAAGCACTGTTAAGCGGTTGTAAGCGGGTGTCCGCGGAGCTGAACGCCAGTGCGCATGCATGAGCTACGCGCAAACCAGCGCTAACCCGGTTACAACTGCTTAAAAGTGCCTTAGTCACTCTGATTGACAGGTCCTGTAGTCAGTTCAAAAGCAAAATAAAATCCCACTGTCAGTCCCGAACCCAGGACCTTGGAAGCAGTAGTCTGCATGACCTACCACTAAGCCATGACTGCTATACAAGAATGTTATGCTAAAATAAATATATCATGTAATAGTAGGAATGAATGTAAAGGGAATATAGGATGTGTAGTACACAAAGCATGTCATGTATACTTACTGTCAAAACTAGTGGATGTCCATAATAGTAGTGCATGAACAGAAACAGCCATGCTAGTTGGTAGCTAGTAGGTAATAATGTCAGTTAATGTACATATATAAATGTATGTATATTTACATATATATATATATATATATATATATATATATATATATATATATATATAGTTGTAGGTGTCAGTGTGCATACACACTTACTACAGGAAACAGGAGAGAGGAATGGAGAAATTTGAATCTACAACACAGCCTGAATCATGAGAGAGATACTAACCTTTACACTCACAGAACAGTGTCCACAGCATACCAGCATGGTCCCCGCCCTCACAATCTGAAAGGGCAACGCCTATCTCACATACCCTTTTATAGCACTGTCCTGAAATCACAGTGAGAACTGCAATCAGTGCACAACTGGCTGCATGCAATTAGCAAATGTTGGCTTACAGTTGGTGCAGAGGCCATCACATGGACATATGCAGATACCTACAAAAGCATCCTGTACTCACACTCCACACATGCAATACTTCCATTGCACTGTCTGGAGGCAGACAGAGAGAGAGAGAGAGAGAAATAAAAAAAAAGAAAAGAAAATAAGAACACAAACAACACATGGTACACAAACTAAGTTGAAGCTGTCAGCAGTGTCAGTACCAAGCTGGGCTAGCAGCAGCAGGAAGCTGTAGTAACGGTAACGCAACCAGCTGCGACAAACACAGGTAATGTAAAGTAACAAGATAATAGTCTACACACTGTGAACCCTCCATATGTGTCATAGGTCTGTATCTATAGGTATGTCCATGTGATATGTTGTGTGCACGTAGTTCCACCCAAAGGGGATGACTATACATTACATGTCATTCAGTGTTAGGCCATGATCCTGGCACCAGTTGTCCGTTTCAGTGAGGGGAAACTTTGTCATCCACAACTCGCACATGTTTGCTTTCACATCTGAGAAATAAATGCCAAACAAGAGGAGTCCTAGGACAGAGGCCTGTGGGATACCACATGTGACTGGCATTGAGTCTGACATGGCTCCTGCAATATCGATATTATGGATTCTGTATGTCAACCAGTGTGCAACCCATCATGTGACATATGTAGTAACATGTAAGCTAATGAGCTTGTCTATGATGCCTGAGTGGAGTACTGTGTTGAAGGCCTTAGGCAAGTCCAGGTAGGCTGTATGGACTGTGTTGCCCTCATCAATGGCTGTAGTGACTGTTATGAAAGGTCAACCAGGTTCAAAAGGCAGGATCAGCCCATCACAAAGGCAAACTGGCTGGGAACAAGTGTCTGCAGTTACCCAATATCGATGTATATGCGTCCCATACTGAATCATTCCATAGCTTTGCAGACCAGGCTGGTTAAGCTTATGAGGCGGTGGTTCCCAGGGTCAGTAGAGGTGCCTCCTTAGTGGAGTGGGACCACTGTTGCTGTATGCCAGCGTTCAGATACATATCCCGTAGTATGGCCAAGGTTAAATATCAGTCTTATATGCGGTTGTATGTCCTCTTGGAGTTCACGTAGCACACATCCAGGGATACCATCAGGTCACATTGATGCTGTGTGTTCTGCTTTGCTGAGGACGGCCGTCACCTGGACATCTGAGATGATAGGGAGGTTACATTCAGCTGTGATAAGTATTTCTAAGTGTGGGGGGGAAGGAGGGGGGATACATGCACTGAACCTGTCTGCCAGAATGTTGCCAATATCTGTGTGTTCGGTGAATGTTAAGTAGGTGTGTAGTAACTCAGAGCATATCTGAGGCGTTTGGTCCATATGTGTAACATAACTGAAGAAGGCCTTGTGGTTATCTATAGTGTTCGTGGCCATTTCCCTCCCAGAGAAGGCCGTGGATGTTGTTATGAGAGACCGTAGCTTATTACCAGTGCTGACCACAGATGCCTTCCCTTTATGTGAATCTGCTCTGTCCTGCAGTAGCCTCCTTCTATTGTTATACAATCTGCCTTTGGCTGGGGTCCACCACACAGGATGCCTAACCTTTGTGCATAGGGTCTGGGTTAGAAATGTGTGTGCATGTTCCATGCATTCTTTGGGATGTCCATGGGAAGCATTCGCAAAGGGGTCAGCAGTGTGGGTTGTGGCTACCACTGGCCCAGTGGGCTGCATGGATACCATGTCAGTCCTAACAAGTGAATATCTGTCTAATCACATATATATCAAAGTAGTCTACTGTGCTGGTGGTGGTGTTGGTGGGATATGTATATCCAGGCCAAGTAATTTGTGTCCAGATCACACTAGTGGATGGCGTTCCACATACAGTATCTTGGTATGAACCCCCAGAGTGAGGTTGTGCATTGGACCTGTCTCAGTGTGCTGACCGATGGGGCATGCTACTATGTTGTATGGAATGTGGCAGGTATTGTTGCACAGGTGTTGGCTGAAAACTGATATCTGGCCATGTACTTGTGTATCCACCAAGAGACACACACATGCTACATATGGGAGTAGTAGTATATCACTACAGTTGAGTATCATGTATAGTATGTGTGCCATATATTGCTGACATAGTCTGCTGATATCCTGTTTGTGTTCTCTTCCAGGGACATGGCGCATCAGCGAAATCCTGCCTACTCTGCTGCAGAAGATGAAGAGATACACCAGAGCCTGGTGCGGGATTATGACATACTGTTTTCCCGCACCAGCCAGAATCAGCAGGAGAGGGCTGCACTGTGGCAAGACCTTGTCCGTAGGGTAAATGACATTGGCACGCATAATAGGACATATGAGCAGGTACAACATCACTGCAGTGATTTAATCAGAAATTTCCGTCAGCGTGCATCAGATATCCACAGGCAACAGGTTGCCACAGGAGGTGGGGTGGCCACACATCCCCCCCTCACCAGACTGGAGGGGCTACTCCTAAGTGTTGTGGCTACAGCCCCGGAACATCAACAGCAACACACCTGCATCATGATGGAGGCTGGATCCACACAGCAACACGACATGGAGCGTGCAAGTAATATGCCATATGTACACTTGACTGTTCTGTACACTGTTAGTTTATGCATGTGTAAGGTGTGTCCGTGGTATGTAGCTGTCAACATAGTATGTAATTGTGCAGGTGTGATATTGCCAATATCAGCAGCTGACATGTGAAAGGCAACTGGTGTACTACTGCACTGTATCATATGCAGTATCAATGGCACAGTTGTGCCCACTGACATTAATCTCCTCATTTCTGCAGGTCCCTCCGGTGTTACAGCAAGGCAGCCCATCCATGCTGGTGAGTGTGTTTTAACAATACCTATAATAGTCCTGATAGTGCTAGTAATACTAGTGTAACTCAGTAGTGCTCTGTGTGCATACTGCGGGGTGTGCATGTATGCATGTGTGCATGTGTGCCTGTGTCCACATGTGCATGTGTGCATGTGTGCCTGTGTCCACATGTGCATGTGTGCATGTGTGCCTGTGTCCACGTGTGCATGTGTGCATGTGTGCATGTGTGCCTGTGTCCACGTGTGCATGTGTGCATGTGTGCATGTGTACACGTGTCCACATGTGCACGTGTCCACCTGTGCATGTGTGCATGTGTGCCTGTGTCCACGTGTGCATGTGGGCATGTGTGCATGTGTGCATGTGTGCCTGTGTCCACGTGTGCATGTGTGCATGTGTGCATGTGTGCATGTGTGCATGTGTCCACGTGTGCATGTGTGCATGTGTGCATTAGTGCAGCACTGGTAACATTGTGTAGACATTGTAAACTGTGTTTCCTGTTTTCCTCCCACAGGTTCTTGTGCTGCTCTGGTGTCCTGATAGTGCTAGTAATACTAGTGTAACTCAGTAGTGCTCTGTGTGCATACTGCGGGGTGTGCATGTGTGCATGTGTGCCTGTGTCCACATGTGCATGTGTGCATGTGTGCCTGTGTCCACGTGTGCATGTGTGCATGTGTGCATGTGTACACGTGTCCACATGTGCACGTGTCCACCTGTGCATGTGTGCATGTGTGCCTGTGTCCACGTGTGCATGTGGGCATGTGTGCATGTGTGCATGTGTGCCTGTGTCCACGTGTGCATGTGTGCATGTGTGCATGTGTGCATGTGTGCATGTGTCCACGTGTGCATGTGTGCATGTGTGCATTAGTGCAGCACTGGTAACATTGTGTAGACATTGTAAACTGTGTTTCCTGTTTTCCTCCCACAGGTTCTTGTGCTGCTCTGGTGTCCTGCAGCAGGGAACCTGAATCTGGTGCCACAGGTACTGATAATGATGATATCTGTGTAATAGCACAGGAAGGTGTGTCAGGGTCCGTCATTGGTCAGCCAATTGACAGTACACAGCTGTCAACCCCATCATTGCGCACAGTCATCCTGCCAGTACATCCTATGTCACCATTGTCCCTAGGTGATGGACAGGATACAGTGGGTATTGACCAGGGTAATGTGGTATCTGTGGCACATGCTTCCCCACACAGCAACCATGGGCAGGGTCCTGCAATGGTACCACACTGACAGTTGCCCATGGGTTCTCGTGGGAGCATCCGTGGGCGTACTGCCTCTGGCAGACGTGCCCAAAGAGGTCTGTCAAACTCAGCTATGTTTCGGGCTGTCATGCAGACACAGTCGCGTATGGAAAGGTACACCAGACAGGGTCTGAGGGAGCTGAGAGCATGTCGCACAGCCATGACTGACAGTATGCGTGACATCGCGGATGCTATCCATAATTTCACCGATGTCATACACAGACATTGTGGGGACATATTACAGCAGTTCCACAACCACATGTCCATGAGCCAGGGCAATGGTGGATGGTTGCGGCGTCAACGTGGCCGTATGCAGCTGGCAGTCGGCGCGGATGACAACAGGCCCGCGGATGCCCCCATAGTGCCAGCAGCAGCCCCAGCTGGGTCTGTGTTGTCATCGGAATGCCCCAGGAGGCCACGTGCACGTGGCTCTGGACAGTCCCAACAGGGACCTGTGTCCAGTCAACACACTCCCGCTTCTGATGACAGTATCCAGTCTGGCTTAGTACCGGATATGGTCCGTAGCACCCCTGCCAGGCACAGGTACCGTGTCTGTGCCCACAGATACTGATCTGTATGACCTGCCAGGTGCAGTCTGTGGCTGTCCACAAACTCCAGTATATGGCAGCTATGAGGTGAAACTGTGTGCATGCATACACACATGTGAAATGTTAACACCTAGGGCTACCACATACACGCACACACTGCACCAACAGTGCCCCACCCTGTACTGCTGTCCCTCACCAACACACATACACACACATGTCAATTGGTGGTATCAGTGGCAGACTCAGGCATACCTAATTCACACCCTGTGCATATGATGAAACTGTGCCACCTCCAGCAATCTCCAAAATCAGTGCAGGAACAGGTAAACACGTTGCTGATGCACAGGGTGACTACATAGAAGTGTATTACTAATATCATGTTGGTAACAGTACAGTGTGCTGATATGACTGTGTGTATATCCCAGCATGCCTGATGCAGTAACTGTATGACTGTCCTGAATTGTTATCTACAGCCATAGTAAGTACCATAGTGTAACAGCTGCACATTATTGCATACCAATGGTAAGGATGTCAACAGATAGCCACATACATAGGTAGCACAGGGGAGAAGCTAATGCAAGTAGTGTTACGCAATGATGGACATGTACAGTAATGGTGGCAAGTTGCCCACAACGACTATGCAATGTGGATGTTTGCGCATGTTGATATGTGTGCAGTACCAATGTAATACAAATCACAATTAACTATGACATAATATCAGTTCTACCATGGACATCTGAGCTGTGCATTCCTGGGTACATGTTGATAGTGCCTACATATTTGCACTGTTACCTACTGTAAGTGTTACCCCTTCTTTGTTGTACAATGGACTACTTCCAGCCCTGCTTACTGTAGCTTTGTTTGCATGCATGTTCGCTTGGGGTTCCCTGGAACACTGCTTCCACCTGCAATGCAAAGTTACAGAGCTTCTGTGGACTCCTAGTGACATCTGCATAGCGTACTATACGTATGTCAGGTTTCCACATGACAGAACGTCACTGTCTGTCCTGTTCGCATGTACGTTGCCTGTGACACATTGCACATGACTTACCTGGCATTTTCCCATGTGTGCAGTCATATATGCCAGTGCTATGAAATTAGTAGCAGTACACCCACACATACACACCTTCAGTATGTTGTTCCCCATTGGCCCTATGTGTTGGTAATCACCATGGCAATCACGCTACTATGGTAGCATGTGCAAAGGTAACCTGTGAATCACCTCTATGGTCCAGTTGTGGTTTATGTGAGTCATGTGGCAATGTCACAGCTGCCACATGTATGCAGTCCACCCTCTCCCCTGGCCAGGAACGTACAACACATGTGTGGTATGCCACCACATAGCCAATCTGGGGACAGAGCACTCTGAACCCAGTACTGCCATACCCTGTCAGGTGGCATGACATACTACAGTGACTACAATACCAGTCTGACATAGACCCGCACTGACAGCAATCTGAACACACTGGGCATACTTGGAGACTCAGAATAGCATCCTGCCTGAGCATCACACACCTCCACAGCTGGCACACAGGCATATGTTACGTCGGAACAGAGCACATGCCACACATGGCACACACATCCCGTGTGCCACACACTCACAGCCTGTAGGGCTACACAACACACCTGCTACAGATGTGTCAGGTACCTCTCTTGGCTGCTGCAGTGGGGTCCTGCTCAACAGGCTGTACATGGTGAAGGTCACAGTGATATGCCTGTGGGGCACTATGGTTCACCACAAAACACATGCATACAGGTCAGTCAGAGGCATGGACACATATGACTCAGTCACTGACCATGCCACTATGGATGACCTGAGACATACCTCCCTGGACTACATGATAGGGAACATAGAAGGGATCTCTCAGCATGTGGCACGGGCCAGTATGGGCCTGATCATGGTTGCCATCATACCCTCACCAGGTATGCTACCACAATATGTAGGAAGGGTGTTCTATGTCTACATTCTGCTCAATCTCCAATGTCATTCATAGGGTATCCAATGGCTGTCAACGTGTGCTTACATGCTAGGGAAGCCACAATGATATGCGAGGGGCAGCTTGCACGTGACACCCATGGGCCATTGTATATTGGCGAAGCCCCTTGATACACACATAGTGCCTTTTGCTGCAGGACACGGATTACATAGCCACCTCCGCGGGTATCACACAGGTTAGGACACTAACAGTGATGCTACACAACACCAGCAGTGTACACCGCAAGATGCATGCACTGGACACTGTCCTCAGCATGGTGAACTGCAATATCTGTGCAGTACCAGATTCCAGATTCACGGCTCACAGATGCAACCCATCACTGCCAGGTTATACCTCATACCATGCCTGTCGTCCCCTACACATGTAACACACATGGACAGGGGGGTGGTATCCTAGGGCATCACAGATACACACACCTCCAGGTTGTTGGCATAGCACAAAGCATCAGGGCCTATCCATGAGCAGCTAACAGTGTGTTGGACTGCCTTCTGGTTCATAGCCTGGCACACACAACCCTCCCATACACAGGAAACCCACCTATCCTCCCTAACAACACTGGCAATATGACAGTCTCAAGAAATGTCTTTATATGGCTGGACTGCATCCAGCCAAACATTGTGCGTGAGCATTACTGTAGCTACAACACACTAGCTGAAAGGTTCCCAGCATGTAGTCACTGAATTGCAGTGGAACAACATGTTACCACTCCCACAACAGGTGGGGACATGCAGCACCTGTTCATCGACTACATGTAGACTATATGGCCCAGACCAGATGTGTATCCCCTGCTGTAGGTATTACACCATATACAACCCACACTGTATAGACACATACCGCGTGCGGCCCCTGCACAGTAAGACACAGTCATATTGTTATGCATTGCGAATACCATTTATCCACTTGAGGCATGTGTCAGACATGGTAACTACTGAAGGTCACAGGTATATATGTGTATGTGTCACACACATACATCATGTGTGCATTGCCAGTGCTGGTTTAGGCAATGGCATGCATTGTTATGAACAACAACCCACACATGCTCATATTGTGTGACACAACCACACATGGCAGTTGTGGGTTTCCAAAACATACCTATCTGTGCTCTGACAGTGGTAATAGACCCAGTAGCGGAGTGCACTATTGGCATTACTGGGCAAGTAGCCCTGTTTGGCTGTACTGATAGTGTGGTGACATCCCCTGTGTTTACTGGGGGAATATGCAGCATCTGGTGTATTGTAGTATTTGCCAAAAGCATCTGTTCTCTCACACTTGCAATTATACACACCCTACTACCCCCCCACACACACACACGTTTTATACCCCCACCTAACTATGTCACGACATGTGAGAGAGACACATTAGCGAAGCATACTATTTGGATTACTAGGAAGTTCCTCTTCTCCGGCTGTACGTATAGGGTGCTGACATCATCAGTGTTTAGAAAGGGTAATGTGCACCATGTAGTGTGATCTCCTGATTGCCAAATTGCACATGTCTTTCATACAGAATTGCACATACACAAACTCCTCTCATCCAAACACAGACACTTGCAGGTTTCAAACCCCTACCTAACTATGTTATGACACTCGTGACAGATGCATTAGCAGAGCACGCTATTTGCATTACTGGGAGGTTTCCCTCCTCCTGCTGTACTTATAGGGTGCTGACATCATCAGTGCTTAGAAAGGGGAATGTGCATCCTGTAGAGTGTTTACCCAGTTGCAAAAAGGGACACTTTCCTCACACAGACTAACCCCCCTCCACACACACTGGGCAGTTACAGGATTCAAACCCCTACCTAACTATGTTATGACATTCGTGACAGACACATTAGCGGAGTGCACTATTTGCATTACTGGGAGGTTTTCCTTCTCCTGCTGTACTTATAGGGTGCTGACATCATCAGTGTTTAGAAAGGGGAATGTGCATCCTGTAGAGTGTTTTCCCAGTTGCCAAAAGGGACACTTCTCTCACACACACACTGGGCAGTTGCAGGATTCAAACCCCTACTTAACTATGTTATGACACTCATGACAGACGCATTAGCGGAGTGCGCTATTCGCATAACGTGGAGTTTTTCCTTCTCCTGCTGTACTTATAGGGTGCTGACATCATCAGTGCTTAGAAAGGGGAATGTGCATCCTGTAGAGTGTTTTCCCAGTTGCCAAAAGGGACACTTCCCTCACACAGACTTGCACACATACTAACCCCCTCCACACACACTGGGCAGTTGCAGGATTCAAACCCCTATCTAACTATGTTATGACACTCCTGACAGACACATTAGCAGAGCACGCTATTCACATTATTGGGAGGTTTTCTTTCTCCTGCTGTACTTATAGGGTGCTGACATCATCAGTGCTTAGAAAGGGGAATGTGCATCCTGTAGAGTGTTTTCCCAGTTGCCAAAAGGGACACTTCCCTCATACACATACTAACCCCCCTACACACACACTGGGCAGTTGCAAGATTCAAACCCCTACCTAACTATGTTATAACACTCGTGACAGACGCATTAGCAGAGCACGCTATTCGCATTACTGGGAAGTTTGCCTTCTCCTGCTGTACTTATAGGGTGCTGACATCATCAGTGCTTAGAAAGGGGAATGTGCATCCTGTAGAGTGTTTTCCCAGTTGCCAAAAGGGACACTTCCCTCACACAGACTTGCACACACATCAACCCCGCTCACCCACATGCACACACACTGAGCATTTGCATGGTTCAAACTTCTACCTAACTATATTATGGCACTTGAGGAAGACGCATTAGCAGGGCGCGCTATCCGAATTACTGGGCATCTGCTCTGCACCTGCAGTATTTATAGGGTGCTGACATCTTTATTTCTACAGTGGTATGTACATCTAGTACTACCTGTCAGGTGGGGGATAGCATATATATGCATTTGCAGCCACCTACTTCAGGGTCAGATATGCACATCGCACTGGCAGGTTATGTTCTATACCATGCTTCGTGACCACAGGACCTGTGACACACAACACAACCAGTCCAGAACACCACTCCCACATCCAGGACACACACTTTGCTTCCCTGGGTACAGTGCCGGGATATGCAGGTGTTCACATACACCATTCCAGTTGTTAACATCAGGTACAGGCATATTGTGTGTGGGAACTACTCGGGCCTCTACAACTTTACCCTACAGCCACTACAATTTTTGGGTCCATGTGCTATGGCAGAACCACTCACCACAGCCACATGGGGGAATACATATTGCACCTGTCCATCTGCAACATGGGTACTCACTGTTCCACACCAGAGGTAGACCACCATTGTTGATATCTGACCATACCCACCTTTCCCTGGACATCCATATCCCATCCCCACCCCCAGGCAAAGTTGTCACTGCAAACAAACGTATTTAGCACAAGCAGACTCTACACTTGTGAAGACTGGAGTGGACGACTTCAAAGGACCCATGCTGGGGGACTATACTGGCGACTCTGCATAATCCTTGACAATTGCATTCTATGAGAATGTGTAAGGTTTGCATTGATCATGCTATCCCACATATACCCATGACTGCTCTACAACAGGACACCTGTCAGGTGTACACCAGCCATATATGAGCCGTCCAACAGACAGAGTGAGCTAATACATTGCAGAGCTGTAGCCCACAGAGGGAGGACATCTGTGAACAGTACCGGCACGACACTTCAATCCCACATAATCATCACAACACAGTGTTGACAGTGGAATTGTCCAGACAATGCAGATAGGGCTCCCCTCAGTCTGTTATTGACACCCACTTACTGTTAGAGGTCCTCAGCAACCCTCTTCCAGCACACACCAACAACATGGATGTGGCTTAGCACATTCAAACCCTGGGATCTCCACTGTGCCCCTGCTTGACAGAGGCACAGCTCACTAGCCACACACGTTGCCTTATGTGACCTACTTTACAGTGGCACAGTAGCCTACTGTACTGGGGATGCAGATGCCAAGCACACTCTGGCTAAGCTGTCATTCCCTAGGGCAAACAGCCTAGTATTGACCAATACACCCATATGTTTAATTGTCAGATGCACAATATTTGTTGCTGTTAGACTGTTTGCAGGTCTTTATTGCCATAGCATTCCCTGTTCCTATGAACAACTTGTGTATCTGTGGAAGATGTTTGAATATGAGGGCGATCCACTATATCACTTATGTGTCTGTAGTCATTTACTGTGTGCACTGGGCAGATTGCTGTGTTGTGGTTGGTTCCTGGAATGACACGTACAAATACCAGATATGTGTGGCCAACTCCTAAACGGTGATATGGCCTAAGTGTGTGAGCATGCCCAGTTCAGCCTTTCCATGGCATGTTGTCTGACATATGCCTCATTTATCAAAGTGTGCGAGCATGCCCAGTGTGAGCTTTCCATATGTTGAACTCTGCAGTCCACCACATATTTGAGTGGGTGTGAACTTCAACAATATCCCACATTTATGGTTGTGTGTTGGGTGACATGTTGTGTACTTAATGGCCAACTGCTTCGTGTCTGCCACAACAGGGATTATACTGTGCCTGCAGGGATTGCATGGGATACTTTGCATACAGTTGTCAACATCCTTTCATAATGACCTAACACTGTAGTGCCGTATAGTGTACTGGTTCAGTACTTTCACTGTGGTGGACAGTATCCTGGGCTTTAGTCCTATCACTGCTTGACATCTTCATAGTGAGCACAACAGACTGTGTAGGGGCCAGTTGTGCACATATGACCATGTTGCATTATGTTCAGATATGGACTACTTACACCAGGCTTGTCCAGCATTGGTAGTGTATTCCACAACATAGGTGGACATTGGCAAACACTAGCAATGTTCCCTAGGCTATTTCTGATGCTAGTCACAGGGTGTGTTTGTCTTTCAACACACATTGTAACTGGAGTTTGCCATGACATATGTCATGGTTAGTATACTGTGCCTCCGTCTACCTCTGACATAACAGTGATACCCAGGGTAAACCTACCATCTCCCATCCACTCATCAGGATTCCTCTTGAGGGGTGTCGATAGGTGACTCTCTGGCTAACCTGTACTGGGAGTTTACTCAAGAGTGGGGGTGGCTTCTGTGTTATGGATCATTCAGTACAGCTTGTCCTATGTATGTCAGTGCTGGGGTTCAGGTCTCTCATGTGCATAGCTCACTGCCATTCAGATTGTACAAGGTGCAGCATGTTCATTGATTCCAGCTTGGACATGGCTTCATACATCAGGCACAGCTTGCCTCTGGGTGGGCAGTATGGCAGTGTGTGGAGCTGCAGTTTGTTTAATCAGGCAACACATGGCATCTGTTCATGCTCTTTGCTACTCCTGGTGAGGTACTGTTGTGGACTTTACAGTTGATGGAGGTGTCTGCTGAGGTACATCCCACAGGGGCTATTGTAGTCAATTGTGATGCTGATGAAGGATGACTGCAGAGCCACAGTGAACTCCCCTTATCTAGATCTGACAACCTTCATGATTTGGTGGGTATATGGTATGCTTCTGCGAACACCACAGCCACATGTTTGTCCAATGCATGATATCTATCACCTTGTGTCCCCAGGTCTCTCATTACATGTTAGGTACGTAATGGGTTAACACCTGTGTGGTAATTGGTGGGCACTTACTGTATATCCATGGTGGTTGTCTATACACATTTCTGCAATTAGCTTGCTGACATGGCTATGGCTCCAGTTGTCTGTTTCTATGTGTCCCTTTTGTGGGTTGCTTGTGTCAGCTGGGGGTCAGATATGGTGGGCAGTTTGTACTCCTCTGCATACATGTTCAGTCACAGTCCTTCCATGTTGGCCTGTACCTATGGGACATATATACGGAACGGGGGAAGTCCCAGGACCAAGCCTTGTGGGATGCCACTCATATCTGCTTTGTAGTCTGACATGGATGCAGCATGTCTGACCATGTCAGTTCTGTCCTTGGTCTGGTTTGCAACCCCTCTACTGACATAGGGGTTTATATTTAAGCTGGTGAACATATCCATACTGAACTCGTAGGGTATTGTCTGGAAGCATTTGCATGGTCCAGCTACGCTGTGTGGACCACATTGCCCTCATCGATGACCTTAACGACTGTTTCAAATGGGTCAAACATGTTTAGGGGCAGGATCTGCACTTACGACAGCCACACTGGTTAGGGTCCGGTGTCAGTAGGTCCCCGATAGCTTTATGCCTGCGGTACATGCTGATCCTTTCCATAGCTGTGCAGACCAAGCTTGTCAGGATCCTGGGGTGGTAGTTTGCAGTATCCATTCAGGCAACACCTTTGTTGTGAAGGACCACTGTTGTTGTACACTGCTCTTTGGGTACATATCCTGTGGTAAGGCTGACACTGGGCAGTAGTGTGATTTGGCATTCCATTCTTCTTGAAGTCCATGTTGGCCTCAGCCCAGGACACCATCTCATACCTTTGCTGCTGTGTGTTTTGCTTTGTAGATGATGGCTGTTACCTCAGCATCTGCAATGTCAAGGGGCCAGCAGTCTGCTGGGATAGATATTTTGCATTCTGGGGGGGGGGGGGTTTGCACTGCACCTGTCAGGTTGTATGTTGGCAATATGTGTGTGTGTTTGGTATGTTGTTTGTAATATCTGTGTGATTCGGAGCATATCTGTGAATTCCCAACATGGTTCCTACCATCAGTTGAGTAAGTCTTGTGATTATCCTTAGTGTCCTGTACAATTTGTATCTTCATAGGTTCATAGGTTCATACTGGGCTATCCACCCTAGGGCATTAGTAAGCCTAGCCAGAGTGTGTGTGTCTTTCGTCACCCCTTGCTATGTGAATATTATGGCCATTTATGATTTTCTTTACTGTGCCTCTGTCTGGACGTGACACAGTGAAGACCCCCAGTGTACATCTACGATCATCCATCCACTTGGCAATATTCCTGTTGAGGGGTGTCAGTGAGGGGCTCTGCCTAACATGGAGTGAGATCCTGTTCCAGGGTGTGGGAAGCCTCTGGGTTATGTATCTGTCCCTCCAGCACATCCTATTTCATTATGTTTTGAGGTTGACATCTGTCACTCTCACAGCTCCAATGGCTTTGATTTCCTGGGGTGGAGCATGTCCATTACTCCTGTGTTGGTCATGGCCTTGTACAACAGACATACAATGCCTCTGTGTAGGCAGTCTGTGACTGCATTCAGCTGGGGTGTCTACAGCCAGGCAGCATATGACATATATTTGACACCCTTTATCCTCTTGGTGAGGTACCTTTGAGGTCTTCCTAACCGCAGGTGTCAGGTACGGTACATCCCATATGAGTCATTGTACTAGATTATGGGTCTGATAAGGGAACAGTACAGGGGTACAGTGACCTCTGTTGATGTAGATGTGAATCCTTTCATGATACGGTGTCCAATATAGACAGTCTTCCTAGCCACATTGGCATTGTGAGTGTCACATGACAGGTTACTGTCAACTTGTGTCCCTGATTACTCCTTGCGTACATAATGTTTTACCACCTATGTGGTAATTTGTGAGTACCTTGTTTGGTATTTGGTGGGACATTCATACTGTCCAGTGTCTTCAGGATGTCTGGGTGGGTTCCTGTGTGTGAGAGTGTGGTCTGTCGCATGCTACAGACTGTACAGCAGTTTTGACTACAGTTAGGTGCACATGGGTAGTCTCCGCTGCTTTGTGCATTGTCAGTTACCTGGCCGTATGGGTGTCTGTGCTGCATATTGATACTCCCCCTCCTTTGATGTTTTGGTCCAGGTGTTGGGGCCATAACGCATGATATGTGGTATAACCTGGTAGTGCTGGTGTGCTGTCAGTAGGCTTGCAGCAGGCTTCTGTCACTGCACAGACATCAATGTTCTCCATACTGGGAAGTGCCTCAGCAGCATGGATATTGCAGTTTACACATCTGGCATTGGTCAGCATTACCCTTATGTTTCTTACCACTTATGTTTTCTAGGGTGGTGGGTTAGTCTTTTTGGCCTTGCCTACATATGGCTCTATGGAGGTGGCAAAGGCCTTATCCAGTATCCAGACGCCCAGGGGTAACAGGTGCAAGCCATCCCTGGAACAGCAGCATGGCTTGTCATGCATGACATCTCAAGCAGACAGACATTAGACCCTCTTGGACTGACAGCTGTAATTGTGCCACCTGTTAAAGCTGATCATTCTGTGTTTGTACTGTGGCTTCATTCTTGGTGAGGGTTGGATGCTGCAAACGGCCAGTGTCATACCGGCCTGGAGTACATACTCAGAGAGCTCATCCATGTCTCTTTTCATGTAGTCCAGGGAGGTACATCTCAGGTCATTCACACCAGCATGGACAATGAGTGCATCATATTTCTGCTTGCTTTGGGGTGACCTGCGTACTTGTGTTATGTGGCATATTGTGGCAGCCTACAGACAGCTTACTGTACCCTTTCCCTTGTTCAGTCTGGTGAGTGGGACAGCAGTGTGTCTGCCTATACAGACACCTATTACAACTGTATCAGGCATGTTGTTTCGCCTTCTGGCCTGTGACTGTTTGGCACACCAGCTTTGTGTACTATGTGTTGCATGTGCTATGTTTGGAGGTTGTGGTTGCTTGGGGTCTGCTTTGGAGGCCTCTGTTGGTGTGGTGTGTTTGTAATTAGGGCCTCCAGGAATGTTTTTTCTGTGTTTATGTGTTTGGTTTACAGTTGTGATAGGTCTATGTGGGACTGGGTTTGTGGTGTATGTGGTTACCTTCTCCTCCTGACTAGTTTTGACAGTACTGAGTTGGGGGAGCTCAGCCTCCAGTTTGGATAAATGGTTGCATCTCTCACATATATTTGTATTTATTGGGGGGAGTTGAGGGTTGTCTGTGTACTTGGGGCAGGTGTAACATTGCCTCAGGATTCACAGATTTTACTTGTTGTGGCTGGCCTTAGTGGATTGTATGTGTGGACATATTTTATTGCCATACTACTGATCAGTGATTACTTCCCTTTTTATGTTTGCTCTATCATGTAGTAGCTTCCTCATTCTCTTGCATGGTTTGGTTATGGCTGGAGTCCAGCATGCCAGATGCCTGCGTGTATGGCATTGTGTCTTGTTGTTATTTGTGATTACATAATCCAAGCATTCCTGGCTGTGTTCATGGAATGCCTGTATAACATGTTCTGCGGTGTGTCCCATATTCTGCACCTCCACAGGGCCTTTAGTGGATTCCACATCGGTTTGGAGGGGTGCAATGTATGCTTTATACATGTTTTTCACTGTGGTTTTCTGGCCAGGGACTGTGGTCAGGATGTGTATATCCGGTGTGATTACTCTATGGTCTGGTCTTACCAGCGAGGGATACACTTCTCATCTTGCCATCCAAGGTTCCTACTGAGCCAGTGTATGTGCTATGCGTTGCCTCTTTGCCAAGGCCAGGGCATACTGAGCACGTCTTCTTCTGCCTACTGGGGCAGGCTCAGGTTGTTCCTCCTCTGAGTCACGCTCTGCCTGTGATGGCCTTGGCAATGGTGGGGGGCTGTTTGGCCCGGCCCTATGCTGGTCCTGCTGCAGCTGTTTTTGCAAGATCATATTATGTAGCATAGCACATACCATGACAACTTGGGTACATGTAGTTGGTGAGTACTGCAAGGCTCCACCAGATGTGTCCAGACACCGGAACCGTGACTTGAGCAGCCCAAACACATGCTCTATTACATTACGTGTTTGTGCGTGTGCCTCATTATGGCGTTCCTGTTCAGGTGTGTGTGCGTTTCTGATGGGTGTCATCAGCCACAGCTCCAGTGCATAACCTGCATCCCCCGCTAGGTGTCCATGTGGGATGTCCCATTGGCAAATGTCTGGTACAGCTGCGTCAAATGCCAGATGTGGGAATCATGGTAGCTCCCAGGGCAGCCAGCACACACATTCATTATTATGCCATGGGCATCACACATGATCTGGCAGTTGATGGAGGGGAAGTCCTTGTGGTTAATGTAGGCCCTACCCCGCTCACCGGCTGGTGCTTTGATGCGTATGTGCATGCAGTCTATTGCACCCACTACCTCAGGGTATTTCGCTATTTGCTGGAAGAGACGCATATTGCTGGCCAATACCTCACGGGCATTGGGGAAATATACATGATCACTGACATGTGCTGACATGGCATCCAGGAACTGGTGCAGTACCCTGGAGGCTGATGCCTGTGATATCCCCATCATATCACCAGTTGGTCTCTGGAAGGTACCTGTTGCTAGTATTCTTAGACCAACACATACCTTGGTTTCCACTGGGATGGGTTCCCCCCTGTTGTTTCTGTGTGTGAGGCGTGGCCTGCACAGCTCGACTATTTGCTGCAGGAGCTCACTGTCCACTCTATAGCACTCTACTATCTCCAGCTCATGTAACCCATGGTAGGTGACCCTGGGCCTGTACACTCTTCTCCGTCTCCTCACTGTGGGTTGTCTGGCACCATCTGCATTGTCACCACCCTCAGCAAGTCACCTATGTCTCATTATGACAGCTATGGCAGCCCCTAGCATTTCTGCTCTGAGTTCAGCTTTTTCAGTTTTCACTTCTAATAGCTTACTCCTGTCTTGCAGTGTCTCTTGAGAGAAACATCCTGCACTGCTGTTTGCAGAGTTTTAAGTGCTGGGCTGGGCTAGTATTCTGCCTGTGTAATTGCCTGCTTCTAATTGTTTTCACCTGCTAGCTCCAGCAGTATTCCCTGCTAGCTTCCTACTGATTCTGTTGCTTCCTTTTTCCTTTCTGTTTCCTCAGGGGGGAGCAGCGTGCATACCAGCAGAAACACGCTCACAGTGGCTTACACGCGCGCACACATGCTTACACGATTCAGGATCTGCCTATTCGGGTTAAAACGCGTGCACACCAGTGCAAACAGTGTTACACATCTACCAAGACGCTCCCACATGCTCAGTTTGCCTTACATGCATGCACACTGCCCTACTCGTGCTTCATGGCACGCCCAGCAAGAAACTTTGGTGTAAGTAACAGTGTACACCTTTCATTTCTTGACTTTCCCATGCTTATCTTGTGGCACTCCTCTTTCCATGATCTGTGTCTGTCATCTGTCATGTAACACTGACCTCCAATGAACTGCATTTCTTTCTACCATTCCCCCCTGTGATGTCACCTATCTCCTACTCTATTCCTCCCCCTTATGTATCTCTTACACTACTCAGACTGTGCTCATTTGCTATGTGACTGTGGGATTCAGTATCCTAACCCTCATTTACATCAGATTGCCTACTAATGCTTAGTTACATGTCTTAAACTCAGCTTCCCCCCTTAGCAACCACTACACGGTGGCCATGTTGTTTTTGGTCTGCTGGTCCCTGCATTGTCATTCCATGTATTGCATAAAACCCACATTTGTGGGTTTATAACCTTTATTTTTATGTTTTATACAGTGCAGCCCGTTTGCGTGGGGCTGTGCTGCGTTTAAACATCGGCGATCGCCGAAAAAAAAAAATTATATTTTTTTAATATTTGCATCGGGGTACCTTGCCAATGGCTACATATTTGGCCATTGGCATGCTGCCTGACACATATGCACCCTTTATTTGGAGCTGACATGGCTCCATTGTGTTTTTTGCAGAAACGTACTCAGTTGTCAACTGAGTACATTTCTGCAGCTAACACGTCTCTTACACGGGCTGGTTTCTGCTTCGTGGATCACTAATATACCTCATTTGCATAGCTTTCGGCTGCAAGTGAGGTATTTAGCATATCCACGCCCAGTCCGTGTAAGAGACGTTTTAGCTGGTCTCTTACACGGAGTTTTGGGCTGTTCCTGGATCGCGAGGCTTGCATGGAGTGTTACACGTCTCTTACACTCCGTGCAAGCCTTCGTGAATCCTGCCCACAGTCTTAACAAGTATTGGCCTAGGACAGAGCCCTATGGGACACCCTGACTGTAACATGGAATTTCACCTGCCCATTTGCTGTACGATACTTGCCATGTCCCATTTGTAAGCCATGCAGCTATCCGTCGTATCAAGAGTACATCAGTACCTACTTGTTCTAATTTATTGATCAGTGTTTTGTGCATGACTGTCAAATGCTGAGGATAAATCTAATAAATTACATCACAGCACATTTTGTCATTCATAGCTGTTATTATATTGTTATAGAACATGTTATAGGTGGTAATAGATCTGTTTTCAACATATGCATGCTGATATATAGTTTCAAGTCCCAGCCTATCCAGTTCTGACAATAACTTATCCAATATTACCTTCTCCATTATTTTTCCACAACATGAAAGTAGACTTAAGGGTCTATATGACTCTGGGTTTGTCCTACTCCCCTTTCCCTTAAAGACAGGTTTAATAAGTGCATGACTCCAATCTTGAGGAATCTCCCCATATTTATATGACCTAGTAAATAATAGATATAATGGTACTGTAAGTTATTGCTGAAGTGTTTTCAGGTCATTACTAATTCTGTCTCCTCCCTGTGCTTCATTTGGATCCAGTTTATTTGGTTCTTTTTCAATATAGTCTAATTTGATTTCAGTATCTGAGGTTACCTGGATATCACTAGGGCAATTTATCACCCCCCTTTGTAGAGTCAAACTCCTTTCCATAAGATTTTGTCAATATATCTATAATTTGCTTTGTCTGAGAATACCTTTTAGAATCTACACACACTTTATTAATTTATATGTCTTTATTCCTTCCACATGTTATGTATCTATAAAATGGTTCCTTATTATGCTGAATATCTTTATATCAATTTCTTTCAAATTTTTCTTGATCTTTCCTCACACTGTTTTAACTTGTCTGTCCAGCTTGTTTGTTTCAGTTTTCAAATATGTAGTTCAACCTTTTTCTTATTTCTTATATTTTTTGTCTCTCACCTTAATCAACCATCTTGTTCTTAAAGAAATATATGCTCTTGATGTTATGTGCTTAGATTGTGATGTTAAACAATTGTTTTATTTTTTTCCATTCAAACAATTTCTCTTTCAAAATTTTCCACATTCCTTCTGGAGTTTTTCCACTGAATGCATTATTCCAATTAGTTTTACACAGTGACTCTTTTGCTTCCATATAATCTGTTAGTCTTCTGTGTGCTGGTTTTGATTTCAGTTTGTAAGAATTATCTAGTTACAAATGAAGCTTTATATCCCCATGATCACTCCACATCAATGGCGGTAAAATCTGACATGCAGTAATAGCAATTTCTTTAAGAGCACAAACAATGTCTAGCATGCTCTTTTCCCTGGTAGACTTTTTTGCAATCTGAAGCAATTGTTGTTCCTGAGCATACGTTGTGAGTAATTTCCTTACTAATGTTGTTGAATCTGTATTGGGCGGCCACGGTGGTGCACCGGTTAGCATTGCCACCTCACAGCAAGAGGTTCTCCAGTTTGATCCTTGGCTGGGGTGCCTTCTGTGCGGAGTCTGCATGTCCTCCCTGTGGTCGTGTGGGTTTTCTCCGGGTGCTCCAGTTTCCTCCCACATCCCAAAGACATGCTGTAGGTGGATTGGACACTGTAAATTGGCCCTAGGTGTGAGTGTGTATGTGTGCGTGCCTTCTGTGGAAGGTTGGGTGCAGGGCTGGCAACTCAATGCTGTAAAACTCCACTGCCAATCATGAGCAGACAGGTAATCCACTGTGGCAATCCCTAACCGGGAAAAGCCGAAAGAAGAAGTTGTTGAATCTGTATTATTCCAGTCTGATTCTGGTGAGCTTAATTCCCCAGCCACTATTATTCTTCCCTGCTGTGTTTCATGCAAGAAATGCATGAATTCCTCTAGGTCATCAGAACTTGCCTTTGGTGGTCTATACACTCCAGTAATTGTTATATGTTCCAGGGTTGTCTTTATTGTCACAGTTACGCAATCTAAAGTATTGGCATTATCAGTGAACATGTAGTAATCACAGGTCTCATAACTATCTTTAATCCCTATCATAAAACCTCCACCTGATTTTTTTAGTTAGAATGTCTGATACAGTAAAAACATTTATCCTGGACAGAACTGATTTCCAGTAATTTTTCTTTAACCATGTTTCACAAACAATAACAACATCAATCTTGTGGGAACAAAGTAACATTTCTAATAAAAAACGTTATTATTAATGCTCCTAGCATTACCAACCATTAGAGATGCATCACATGTTGATATCTGTTAATGGTTAAATTCTGACCTGGCAAAAACCCTGCCTTGCATTCATCAAGTATCACAAAATATCTGCTGCAAAAATTCTCTTCCCGGATCTTGACAAGTGCATGCAATATGTCTGATTATGTAAGGCCAAAATTAGGTACAAATGTTCTACTCATTTCCATTTTTTAAATGGAACATTTTATCTATTTACAGAATAAAGCTTTTCATTCAAGGTGACCTGACTAGCTCCTGTAGGTACTCATAGCAGTATGAAGAGAAAGGTGTATCCCAGATGACTGGAGAATAAGCATACTAGTGACAGTATTAAAGAACAAAAGGTGCATTCACAACTGCGCGCAGTATAGAGGCATCAAACTCCTGTTACATGACATTTAAGTTCTTGAGGGATGAATAGGAAGAGCAGTAGAAAGCAAGATGGGAGAGGAGCAGTTCAGATTCAGACCAAGATGCAGCACCACCAATCCAATGTTTGTAGTGAGATAGATAGTCGAGAAGAAGCTGGAGATGAGAGAAGAGTCTAAATGAGCATTTCTAGGCCTGGAGAAAGCATACGACAAGGTCTCAAGAAAGCTGATTTGGCCAGTCCTGCAATGTTTCAATGTCCTGGAAACATTGGAAAATGAATACAAACTATGTACAAGAAACCAGTGTCACAAGTACAAACAATGTTCAGACTCACAGGGGGTTCCTAGTGGAGCAGAGTTGCATCAGGGTTCAACTTTCAACCCACTTCTGTTCATACTGGTGATGGCCTACATTAGCAATCAGGTGGGAGGGGACCAAAGATGCTATATGCACATGATGTGACATTACAAGCAGACTCTGAACAGGAAATTCAGTAAGTGATAGGGGAATGAATGCAAAATTGAAGGCAAATGGGATGAAAATTAATACAGAGGAGACAGCTGTCAGCAGAAAATGGGGGAAATTAGAGCAATTTGAAAAGTGACATAGTGGAACAGGTTAACACCTTCAAATACCTGCAAGGAGTGGTTGAGGAGAAGAGAAGTTTGAATAAGGAGATCAAAGCCAGTATCAGGGGGGCTGTAGCCAACAGGCATAGAGTGTCAGGAACAGCATGTGACAGAAGAAGCTGAGCAGCCAGGTGTAGAACACAGTGGCATAGCCTGAATTATAGTCATTTGCTAAATAAAAAAGGATCTCACTTGAAACTCATGTTCACTGAAAATGCGTTGAAACTCACGTTGATTAAAAATGCATTTGCCCATTGGTGGATTGTGGATTAAATGTATCTTAGGCCCTAGTCTGTTTTCAAATCATGGATTCCCTGCGCATATTTTTAGGATTACACATAAATGCCTGTATTCTTTGATTCACCTTCCTGATTGTTTTAAATTATATTTCTTGTTTAATACAGCAACAGTTGTTAGAGAGTGTTTTAAATGTGTACATTTGAATATTTTCCCCAATAAGCAGTGAAACAAAATGTGTGAACCAATAATGACAAACGTACCCATTTTAGAACATTTTAATCATACAAGGAAACTTGAAGTGCTGTCATTGTAATCCACAAATATCCTTATTCAGCAATTATGTCCGCTTTATTAACTATGTACACATCACGTCTCTGATTGTGATAAAAAAATGACTACAGTAAAGTTTTCCAATTTGCTTTAAACAAATACACATTAGTCCTGCAAAGACAGATTAATGACCTTTGAACTTTTATCAGCTCAGCAGCGCCAATCATTATTATCCGTAGGCATCCTTCAAATCTAGAAATTATAGGCACATTGTTTTTTTTCAATAAACATCTTTATTAAATTATCATGTATGACATAGGCAACCTTACATTTATATAAATGAAAAACAAACAACATTGATACCACTTTAGTTGGAAACATCATATATCACAGATACCACTGAAACAACTGTAGTTGCAAACATTATACATCACTTATAATCTATCCAGTCACTGTTAGTTAAGCATTATATGGCTCATTCAAATACTGCCTCTTAAACCTTGTTTCTTCTCTGCATATATTGTTCCCACAATTCCCATTTTTGCTACGTAGTTTGCTCCTTCCCTTTTCTAAAGATCCCAGTTCCAGTTGTTTTATCTATGTTACTATATTCACTACTTCTAGTAAAGTTACTATAGGCACATTGTTGACTGTATCCTTCTTAGATATCTGTATTGAAAATGAATAGCAATAATAATGACTAAAGTCACATATTTCAAATTTGTTTCACACAAAATTACAGTAGCGAAAGTATTCCAACTTAATTCACACACATAGGCACACTAGTCCTGCAAAGCTAGATTAAAGACTGTTTAAAAATAATCAGATAAGAGCAAAAGGCACTTTCATCTGTGGAAAGCTGTCCACCCCACCAGCAGTTGAAGTCACATGTTGATTGTTTACATCCTTTAATGTTACGAAGAAATAAATTACATGTACTATATTGGTACCCTTGGACAAACCACATTAAATTGTATAAAGATCATCAGGATCAGACCATAAGATCAAGACATATGTAGCACAGTTTAAATAGAAGAATATTCATAACAGTATAAGAAATATCAACCACATGATAGCAAGTCAATATGCACAATTTCTGCAGAAGTCATTATGCAGAGGTTGCTGCTAGCAAACAACTTTGTATTTCAGTGCTTTATCTAAAAATGCAGTGCCTGCTGCCCTTAAAGATTAAATTGCCTATGTTATATTAAAAAAGTCGGCATGCTGGAGATATTGCCATAGCATTTCCTGACTTGGATTTGCTATGCAATAGGGAATGGCTGACAAATAATGACAGCAGGTTCATAAACCATCAAGAAGCCTAGTCCAAATTCTCAATGGGTCCAAAGTGCTGTCTGGGTAATTGTCTTGCTCGATGTCACACAGTAGGTAAATGAAATTTGAAAGATTCAAACCCTGCATCCTTGCCACAGGAAGCAGCTCATTAACAAGTTTGACCTTTAGTCCCCTGAACTAACTGCCAGAGTAACTGTTTTTAACTAATGCTGAAATCCTTTACAATCAGATCTTGTACAGAAGACTACATCACAATAATATGCAACAACAACTACATAATAGATGCTGAGGATCAGACAGTTCTAATCTTCACTCTAAATAATACAGACTGTATGACCTGACAAAATAAACCCCTTTACAAGAGCCGAAAGTTCTAAAGAAGGTACTGCAAAAGTATATATCTAAAATATGTTTATATTACCCTATCATACGATTTAAATAACAAACGTTATTTCATCGTATCTAAAATATCTAAACCACAAAATATCAAACATACAGAACAGCAAATTTTTCCGAGGGAAAAAATTTGCTGTTCTGAAACAAAAACACACAACACAAGCACACCAAAATAAATAAACCACACACATACACTTAACAAAACCATAATTCTAACCTCACACTACTACCTATCCACTCACCTTAACCCAACCTTAACCCTAAAGTCTCTAACTACCGCACACTCACCTTACCCGCTCTCTAACCCTAAAGTTCCTAGCTACCGCACACTCACCTTACCCGCTCCCTAACCCTAAAGCCCCTAACTACCGCACACTTACCTTACCCCGAGCCATTCCCACACTTGCCTTAACCCGGTCCGTAACCTTCCCACCACAGTAGAGTAAATAGCGAAGCCATGGAATGGACAACCGAAATCTTACCCTAGGTAAGATTTCGAAGTTCTGTAGTTTCGCTATTTTGAGTTTTTGACAAAAACGGGTCAATATTATAGCATTCAAAGTTTAAAAACTTCGATACTATAATATAGACCCTAAAATATAGCATGTTTAGATGACTGCTAAAATGCAACATGTTTAGACTATATTACACAATCTAGACATTTTAATGCAATAATTTATTGTATAGTGCAATGAAAAGAGCAAAACAATTAAAGTCAATATAAATGTTGCAATAGCTTCTGTTCAGTAACTCACAACTCATACAAAAATCAGAAATATTACTGCATACAACTTACTGTTTTTTGGGGAGGTGCTTACATGCATGCAGGATACTTCATTTAACCTGCTGTGATGATGTAAGGTAGTGCCAGCTGTACCAGAGAGAGTAGGGCAGTGCACGTGTAACATATGCCAGCATAGCTAGCTGGTGGATTGTAAAGAATTATATGTAATTTGAATGTCAAACTGATTTTGTACAGATCCTTGTGTTAAAATGTATTTGTAAAGTTGCTTGTGTTAAAAATATATCAACAGTGGGTCCTGCTGGACAGGAAAGAAATATGCATGCATGTCAGACTGCATTGTTGTAACTGATGAAATGCATATATTTTAAGAGAGGATACAGGAAGGGAAGAGGTTAAGCTCAGCCCAGCTAACCTTAAGAAAAATAGCCTTAAATTAAATTACTTGGTTTAGCCCATAAATAGTTTATCTCATACGTTTGAATGCAGCCATAGATGTAATGCCTGTGCTAACTTGGGGTGCCAGAGAGCAGATTGTTAGTTTCTGCAGGAAGGGAGGAAGTGCTGGAATTGTTTTACAGTTTCCAGATGCTGTAATAAACCTTAGCTAAAGTTTTATGTGTGTATTGTGACACATCAGTGCCAAATCCTGGTTCAGTTTCTAGTGAGGGGGAAGTGTGGGAACCACAGAGTCAGGTGACCAGATGTGATGTCATTCTGAATCCAGCACTAAAATTGTATTTGAATACTAGTGGGAAATGTAATAAGTGCACTCTGTTGTTGGACCTGACAAGACACCCATCCACTTTATCTTGTCATGCATTAGTAGGGTTTATATCATAAGATCGAATGCAGACAATATCGAATTGCACTAGATTGAACAGCAAATCTCGAAAGCAGAAAATTACGAAAGCTCAGAATGTCAAAAAGTGAATACATGAACAGCCACACTTGGCCATCTGCTCACCCGTGCAACCTGACACCCATCACTAACAAACGGACACCATGCTTCCATAACTGACAAGCCTGCAACCTGATCAAATGCCCTACAAACAAGTGCTCAATGTAAACAGCAATAAAACAAACTGGCACATTAGCACATGTGCCAACGGACTGTAATGGAAAGTGAACAGCAACAGCAGAAGCCGGCACATATTCCACACCGGCATACTGGTTCAAAACAAACCAACACTGCAATCCCCACAATTCCCACACTACAAGCCCCACACTATTTACACACTATTCTATGCACACACTGTTTACAGTGACTGCACTATTTACAGGTGTCAGTATGCTGTACTACTGTAGCCGTCACCCTACAGTGTCAAGAGGGTAGCTATTGCATGTACGAACCCAACAGCGGTATACTCTGACCTGCAATGGATCATGTTCTCCAGCCTCTTCTGCCTTTCCCTGTGCTTATATTTATTTGGAGATGGACAGCAACCTGACCGCATTAGTATCCGCATATCGTCCACCCTGTTCTGCTTCCTGACAAGGACATTGATGACAGCAGGTATGTCAGCAATGTGTCTCCCTAATAAGCACCGAAGATGTCTGTGCCATCCCTCCAGATAATTCTGTGTCCTGGGTAATGACAGTTCATTGAGGTCATGCACATTCCAGAATTCCACTGGAAACATCGGCGGGAATCACTGTACACCTGCCATCCGGGTCTGTTGCTTTCTGGGATGGCCTGTAATGTAGACTTCAGCAAAGTACACCAGCAACTCCTTTCCATCTGGGTGAAATGTCTCACTGATACACCTGAATGCCTCACCTACATCATCCACACTTAGGAATGCCAGGGCTATGAGCCGTTTGACATCTAACTGTAGAGAAGCATCCTTCCCATACACACTTGCTAGGCCAAGGGACTCTACCTTTCTCCACACTGCCTGTGTGAGATGAAAGTAGCATCCCTTGCTGACCACGGCCGTAAAGTTATGCCTGACACTCTTTATTGCAGCCAACTCAAAGTCTGTCAGTATGTACTGTACCCTATACTGTAACTGCATGGGAGACAATAGCTCAAAAAGACACTCGCACAGGAAGTTGTATGCCCTATACGACTTCTTCGACATGAGTGTATACACTAGAGGTAAACATTTAGTGGACTCTGCAAAGCTCACCAAGGCATGGGTGGTATATAGCTGTCTACATAGCCTACCCTTAGTTAGGAATATACTGTCCATGAACCAGATCTGTGCACTACACAGGTCACGCAGATTCCCTTCTATGCTAAACACTAGCACATGTGTATTTGTGTGGATGTCTGCCCTCCATGCTTGGAGGAATGTACCATGTTTCAGCGTACATGTGGTTGTGGCAACCACACCAAGAGTAGTAGCCACAACCTTGTATATCCACATCTTCCGTTGCCTAACCCTATTGATCTGCTGGAGCATGGACCTTCTGGATGGCAATGATGCTAGTGTATCTGCAGATGTACTACTGACAACATCATCCACCAGCAATGCTGGAGTGCCCGTACTGCACCTTGCACTCTCCTTTAGGCTATGACAAGCCCGGTACTTCTCCACTTCAGCTACATTGGGGGCATGCAGGTGATCAACTGTCTTCACTAGATGTTCCCCGCCCATCTCATTCTCAGTGATAGCTCTGCCCCTACATTTCATTGTAAACTTACTTTTACAGCACCAGTACATTTTCTTTCCATTGGATTTCTCTGCATTGTACAAATACCCATCCAACTCTAACATGCCTGACCTCTTCTGGGACATGACACATTCATACAGTGACCCTAGAATTCTGAGAGCTGTTGGGGAGGTAGCAGCAGCCATGTTGTTATTCAGTCAGAGCACTGCACACAGGGGGTGGACGTGGAATCCCTTCATTTAGTCTTCCATAGAGCTGCATTTACTATTTCAACATTGCACTCTCATGGGGATATCTGTGACTGTATGCTTGTCTGATTTGTATGTCTTTTTCCGTGGGACTACATTATTTCTTGTTATCCTGCAGACTGACAGTAGTTCAGGGGGCGTTACTGTTATCAGTACACATTAACCACTGACATCAGGATGTGATGTAGTTCATAGAGGGCGTTCTTCCTCTCATTCAGCATGTTTCACGGACGTATATATTCTGAAGGCCAACTATGCATGACAGCGGTTTCCGTGTTTGGAATACTGAGCTTTCGTAATTTTCTGCTTTCGAGGTTTGCTGTTCGATGTGGTGAAATTTGATATTGTGTGCGTTCGATCTTATGCTATAAACCCCTTTAGTAACTAACTAGGGAACAGTAATTCTGCAGTCAGTTAGAAAGATATAGTGAGATTAGCTAAATGTAGTCTTTTTTTATATATCTGTCTGAGTCATTCCATCTGTGTTGATTTTTTTATATCTCCTGTACCTGAAACTCTGGTGTTTATTGTAAATAGATGTTTAGTATTTTCATGTTTTTCTTTATTTATTATTAAATATATCTAAACCCTTCATTGTAGCTGGTCTTTTAGAAAATATTTAACCTTTGAGAGTATTTACATTTATTTAGTGGCACTGTG
Organism: Protopterus annectens; assembly: GCF_019279795.1. Lineage (NCBI taxonomy): Eukaryota > Metazoa > Chordata > Ceratodontiformes > Protopteridae > Protopterus > Protopterus annectens. The sequence continues at coordinate 1,097,179,545 of NC_056747.1, read as the reverse complement.
GCTCCACATTTCTGAAAGTCTTGCTGCATTGTTAACACTAACATTTGTATAAGTATTAATTTTATTAAGTGTAATTGGGTACCCTTGTAAGAACCCTAAAGTAGTTGGCTTTGTGTGCTCTGATGGCAGCAAATCTACCTTATAGTCTGAGTGGAGGTGTCAGAGTGGGTAAGCTGTGCCAGCCTTCCCCAGGTGTGTGTGCGTGTGTGTGTGTGTGTGTGTGTGTGTGTGTGTGTGTGTGTGTGTGTGTGTGTGTGTGTGTGTGTGTGAAAATCATCCAAATCTCAAAAGAGAGTGTGCATGACAACTACTTTGAGCAGGGATACTGAGTACACTGATTTCATAGAGGGTGATGGAGGACTTGGCTTGGAACACCCGGCTAAGGACTCAGCTCTATAGTGGTCAGTGTGGAGACTTATTTGGGGCCTGGAGAGAAAGCCCAACCCCAGGACTGGAGTGTGCATTCTCTGTATGCTCTTAAGAGAAATTGTACTTGATGTAGAGCTTTGCATCTGAAAATACTGTGCTTGTCAAATATTCTCACTGTGAATGTTCTCCACCAGTGTCAGCGGTGAGGATTGAGGCTCCTTGATCACTGGCCCAGAGGAGGGATGTCACACCTCCCTTTGTCTTTTCTGTCATTATAGCTCTCCCATCTGACATCACTCAGTACAAGTCTGACTTTCTTGAATGGCTATTAATGCTGTATTGTTGCAGCATACACCTTCGGAGTCAATACAGTCAGATCGTGGATGAATGGGCTGCCATGCGAGGTAATGAATCAGGACCCGACCAGCTACACCAATATCCTATTATTTGGCTGTCTGATAAACACTGTTCAAATCTGTCAGTGTACATGCTATTCTCTCTTTTACTTTTTCTGTTATCACAGATTTTCAGATTACATGTAAAACATTTATTTAAAATTTTAAAGAAAAAAAAAACTGACAGCTATTTTCTAAACAAAACACTCTCATATTGAAAACACATTTCTCTTCCCTTGAAAATCCCATTTAGTGAAAATGCATCTGGCAATCCATTAAAACTACAAGAGACATGCTTGGATTCATACTCAAATAGCTTATAGTGAAGTACTAATTAGCATCTATGTGAAGGGGGCAGGAATTCAAAAGAGAAATATGCAACTTATTTACTAACAGCCTGAGATAGCCGACTGGATGTAAATGTCCTTTTCAGGAGTAGCCCAGGAGTACTGTCTAATGAAGTAACTTGGCAGAGTCACTTAGAAGACAAATGAAAGTTGAGGGAATCAAACCACATACCAACTCTTCAACATCTCATTACCTTACTCAACTGCACCAATTGCTAGGCAAACCACTGTAGCCCAGACACACTGCATTTCACACCTGTGTGCCTGCAAAAAACAAGCTGAATTAAAAATGTATTCATAGTTAAAATATTAACAAACTTACTGACTACATATTGTCTAGTTTATGTACAGCTTAATAATGAACATGCTGTCAACATTCAATGGAACTAGGAAACCAATGATCAAATCCAAAGAACTTGATTCATATGATGATGTTCCTGTTTACAGTTTCCTCCCTTTATACTATAACTACTCTGGTTCATAGGTAGTTACTATAATTGCCTTTCAGGAGTCCATTCAGGAGCCTAGCTCAAATTTCCATTTGCTAATGCTAATGTTATTAAAACAGTTATTGAAAGGGAATGGAATAAATTTGCTAGTCTTTCTGAATTGGAAAATATTTCAAATAAATCTTTTAAGTGTATTTTAGAAAGGGGTCATATATTAAAGACCATTTGGAGTGTAGGAAGGGATATATTTTTACTGGCAGTAATAGGAGATTTGGTACATTTAAATGTGGCACATGCTCTCAGTGGCAGTTTATTACCCACAAGGAAGGAGCATAAATTCAAAGTAGAAATAAACATATTTTAGGAAGGCCATATTCAAATTGCAATACTTCTGGGGTGGTATATTTGGCTAAAGTGTGAATCATGTGAGGCATTTTATGTTGGCAAAACTGAGCATAAACTTAAGAAAAGGATCTATGAACATTATTATGACATAAGGACTACAAATGAGAATAATGCTCTGTATAAACACACCCTCACATAGGGCGGCCATGGTGGTGCAGTGGTTAACGTTGTCACCTCCCAGCAAGAGGTTCTCCGCTTCAATCCTTGGCTGAGGTGCCTTCTGTGTGGAGTCTGCATGTCCTCCCTGTGGTTGCGTGGGCTTCTTCTGGGTGCTCCAGTTTCATCCCAAAGACATGCTATAGGTGGATTGGGCACTCTAAATTGGCCCTAGGTATAAGTGTGTGCCTTCCATGGAAGGTTGGGTGCTGGGCTGGCAACTTGACACTGTAAAACTCTACTGCCAATCATGAGCAGACAGGTGATCCGCTGTGGCGACCCCTAACTGCAAAAATCCAAAAGAAGAACATAAACACACCTTCACATATAATACAGCTAGACATTTGTTTTTTTTGTACTTGAAGAGATACCAATGGATGTTAGAGAAGGGCCACAGGAAATGAAAATCTAGTACAGAGAGTTTTTTTGGCAGATGGTTTTAGTGGCTAACAAAACCCCTGGGCTAAATAAGCACATTTCCCTGGCACCAGTATTAAAACTTAGGGCTGCCAGATTATGAATAGGATGCTTATTTATTTTTATTTTGTCAAAGAAAATATTTTTATTTTCTTATTTTAACGTTTATGTTATGGATTTTTTTGATATTTGCTTAACTTTGTTGTACATGCCTATGGGTCTGGGATTAAAGTAGTTAGTATTAATATTTTTGAAATCTTTCAAGTCCTGGGATAATGTTTTAATTATTATATTTTAACTAATGTTTATTCCAGCTTCTTAAATTTAGATTATATATATATATATATATATATATATATATATATATATATATATATATGTGATTTTTTTTTCTTTTAATAATAATCTGAATGTTTTTTTAATTGTGCACTTTATTAGTCTATCAGTTTGTTTGGTGGTTGTTTCAGTTATTAAGTATTTAAATATATTCTTGGTTAACTGGATTCTGCATCTAATGAAGTCTGCACTGGAGATGAAAACGTGGTGAATCTGTTAAGGCGTTTATGAGATTGTGTTTAATAAAGTTTACTTTGTAATTTTATAGTCGGTTTCGGTCCTTCCAAGTGCCTTTGTTTAACTTTACTAACTTCCCATGGCTCTACCTATTTTTCAACACTTCTTTAGTCCGTAAGTTCTTCAGCCATCTCTCCTTAAGCTTATGGAAGCCTGTTATTCCTCCTCCTCTCCTAAGTCCCTGTATACCTGCACTATCCTGTCTTGTCTAAACCTCCCACATTCACTATTACCTTCTTTTTCCCCTCACTGATATTTCTTTGCATTTTACATCTACCCTCCTTATTCATCTTCTATGTACTAACCAGTCTCATGTTTTTAACTCAAGTTATCTCTTTCATCTGTTTAAAGGACATGCATATCCCTTTCTCTCTCCTCTTCTTGCATCTATTTTAAATATTTAACCCTTTTTCACCCCAACAAATTTCTAAATATCTGTTGCTGCCACTCAATCAGTATATCCCTGATTCTTGTCCCTTTTGGCCTTCTCACCCTCACTGCCCCTTGTAAATTTCCTTATTCAATTTCCAAATCTCTAAGTTGTGCTGCATTCACTGCCACAGCATACCTCTTAAACTCAGGTATTCACCATCCACCTATCATTGACTTGGCCATCAGTGTTTTCTTACCTATCTTGATCTGTATCTGTCCCAATGTATAGATTGCTAACAGAGGAACCATCACTCTGACTACTTCTATTCTGCTACTGTGTGTATTCACTATACCAATCTCAATGTCTGAAACTCCCTTTACTATGTTTCTTAACTCTTCCCATATTTTCCTGCTAATGCCTCCTACTATAGAATGTACTTTTATCACTAAACGTTTCTTCCCCACTTTTGACCATGGCAACCTTACCGTGGCAACAGGATATTGTACTTCTCCTTCTGTCCATACTATGAATGACTTCTATGGCTGATACATTAAGACTGATTTCTTTCCGGACTCCTCAAATGTCTTTAGCACATGAAATAATATCCTCTCTATGTCTTCCATTAACAACATACAGTTATCCCCAAACAAGGTTATACTACTCTGCTTACATCTCATTCACAGCTTTTTTATCAATTTATTTTCTGTGCTAATTTCTCCATGACCTCAAAGACAAAGGACAGCTCTGTCTTATTCCTGCGCTTAAACTCACCTTATGTGACAGTCCTGCATTTATCCCATTCTGAACATTTGGTTTGCAATATACTGCTCTAGTACTCCATGATGTCCTTTCTTCCCTATTATCTCATTCAGCTTTGTCATCATAAAGTCCCAAATATTATATCAAAGCCTTCTGAACTTCCATAAGTAACACCCTCTGCTGCTTGTCCTTTTATTTGTAACACCATCTCATAAAATTCAGCAACAGTATCCAATAGTCTGTAGAGGAAATACCTTTCACAAAACCCACTGGTGAATCACCCACTAATATTGGTAATAATATATCCAGTCTTGCTGCATATATCATATGCATATATCCTAGCCATACGTTTTGTGCCTTGATTGCATAAAAAATTGGTGTATAATTTTCTGGGCTCCCCCCTTATATAATGCAACCATCTCTGCCACATTGATTTTGACACCTTCTTCCACCACTCTAGTAAAGAAAGCCACCAAATAATACCCTATGTGTATTCCCACCAGTTTGTAATAATCAATTAGGAAACCATCAGTACTACTGTCCTTACCTTTCTTTATGTGTGTAATTACCACTATCACCTGTCCCACATTCACCTCATTACATGTGTGATGATATGAGATAGTGCCATCTGTGCTAGGGAGAGTAGGGCAGTGCATGTGTAACATATGCCAGCATAGATAGCTGGAGTTTTGTAAAGAATTTGATGTCATTTGACTATCACTCTGATTTGTACAGATGTTTGTGTTAAAAATGCATTTGTAAAGTTGTTTGAGTTAAAAATGCATCAACAGTGGGTCCTGCTAGACAGAAAAGAGATATACATGTATGTCAGACAGTATTAGTATAACTGATTCTATGTTTTAACATAGAATTCTAGAAGGGAAGAGGTTAATCTCAGTCCAGCTAATTAAACTAGGTTGAAAATTAAATGGGTTGGTTTAGTCCATAAAAATGTTATCTTACAGGTCTGATTGCAGCCAGACATGAAAATGTCTGGAAAAGCCAGGAATAGGAATCTTACTGTATTGCCCTTGGGGTTAACTATTTGCTACCCTGGAAGTTAAGGGTGGAAGTTGTTGAAATAGTTTTATAGCTTTCCGATGCTGAAATATTTCTTAGCAAAGCCCTGGGTGTGTATTATACCAGAGTCAGGTGACTAGATGTGATGTCATGCTATAACCAGCACTGAAATGATTCTTTAGCTATTAGTGAGAGATATGACAAAACTCTCACAGCAGCACTTTGTTTTTTGGAACCTCTCACAGACACCTCACACAATCTCACAACTCATCTTACCTTGCAGTAGTAAGCAACTCACCACTCATCATCTTGCCTTGGTAAATCTGTGCCAGCCTTTCCCAGGTGTGTATGTGTGTGTATGAAAATCAAATATCCAAAAGTGTGTGTGTGTGTGTGTGTGTGTGTGTGTGTGTGTGTGTGTGTGTGTGTGTGTGTGTGTGTGTGTGTGTGTGTGTGTGTGTGTGTGTGAGCTACTTGGAACAGGGACACAGAGCTCCAAAGTTGTCAGTGTGAAGTCTTGTTTGGGGCCTGGAGAGAGAGAGAGAGAGAGAGTCCATCCTCAAGTCTGGAGTGTACTCCCTGTGTACTCTTAAGGGAAAGTATGCTTGGTGCAGAGAACTGCATCTGAAAATACTGTGTGTATCCATCTTTGTTCTAGTGGCCATCCCTCACCAGTGTCGGTGGTGAGGATTGAGGCTCCTTGATTACTGGCCCAGAGTAGGGTCTGTCACAACGTTTCTCTTCTCCAGCTTCCTCTCTAAATTTAATCCCCCGCCTTTACTTATACTTTATCCCACCCAATTGTCTTTGTATATACAATTTATCCTAGAATTTCCTAAATTCCTCTCATCTCCATATTCCTGCTCCCCTCCTATCTTTCTCTGTTTCCATTCCAGCCACCCATCCTCCCTTCTTTGAACCCTGTAGTTTCATATCAATTTCCCCCTTGTTTCTCTATCTGCTTCTCCTGCCTGTTATTTTTTACCTGCATCTGTTATTCTTTAACCATCTTATTCTTCCAGCTCCTTAATCCAGTCCATGCAACATATCAACTTTTCCTCTGTTTGAGCCTTGTCCTCTTCATCCATATCCATCTGCTCCATTTGCAACACCGTCTGTCTTTCCCCTGTCCAGTCTTGTCACCATTTATTCTGATGCCCTCTGTATCTCATCACTTCTGCCCTCCAAGCAACCTTCATTTTGTCCCACTCTCTAATACCTATGTCACCCTTTTCTGAATTATTCCTATGGACTGCCTCCCTAGCCATCTTTTAGGACCATTCTACCTGTTCTTCACCTTTCTCATCCTATCCTAGCTCCTTTCTATATCACTGTAACCAAGGAGTGATCCCACAGTCCTGTTTCAGATATATATATATCTGAAGAGAGAGAACGCTATAGTTGCCAGCTCACATAAAGTTTCATCATCTGCTATTATCCTATGCAGTCTATGTGCCTTCTTACCTTCCTGTCTGCTAAATATAAGCTGCTTCACCCCCCCATTTTCCTCTATGAGTCTACCACTGCTATGTATTTCATATATTTCCTCAAATGTTTCTGACATTTCACATTAAACTCTGCCTTCCATCCAAACTGTCTAAGCTCAGCTGTAATACTGCCTTACAAATTCCCTGGCCATACCCCTCTATCTTCCTTATCGCTCACTGTTTCAATTCCCTGAGCACATTCTGTGATTTTTTTACTTTATCTCCATTAGGGTCCATAATAGGATTCCTCAGCCACATCCCTATATTCAAATGTACCTCTACATACCACTCACTTTCCAGTCTTCTCTTTCTGTGCTCTCCTGTGACCACCAACTTCCTCCCTCTTGCACTAGTATTCCTGTCCATCTTTTTCTTCCTCCTGGAACACAGCTAATCACCACTGATTTATGACATTTCTTTTGCATAGTCCTCATATCTCTCTCTCTCTCTCTATCTATCTCTCTCTTAGATAATGTTAGCTCCTATAAACATATTATATACATCCTTTTCCTTTTAATTCTACTCCATATACATTCTCTCTTTATTGAGTTATTTACACCCCTTATTTCCCAATACCCTACTCTTCATCCCCCCTTATGATCTACTCTTTGCTATGTAAGAGCAAGACTGCAAGAGTCTTTGGGCATACCACAAGCAAGCACCAATGCTCCACCCCAGCCTGGCCTGAAAAAGGTAGGCCAAAGTCACTGCCAGTCATCTGCCTTAACAGCCACTTTAATAATGCTCCCCAGGTAATATTTTAATCTCCTTACCCACCACTCTTTGTATTCATAACACCTCAGCCCTTCCTTCTGGCCTGCAGCATCTGATATATTATTTTTATAATCTTTCTCATGTCAGGTATTTGACCTTTTGCCCATATATAGATATAACATTACATGTATAACATTATAACTTATCCCTGGGGCAGCTCTCATTTATACAATTCACACATTCAAGATGATTGTTCATAAATACATCACAGAAACACACATTGCTTCTTAGAATATATCCATACATAAACCAAAAATGAATACCTCACACATTGAAGCAACTTAGGCTCATAGGATCACAGGATCATAGGAGATTACTAGGCTATCGGCTACAGTCAGCCGATAAACTACTGGTCCAAATCCACAAAGCTAATAACTCTGCTGGTGAATCCCTGTTTGCCAACTTCATTGGCAAAACCTGTAATTCATTGCCTAACTATATCACCCTACAATCCTCCAAAAGTCTCTTCAAAAAAAACCTCAAACAGTATCTCAAAGTGAATTGGCTATGCCCATGTACCAACCCTGATTAAGTTATAAACTAAAAGCATATTCTGCAATTATCATAACTTGTAACTACATCACCAAGCTCTGCTTCCAATCTGATGTTTTAATTATCTATCCATGACAATTGTGAGTCCCTACTAGGGAGCACTACTAACCCATTGTATACAATCACTTTGTTTTTATAATTGTTTGCTAACTTCTGTGTAATCTATGTAAATTTGTCTTTGTGGAACTTTGCGGACATGTATCCAGTCGGACTATCCCGGTAAACAAATGTAAAATAAAAATAAATAAATAAAAATATTGACCCAGAGGTCATTTTAAGCCTAGCTGCTTCACCCCAATGTAATACCATAGAAATGCTAGTCAGTACCCAAGATTGCATTTAATAATGACTGCCCATGTACAGGAGGATTGTGGGCTCTATCCCCTGTAACGTCTTTATTTATGATGTCCGTAATTATATGTTCCATGGCCTTACAGATGAGACTGGTCAGGCTTATGGGTTGCTAGGCCACTTTTGTGGATGGGAAAAACTGTTGCTGTTCTCCATTCTGCAGGAAAAAAGCCTGTAGTTAGGTTGTGATTGAAAAGGGTACTTAGTGGTGATGCTAGTTCATGTTTTAGCCTGTTTAGAAGACAGCCTCGGATGTCTTCTGATCTCATAGATGCTGTGCTTTTTGCCTTGGACAAGGCTTTGAGGACCTGCTCTTCAGATATGTAGTGTGGGGGTGGGGGAGTTTGGGGGAAGGTATTTTGTAAATTAGGAGAGGATAAGGGAGTGAAATTTTCACCAAACCTATCCGGTAGCAGGTTTGCTATGTCTATGGAGTCAGTGTGCGTGACACTGTTGAGCATTAGTTCTGCACATGCTTGGGTCTTACCCTTTACATTATGTACATAGCTGTGAAAGGCATTATGGTTATCCTTGGCTGTATTTGCTAAGTTTCTCTCAAAGGAGCACTTGGAGGATTTGACAAGTTGCCTCATTTGTCTGTTGAGGTTCAGGATGGTGCTTTTCCATTGTCGGGGCCTTGCCTTTGTATTCTTGGACAGCAACTTTTTGCATTTATTGTAAAATTTGTTGATGTTGGATGTCCAACATGGCAGCTTGTTTTTACTTGGGGCTCTGGCTTTGATTTTTTCTGGTATGGCTGAGTTTATACACTTATGCAAGTGATTGTACAGGCCTTTAGTGTAAGCGTTGGGGTAGTTACCACTTCCAGCTTGGGTTGGGGCTTGGAATGCATTTATACCTTCACCTAGGAGGGCATAGTTTGCCTTGGTGAAGTTTTTTAGCGTGATTTTACCTTTTGTGAGTTCTAGTGTTAGTGCCAGCTCAAAGGTGACTGATTTGTGGTAACTTTTAATTAATGAGGGTCCAACAATTGTGGCAATGCATCTGGTTGACATGTTGGTAAGGACCAGATCCAGAATGTTTGTTTCCCTTGTTGAGATATGGACAATTTGTTCCAGGGCATTTGAATTAACAAAGTCAAGGAACCTTTCCTCTTGCGAATTAGAGTAGGTTTCTCAGTTGATGGTGGGATAGTTGAAATCCCCATAACTACTGTGTTCGGTAACATTTGGATTGTCTCCAGTTTTGTCAAGTAGGCTTTGTGGGCATTGTGAGCCATGGAGGGGGATCTATGACTGGCTATGACTTGAATGGGGGTCTTACCCACTGTAATCTGGACCTGGAGTAACTCCATGGAGTTGTCCAGTCTAACTAGAAAGGAGGTGAATTTATCTCTAATATAGATTGAAACACCACCTCCTTTGGTTTTTACACATTCATTTTATGGTCTAAATATGCAGAAGGCATTTTAGCCTTGCAAGGCCGGGGTACTCTCTGAGGCCTTAAACCAGGTTTCTGTGACTACACAAACATGTACATCTTCTAGTGATATAAATGCTTCCAGGGACTGCAATTTTTGGTTTAAGCTCCTAGTGTTTAGCAGCATGACCCTTATTTTGTTCTGATTGGTTAATTTCACATTGGTTATGATGTTTTCAAGACCTTGCCTAAAAAAGGCAATATGGGGAGGCAAGATCCTTTGCCAGAACCTGAAAGCCTAGAGGTGCCAGGTGCAAACCATCTCTGGCAAAGCAGCGAGGTTTGTCAAACATGCCTTCCCAGGCTGACAGGAACTGGATCCCCTTTGAATGACACCAAACCTGAGATAATTATTGAAATCAATAATTTTTTGTTAATACTGTGGTATCATTTGAGGTGAGGGTAGTATGCTGCTCAAGGCTAGTGACATACCTGCCTGGGACATGTACTCAGAGAGCTCAACCATGTCTCTCATCATATTGTCCAGTGAGGAATGTCTCAGGTCATTCACACCAGCATGAACTATGACAGAGTCATAATGGTACTTGTTGCTGAGAGATCTGAGTGCATGGGTGATCTGATGAATCTTGGCACCAGACAGGCAGCTGACTGTGATTTTCTCCTTGTCCAACATGGTGAGTGTGACATCCATGTGTTTCACTACTGAGTCTCCAATGACAAGAAAATTCAGATTTTGAGTGTTACGCTTTACTGCCTTGGTGGGTGAGACACTGCTGTTGCTGTGTGTCATGGGTGTTATGGGGACTGTATTAGTTGTAGCAGACTTGTGTTTTGGAGGTCTCTGGTGTTACAGTAAAGTTTTTTGAGAGAACCTCTGCATATATGGATTTATGTGTTTGATGCAGGATTACTATCATGAACGCGACATTCACACGCACGAACTGTGATGTTACCGATGCATATCCTTGACTCATGCATATTAACTAGGTCCAATGGTCGATGCAACAACATCGACAACATTTTGTCGATATTAATATCAAAAACTGCCATTGCCAACCATGCTTCATGTCCCAGCCTTGTTGACGATCTTATGAACTGACGTAGAACTGTATTTTGGCATTCTGACTGTCGCTCCTACCATGTTCGAGGAGGTGCCTGTTGTTCAACAGACTTTCTGCCATTTGATTGCAAACTGTTTGATGCATACTATGTGTATGAGTAGTGGTATATGTATACGCAGTAGTACTATGAGCATATGTAGTGGTGGGTGAGTTGACAACCTTCTCCATGTTACTGTTTTGAATGAGAGAGAGCATGGATACTAGATTCTTGGTGTAAATACATCTCTATCACTCTGTACTAGAGTGTATTATTAGTAGAGGGCTGTCTGTGTACGTGAGGCAATTGTTACACTGTCTCAAGAGACCCAAGTCTGCAAGGTTGGTGGGAGAAACAAGGGTAGTTCAACTGTCCATAATGCTAGGTTGAAGACTGTAGTCACTAGGGGTGGCTATTCAGAATCAATCATGGAGGAGCTCAGTGGATGAATATTTCTGCCTGGATTTTAAGGAAAATTTGTTGAATTTAACTGTCCGGCTTTGGCACACATCTGCACGGCAGTGCGAGGTGCTGCACGATGTGCAAACAAGCAGAAACCTGCCTAAATACCAGAAGCAAAGAACTTGAAAAAAGTCTGATTAATTACATTTCAATTCCACTACTTCTAGAAAATGTGCAGTGCATTTATCAGCTAAACATTTGTCAGCTATATTTAACTACTACTAAGCATGTTCTTTTCCTACCTCTACCTCTGTGTTTATAAATTAATCTCCTCCTACAAATACTAACAAAGTTGACATTTGCATTGTCCTTGCACGTTGCATATGTTTATGATACTTCTTAGAGGGCTGTGAGGATAACAGCTCCTCTATACTGATATACTGCTACAGACATAAAACATGTCAGTCTGTATTTTAGTCCATGTCAGAAAACCCATCTATTGCCTATTGGGTCAGTGCCCATAGCTGGATTTCCTCCCTCTCTTCTTCTCATAACAGTAAAGTCTTACCTCACTCTGAGGTCTGGGCTTCTGTCACTTCACCTTCTTACCCCTCACATTGTCACTCCTCCTCCTGTTCCTCCTCCTGTGACACTCTCTCTTCACTCCTCTTTGTATTCCTCCTTCATTTTAAACCTCACTTGGAAGACACACATGGAACAGAAAAAACACACTAGTGAAGCACCATTTGCCAGATTCTACTTCCATGCCCAACTTGTCTTGCAGGGACTGACTCTGATGTGCTATACTCTACCCAACTGACCACTAGTATTGACTCCACTGTCAACCTAAATCTCATTTTTTCTGGCTTTTCCTCCTATTAATTGTGTACCACCTAGACTCCTTCTTTCTCTATGCTGCTCCATTCTGCCAGCCCCTCTTTCTCCCTTAGGTCACCTTGACTGGTCCATAATGATCTTCTTTGTTTTGATTTAAGGGCCTTTAATTATGATCTCTGCTTGTATCTCTCTCTCCTTCCCATCCCACTCTTCTCTCTGATGGGTGAAGTGTCACCTTAATTGTCCTAGTCAGTGCACAAACAGATGACTCAGCCCTGTGCCTCTGCCTCCATATTCATGAAGGCATTTGGCATCCCCTTTTCCTCTCCCCAGCGTAGGTGTCTTACCTTACCCAAATACTGACTCTGCCTTTCCATCTGCTGCTGCAGCACCACATATTTCCAGACACTTTAACTTCCTCCCTGTCCCACCTCATTAGGTGCTCCCTTTCTTCCTCCCCCTCTAGAGACTGTTAAGTTCCACCACTTATTAGTACATGTCATTGTTTCAGTACAGAACTTGAATGATTCCGGTTTGATAAGTGCCACGTGATTTTTATAGTTGATGAATACAGCAGATGGCCTACAGAGCAATCTTGTCTTAAATGCCATAGAACTGGTCTCTTCTCCATTTACTGTTGATATACCAGTGGCAGAAAGTCTTTCACCAGCTTCACTTTCACTCCCCTATCATCAGACTCCTCTTCCAGGCATCTTTTCTTAATATCCACATTCTACTTTGAAGGCATGTATCTTAACATTCATATGCCTGACTCCTCCCCTAAGTATCCTGTCAGCTTGTGGATCCAAACTGCCACTCAGCATGGCCAGTTCATTGACACATACAGGCACAAATTTTGTTGTGTTTCCCCTTCTACTCCTTCCACCATTCCTATCACATGGAAGTTATCCATTCAGGGTCTGTTTTACAAGTCATCTGTTTTTAAAGCTAGTTTATCTAACTTGGACTTAATCTTCACTATATCATGCGCACATCTCCCTACTTGATTCTTGACTCCATCAAGTTTTGGTTCTTGCATCAATATTGTTTTTTGTTCAAGTCACCCATTTTCCAGTCACATATGTGTTTTATCCTTTCCTCCTTTGGTTTCACCCATCAACAATTTCATTCTCCCTGTACAACTCCTTCCTGCTGCTGAAACATTCTTCGTACTCAATATTATTACTCCCATTCCTGGTGTCACCATTATTTCATCATCTTGCCACACTAATCCTTTTGCAAAATTTTACCTGGATATGAGCTGCTTCCCTAAGTGACCATCTTCCTTGGTGTTTCCCAAAGAGTGATGTGAAAAATGGAAGGATTTTAGAACACTGCGATTGGTAGGACAGTTCATGACATAATATTAAATATAAAAGTAAGTTTCCTGGGAGATTGTGGGGGTTGGGGTGGAGAATCCAATATATTGAGGATTTATAGGAAAAGAAAGAAAAGTAAATAGAACATTCTGAGAGGCTGGCTAAAAAATCACTATTAGAGAGAGAGGGCTGGTGAAAGATGAGCAAGTCACTGCAGTATTTCAGAGCAATAAATCTGGACAAAGCCATAAATAATGGGTGGACAAAGCCCAAAAATTAGAGACAATTTTTAAGTATTGCCCTTACAAACTTAGAAAGTTGATAGAATAAGAGGTTTTGCATTGGTATTAATTTTATAAAGGATATACAGTCTAAAATTCAAATTTCTGTAATTATTTTCAGACTTTAGTCCTCAATCATTTGCCAGAAATCCACAATTTTTGGAGAAACAGACCAAAAATATGAGGCAAAAATCTGGAGATTCTGTGAAAGTATGGACAGTTGAGAGGTATGGTTGCTGCCTTATTTGTAAAGAATATAGATGCATTTAGACTGTCAAAATCATTTTTCCATGCATGGAATTTCTGATATCTTAATATGCAGTAATGGTCCACAGTTTGACTCTCACAAATTGTGCTCATTCTCAAAGGGGCATGTAACTTTTTCAACAAAAGTATTCACAGTTTAATTGTTACATGTACAGAATCAAACAAACTGGCCATAGGTAAATGGTTGCTTGAAAAGGTCATTCAAAGTACCAAAAATATAATGGAAAAATGTATTGCCAGCCCAAGACACGATTGTTGTATTGCTCTTCCTGAGTGTAGAAATACTCAAGTTACAAATGCTCTATTATAACTGCTTTTGCTGTTATCTGCTCAGTTGCTGACTGGAAGGAAGAATGAAGACAATTACATGTGCCAGCTATATATCTTCAGGCAAGGAAAATACTGACTGTAAAATCAGCTTGGCATAGCTATCAGGAAAAGCAAAACAGTACTATGACAGATAAGAACTGTCTACCTTGAAGTATGGAGACACTGTCAAATTCAAAACCCATTTGACAAGCACTTAGTGCAACAGGTAGTGGCTGTGTTTGATCAACCTAATACATTACAGAGAAACCCATTGGTAGACAGAGACTTAGGTAAAATCAAAGGTAATGTATATCAGTCAGGACCGTTTTCAACTCACAATACTAAAGTTCCAGAGAAAATACCATTTCAGGGTAATTCTAACCAAAAAGTGATTCACTGTTCCAGAGGTGAGCAGTTACCCTTATTGTGACTTTGTACTAGTCACTACACCATCTGAATCACTGGTTGTGGCAAAAATACCTGAACATGACACCTTATCTGAAGTGACTGCTGAACCTACCATGACCTCATCTATTGTCAGCGACTCCAGAGTATTCATATAGGAAAAGCAGTGAAGAAGCCATCCAAATAGAATGACTTTGTGACTTATTATGCTATCAAGGACTTCTATGTAGCTACTATTTAATAAAGGTTAATACCTGTAGCATGGCACCAATTGCACTCTTACAGCTTTATATGCATGTATGAATAATGCAAAAGTATATCATGTGACATTCCAGAATAGAAAAGAGTAGCTTTCATTCTATGTATACAACTGAATACCTTTGGCTTAAAGGATGAAGTATATATGCTATATAGTGTAGTACGTCTTTAAGAAGTACCCATGAGGACAGTGTGCATGTGAGATGTCACATGGTTCTGTCTTTTCTTCAGTTGCTGCCATGTTTATTTATTTATTTTACATTTGTTGGATATATGTCCATTTTCAGTGGAGGCCTGGGGAGAAAAGCTCCAGATAACACAGATAGAACATAACAGATATGAGTCAAACATATTTACAAACCCCTCTAGCAGGTACTCACAATATACACAGTGTGTAATAGTATACAAAAACAACAGGATGCAGCAAGCTGTTATGAGCAAGAGATGCATACAATATTAATTTAAATAAGGCCTTGAATAAGTAGTGATTAATCAGGGTTAGTACAGGGACAAAGCCAGTGCTCTTTAAAATACTGTTTGAGGCCTTTTTTGAAGAGACTTAAAGAAGGTTCGAGGGTAAGGTTAGATGGAAGTGAATTCCAAGTTTTACCAACAACGTTGGCAAACAGGGAGTCGCCGGCTGAGTTAATGGCTTTGTGGGTTTGGACCAACAGTTTATTGGATGATCATAGTTACCTTGAATTACTGTATGGCTTTATGATATTTTTGAGTGCCGGAGTATTTTCAGGGTGGTACAGAATTTTGTGTGCTACTATAAGCTGATTGAACAGAAGTAGGCTAGGCAGTTCTAGCCACCCGAGAAGACTGAGGTTTTGACAGTGATGTGTCCTATATGTTGAGCCTATGGCAAATCTGGCAATATGGTTGTAACTGTGAGAGAGCTTACTAAGTTCAGTTTTTCTCAAACTGGAGAGTATGGGGAAGGCATATAGAAGGGTAGAGAGTAGGTGTGAGCGGGCGATTGCAGTCTTAGCTAATGGAGTTAGAAAAGGTTTGCTTTTATATAATGAGCCAAGCTTCTTATTAATGTTTTTTATAGTTTTATTGATATGCAGATCAAATTTGAGATTATTGTCCACTATTACTCCTAAAAGCTTAGTATGGTCATCTGGAGAGATAGAGGTACTGTTTTTGGATGTTATGGAGAAGGAAAATTGGATGGCTCTACCAGTGGGGGTAAAGAGGAGCAGTTTAGTTTTGTTGGGATTTAACAACAGATGGTGATTAGAGAGCCAGTTTTTAACTGTGTTAAATGTGTTTTGTGTTAAGGTTTGCAGGTCTAAAGGGGAGGAGACCATACAGATCAAGGTAGAATCGTCTGCATATTGAATGCAGGCTGCATCAGGGATGGCAGTATGAGGATCGCTGATGAAAATAGAAAAGAGTCGAGGACCTAGAATAGAGCCCTGAGGAAAACCAAGGGTGAGAGGTAGCAGGGTGGACAGTTTGCCCTGTCATAATACAGCCTGTTGTCTGACATTCAGATAGGATAGGAACCACTGAATAGCATGGTTATCTAGGGAGATGGATTTTAGGGAATGGATGAGTAATTTGTGGTTGACCATATCAAAGGCCTCCGACAGGTCTAGAAATAGGGCTAAAGGTGGCCTGTTGTTGTGCCTATTTTGGAATGTGGTATTTGTAAAAGAAAGAAGGGTGGAGGTGGTGCTGTAAAGCCATGCTGAGAGCTGGCAGGCAAACCATTCTGAATGGGATAGTCCATAAGTTGCTTATGAGTGCACTTCTCCATTAATTTGGCTAGTGGTGAGAGAATGGCAATGGGTCTGTAGTTGGACAGTTCTGTTGAACTTCTACCTTTGTCGAATGGGATAACATGGGATATTTTCCAGATTGAGGGGATAGTTCCATCAGTTAGTGTTCTATTGATTAGATATTAGTAAAGAGTATGGCTGCATCATTTCTTTATCTTTCCTTCAAGTCTGAAATGCTTTGCTATGGATACATTGCAAGGGTAAAAGTACACTGATAGGAATAGAAGAAGGAAAAAGAAAGGATGAGAATTAGTTACATAATCCTGTGTAAAGAATAGCAGACTGAGAGGGAGAAAAATAAATTGGTGGATATTGGAAGTGGAAAGAAGACAGTGAAGTTAGGGGATGATATATGGAAGAATATATGTTGATATGTAAGAAGCTAGCAGAAATGGACCAATATATGACCTCCAAATGAGACTGATACATAAATAGTATAAAACTCCACAAAAATTGAAAAGGGAAGACCTCTTGCAGCATGATAAATGCTGGAGGTGTGGAGAAGAGAGCACAAATTTTATACATATGTGGTTGGAATGCTGAAAGGTTAAATGTTTAAGAGTAGGGCAGGGATAGTTGAGAAGATGGTCGTAATGCTATATAAGAGAGAAGCTGGAAAAAGTAGCTGCTTGGAGTAGAGGAGGTGAGCAGGGTTTAGAAGAGAAGTGGTGATTTACACAGTGTTAATGGTTGAATCCACTAGAGGACAAATAGCTATGGAATGCAAGGTTAAGATAATGGGGTGCAATACAGATGTTGAAAAGGAAAACTTAAAATGGTGGAAAGAAAGCTTAACATGGTGGAATACGTCGAACATGTGGAAGTGATTATGACTATTGTAAGACATTGTCTGGTCTGAAGAAATAGATGTGGCACCAGGAGATGGTGAAGAGACAGTTGTGAAGGGAAAGATGACATGTAATGAGTTATATAGAGAAAGACTGCTCGGTGATGAATGGGAACTGTGTAATGGTGTTTGCAGTAGCACTAAATTGTGACTGTGTGTTACCTAGTAAGGAACTAGAAAGGGGGATCAAATGTGTAAAACTGTCCTTTTCTAAATGAAGCTGTGGTATGTTGTAATCTTCATTTGCTTAAAATATTAAGCTATTAATTAAAAATAACTGTGCAGTACTTTAATGCTCTATCAGGTCAAACATCAGCATGCACAAAGCACATGTAGCTTTGTCAAGTGTTGTTGTAGGGGGTTAAGGTACAGTATATGTAAGTACCTCTTGTGTTGCTGAGGATAATTGCGCTGAGCACACTTAGTAACATAATCATTAGTGGCACATTCAGGTAGAAAACAACAATAAAAAATCAAACCAGTTGAAAACATCGTTATTGAATTATCATTTATGACATAGGCAGTCATACATGTATATACTTAAAAAGAAACCATATTGACATATTTTCTATTGCAAACATTATATATCACTTTTCTATACAGTCATTTTTAGTCAAGCATTGCATAAATCATTCATTTCTTGCCTTCTCTTAAAGTTTATTCCTCCTCCAAAACATTATTCTGCATGTATTGCTCCCACAACTCCCATTTTTTTCTGTGTAATTTGCTCCTATCCATTTCTACAGATCCCACTTCTAGATCTTATATTTCTGTCACTATAGTCACTAATACAGTTGGTTTAGATTTTGATTTCCATTTTCTAGTAATTTCTTTTTTATCAGTTGCCAGAGTAAACTCAGCAAGGCCTTACTATGTCTAGGCAATTCCAATTGTGTATCACAGCTCAAAAATCATTTCCTTAGTTAAACAAATTTGCTCACACAGTATTTTTGGCAGAGTAGTCTACAGGGAATTTTTAAAATTTGCCAACTCATTACCCTCCCAAAAAATATGTTCCCATTTACCTCGTTTTTGCAATTCACCTGAGGAAAAATTCTTTGGAGTCTGCTTAGGGTATAAAATACCTATGCAGTCACTTCCAAGCAAAGATCCTAAATCTCCTAAAGTTTGTTGCATATTTGGGAGCCATATATATGTCCTCTCATTGTTTCTTTGTGAACTGCTTATCCAGTCTCTCTTCCCAATTCTTTATATCCTTATAGTTTTATAGTTCATCATCATCTTTTTTCGGCTGTTCCCGTTAGGGGTCGCCACATCAGATCACTTGTTTCCATTCCTTCCTGTCCTCTGCATCTTGCTCTGTCACACCAACCACTTGCATGTCCTCTCTCACCACATCCATAAACCTTATCTTAGGCCTTCCTCTTTTCCTGTTACCTGGTAGCTTCATCCTTAGCATCTTTTTCCCAATATACTCAGCATCCCTCCTCAGCACATATCCAAACCAACGTAATCGTGCCTCTCTGGCTTTGTCTCCAAACCTTCCAACCTGGGCTGACCCTCTAATATACTTATTCCTAATCCTGTTCACCCTCGTCACACCCAGTGCAAATCTTAACATCTTTAATTCTGTCACATCCAGCTCAAACTCCTGCCTTTTTGTCAATGCCACTGTCTCCAACCCATATAACATAGCTGGTCTCACTACCCTCTTGTAGACCTTCCCTTTCACTCTTACATGTACTCGTCTGTCACAAATCACTCCTGACACTCTTCTCCTGCCTGTACTCTCTTCTTCACCTCTCTTCCACACTCACCGTTACTCTGAACTATTGACCCCAAGTATTTAAACTCATCTACCTTCGCCACCTCTATTCCTTGCATCCTCACCATTCCTCTATCCTCCCTCTCATTCATACACATATATTCTGTCTTAGTCCTGCTGACCTTCATTCCTCTCCTCTCTAGAGCATATCTCCATCTCTCCAGGGTCTCATCCACCTGTTCCCTACTCTCACTACAGATCACAGTGTCATCTGCAAACATCATAGTCCACGGGGACTCCTGTTTGATCTCGTCTGTCAACCTGTCCATCACCATTGCAAATAAGAAAGGGCACAGAGCTGATCCTTGATGTAACCCCACCTCCACCTTAAATGCATCCGTCACTCCCACTGCAGACCTCACCGCTGTCACACTACCCTCGTACATATCCTGTAATTTTATAGTTATTATGCAATATTTTATATGCCCTATCAATTATCCCATTAACAGTAGCTTCTTTTCTAGATTCTATGAAAAACTCTCCCAGGGCTGGTCTTTCACTTAGGATCCCCTTATTCCTTTCTCTTTGCCTGTACTCTGATATCAGTCCTTGAAAGGGAAGATAATATCTAACCCGTAGTCCAAATGAATTCTTGGCCTCTTCCCATTCTATTACCTTTCCCTCTCTAATTATTTGCTCCCAATACCTTTGTTTCTTTGCCAGGTTTCTTCTGTAAATTCCAGCCTCAGCTTGTCTATTGTCTGTCCCCTAATTGTAGTCATCCCTCTCAGCAGAATCTCCTTTCTCCATTCCCATGTTGGCTTAGTTTTTGGAATACTTTCTGCTACTTTGTGAATACAGTATTATGTGTGGTTATTGTTATTCTCCTTAAGGATCTGCATCCAAAATCCCAGTCTCTCCTTATTTCTTGAGCTTCCCCCCAGTTTAATCATCATCCCTTTACGCTTTGAATTATAGCTTTCTGCTTTTGCTATGTAAAGGAGCCTTAACTGTACAGGTCTGAAATATCCCTTCAAATCAGGTAATCCCAAACCACCTTGTTCGATTGGAAGAATCAGTCGGAGTCCTATTATCAGGAGAAGAGGATGAGCATCAGCTCTAACACTGAAAAAGCTGAAGTTGAAGTTGTGCAGCAAAAGAAAAATAAATTATTAAGGGAACTTAAGGATTTTAAGGAAGGGCTCATCTTCTCATGGGAGGGTACCCACAACATGGGAGGTTGAAGGTTAGGAGTGGCAGTCAGTCTAAGCGTGATTCTTCGGTTTCCTCCGGAGAATTGAGTTCTAAAAAGAATGTTTCCTTTGAGAATATGCCATCAAATTGTAAAGGAACTGTAAACGAGGTATTGGAATCCAAGAATGCTCATCTTTTTCAACCAAATAATCGAGGCAGAGGGAGAAAGGGAAGAAATCGCTATAAGTAACAGTGACCATATGGAACTTTTTGCTGTGAACTCACTAAGTGAGGATGCTGTGCTTAGTGAGTATGTGAATGATTTGTGTATAATAAATTTGTCTCACTTAGAGATTAGCTCTGAAATTAAATCAGCACTGCTTAAGGGTAGTACATTTGTTCCTACCCTTAATCCATCTATGGCTGCTTCTGTAGAAAGTTGCTGTTAAAAGTGTATTTTGCAAAGAAAAAGACTCAAACAAAATATTTTTGATAATATCTCTGAATATGATGATGATTCTTTGATAAATATGTCTATTTATGAAACAGATTTTGACCTTGAACAATATGAATGTGAAAATGAGTCTAACTATGTAATGTATGAAAGGGAGGAATTTAACACAGGGTATAGCAAGCTTGAGTTACCATTTTTTGCCAGTATAAGTAAATCTTCTTCCCTTTAAATGTTCCAGCTGTTAATTTATTTGAGACAGTGATAAGTAAGGAAATCACACATCAATTTAAGACGCATTTACATTTTAATAAAAATTAAAATTTAACAAAAACAGAATGGTTGGTCCTGCAGCATCTGAAAAAAAGTGAAGAATGATTTTGTTTTCAAACCTGCGAATAAGGGTCAAAATTGGGTAATTATGAATAGAGAAAAATATCCGAAGGTGGTTTATGCTTTATTAAATGTTAACACTGAGTATAAAAAAACTGCTCAATAACCTCATAGAAAATTTTAATGCAGAGTTGTTGATGTTAATAGGCTTTATATTAAGAAGCCTATTAACCCAATTTTGTATGCAATTCCTAAGATCCATAAAGACCTACAAAATCCCCCTGGGAGGCCTATTATTTCTAGTATAGGGTCTTATTTACAAAATGTGGCTACATTTTTGGATTTTCATTTAAAGAAATCCCTAAATAAAGTACCAGCCCATATCGGAAACACTCAAGAATTGTTGAATGAAGTTAAACATTTGGTTTGGTTACACGATTATTATTGGGTAACTATTGATGTGAGTTCATGGTATGCTAATATAAAGCACAGATGGGGCCTTGAAGCTGTGAGAAACATGATGGGGGAGGGACCTCAAACCTCCTATTTGTTATACTTATTAGAGTTTTGTTTGACCCACAATTACTTTTGCTTTGAAAATGAGATTTGTTTGCAGTTAACAGGTACTGCAGTGGGGACATCATTTGCCCTAATAGATGCAATTCTATATATGGGTATGTTTGAGAAACAGTTTTTATACGGTATTTTATGTGGAAAATGTGGTATTTTATAAAAGATACATAGACAATTTGATTTTTGTATGCAGAGGAGAGAAGAAAGAATTTTTGGAATTTTTTGAGGCCTTGAACAATAATGCTCATGGCCTTAAATTTGCATATGAGTTAAATAAGATTAGTGTAAGTTTTCTTGATGTCACCCTATATGTGGAAGGGACAACTGTGAGATATAAACCATTTAGGAAGCATACAGCTGTAAATAATTTCGTGCATGCTACTAGTATGCATCCCAAGCATTTATTAGATTCTTTACCATATGGGGAGTTTAAAAGGATTTTTGATAATACCTGTGATGTATGTTTGAGAACGGTGGAGTTAAATAAGGTGGAAAATAGGTTAAAGGCTAGGGGTTATACTGAGGAGCAGTCTGACAAAGCAAAAAAACGTGTTTTGGGGGCACTAGGAAAAAGTCATACAGTAAAGGGAAATCTGGGGTTAGTCAAAGTAAGCAGGTTATTAATAGTAAAGAAAAATATTTTTTTGTGACCAGATTTTCACCCTTTTCTGAAAAATTTAAGAAAATTGTAAGGGGATTATGGTATATCATTGGTGAGGATGAAATTATTGGAAAGTTATTTCCCCAACACATTACTGTTTCCTATAAAAGGAGTAATAATTTGAAGGAGATGCTGAATTATGTATTGTAATTTGGGGGGGAGCATTGTGTACATAATAGGATGCAATTGTTCAAAGCCTATGTGGTATGTTGGCCAAACTAAATGTAGGATCAAAATCCATATATTAGAGCATCTGGGGGATATTAGAAACTGCAATACTAAAACTCCTATAGCTGAGCATTTTATGGAAGCACATGGGGGGTTGTACTCTGGTTTCTTCTTTTAAGTGTTAGCAAAGCCTTTTTTACTGAAGGGTGGTGATTATTTAATGCCCTCCGGCATGTTCTGTTTATTATGGTGACAAGGTTTAGGTCCCTAGAGCATGTAGTTCAGAGGGATTGGGATTTCTTTAAGTGGAGCATGTCCAACAGCTCTGGGTTTGACATAGCTTTGTATGTTAGGCAGAGATCACCTCTGAGTAGGCGATATGCGATGGAGTAAAGCTGGAGTTTTTTTAGACGGTCTGCGTAGGGCATCTGTTTGAGGCCGGTAATCCTTTTTGTGAGGTATTTCTGCTGCCTTTCCAGTTGTTGTAGATGTCTTGTGAGGTACATAACAATAGGGGCGTTGTACTCTATAATAGGTCTAATGAGTAATGAGTAAAGGGGAACAATGACCTCTTTTTTTCTGGATGAGAAACCTTTTGTGATGAGGTGTGCCATGTAGAAGGATTTCCTGACTACTGTGGCGATGTGATTATCAAAGGAGAGGCTACTTTCCACCTGTGTCCCAAGGTCTCTTATCACAATTTTGGTGTTTAGTATACTACCGCCTATGTTGTAGTTCATGGGTACAGAGCTTTTACCAAAGGGGATGACAATGCACTTTTTGGCATTGAGCTTGAGGCCATGGCTTTGACACCAGGCATCTGTCTCAGTGAGGCCCTTTTCTAGGATGTCCACATCGTTAGGAGTTTTGATTATGGCTCCTAGTTTGCAGTCATCTGTGAACTTCATTAGCCAAAGACTTTCTGTGTTAGCCTGTACTTCAGAGAAGTAGATACCAAACAGGAGAGGACCCAGGACTGAACCCTGTGGTACTCCACTTATCACTGGTCTAAAGTCGGATTTGGAGTCTGCTACTTTCACAGTGTGGATTCTGTCAGTGAGCCAGTTGGTAACCCATCTTGTGACATAGGGATTTATACCAAGTTTAGTGAGTTTATCTATAATTCCAGAGTGGGGGATGGTGTCAAAAGCCTTGGCAAGATCTAAATAGGCTGTGTGAACCACCTTACCCTTGTCAACAGCATTGGTGACTGCTTCAAAGAAGTCTATCAGGTTTACGAGACATGATCTGCCTTTTACAAACCCGAACTGGGTGGAGTCCAGAGTTTTGAGATTACCAATGTCTTTGTTTATAAGTTCCATGATAATATGTTCCATGGCCTTGCAGACCAAGCTCGTCAGGCTAATGGGGCAGTAGTTCCCGGGGTCCATGGTAGATCCCCCCTTGTGGAGTGGGATAACCGTCGCTGTGCGCCATTCAGCAGGCACAAATCCTGAGGTGAGGCTATGATTGAACATGGTACTTAGGTGGGGTGTCAGTTCATTCTGTAGTTCATGTAGAACGCAACGTGGGATGTTGTCTGGTCCCATGGATGCTGTGTTCTTGGCTTTGGTGAGTGTGATTTTTACCTGTGCAGCCATGATTACAGGAACTTTGCATTCTTTCAGTATAGAGATGGGCTCTTTAGGGGGTGAGAGGGGGGTAAAGTTAGCACTGAATCTATCTGCCAGGATGTTGGCAATATCAGTTGGGTCTGTATATTTAGTGCCATTGTGCTGTAACTCAGAGCAGATCTGAGTGTTGCCATGAGATTCTTGGCATAGCTATAGAGTGCTTTGTGGTTGTCTTTAGAATCAGTGGTGATTTTGTTTTTGTAACTAGCTTTGGAGGATTTTATCAGGGATCACAGCTTCTTGCTGAGGCTGACCAGGGAGCTCCTCCACTCATGGGAATTCACTCTCTTTTGCAACAGTTTCTTCCTTCTGTTGTACAGTTTGTTTATGGCAGGGGACCACCAGATTGGCTTCCTTTTTTTGGAGGATAGCGTCTTGGTTCTGTTTGGGATAGCACGATACATGCACTCATGTAAGTGATTATAAAGTACAATTGAGTAGGATTCAGTAGTCGTAAGTGTATTGTCCATCTGCATGGGTGTCATGAAGTTCACCACTTCTGTCTTAAGAAGCATGAAGTTGGCTTTGGAGAAATTTTTTACCATGGTTTCCTTAATGGGGGGTGGGGGCAGGATGTGGATATCTAGGGTAATTAGCTTATGGTTGGATTGGACCAATGAGGCGTTGACTTCAAGTGTGGAACACCGGTCACTCATGTTGGTAATGACTAGAGCTAGTATATTGTTGCCCCTGGTGGGGGTGTGGATAAGTTGATCCAGGGCTTTGGAGTTTATGAATTCCAGAAAGCGTTGAGTGAAGGAGTTGGTACATGAGTAGTTTTCCCAGTTAATTGTGGGGTAGTTTAAATCGCCCATTATTAGGGTGTTTGGTTGAACCCTAATATTTTCCAGTACATCAAGAAAAGAGGAGTGGGAATCCAGAGGCATGGTGGGTGATCTGTAGCAAGCTACAATTTGGATTGCAGTTTTGCCCAGAGTTAGTTGCACTTGGATAACCTCGGCTGCATTATGCTGAGCAACTAGCCTGGAGGTGTGGATATCCTTCATGAATATGGACACACCTCCACCTTTGGTGTTCTGGTCCAGGTTACATGACCGAAAAGTGTGGTATGAGTTATAGCCTGGTAGTGCAGGGGTGCTCTCTGGAGCCTTGAACCAGGTCTCAGTCACTGCACAGATATCGATGTTCTCCATTTTAAGGAGTACCTTGAGTGAGTGCATTTTGAGATTTAGACTTCTAGCATTGATTAGCATCACCCTCAGTTTTTGCTTGCCTGTTCCTGTTATGGTGGTGAATTTGTCATTTGAACCTTGCCTAAAAAAGGCACTATAGGGGTGGCAAGAACCTTAGCCAGTATCTGGAATCCCAGGGGTGACAGGAGCAGGCCATCTCTGGCAAAGCATCATGGTCTGTCGACCATGTCATCCCAGGCAGACAGATACTGGATCCCTTTAGAATGGCACCAGAAGCTTAGCCAATTGTCGGTCAATTACTTTGTCCTTGTACTGCGGCATCATTCTGGGTGATGGCAGAATGCTACTCAGGACTAGGGTCATACCTGCCTAGGCTACAGGATCGAAGAGCTCTTCCATGTCTCTTTTCATGTAATCCAGGGAGGTATGTCTCAGGTCATTCACACCAACATGGACAATGACAGAGTCATATTTGTACTTGTTGTGGAATGACCTGAGTGCGTGGGTTATGTGGTGGATCCTGGCACCCGACAGGCAGCTGACCGTAACCTTCTCCTTGTTTAGCCTGGTGAGTGGGACATCAGTGTGCCTGACTATAGAGTCACCTATGACTAGTGTGTTGGGTACGTTGTTTTGCCTTATTGGCTGTGGTTGAGTGGCACACTGAGTCTACAGATTATGTGTCATTTGGGTTGTGTTGGGGGATGGAGGTTGCTTGCGTTTCTGCTTTGGAGGTATCTGTTGCTTAGACAGATTATTACTGAGAGCCTCCGCAAATGTTTTTGTGTTACTATGTGTGGATTTTGGTGGTGTAGATTTAGTGAGACTATGTGATGAGTGTGGTGTGGTGCAAGTGTTTACCTTCAGCTCATGACTGTCAAGTTCAGTCTTGATTGGAGAGAGCTTTACCTCCAGTTTGGCTAGATAAGTGCATCTCTCACAGGTTGTAGTGTTGGATGGTAGGAGGAGAGGGTTGTCTGTGTACATGAGGCAATTTCTACATTGCCCAAGATGCCCAGATGCATCAGATAGACAGGAGAGAACACTGGGAGCTGAGCCTCGGACATGCCTGAATAAAAAAATATTTTCCTCTAGATAAGTGAGGAAAGTGAGTACAAGAGCTGTTTTTCTCTAAGCAAGTGAGGAAAGTAAGTACCAAAACTGTTTTACTCTAGGTAATGAGGAAGGTTGAGTGCTGTAGCAATTAGTAGGTTATTTAGTGCTTACAAGTTCTGAACAAGTGCTGATCACGAATAAGCAAATTCAAGTGGTAAAACTAAGAATACGTATCTGGACTAAACTAGTTACAGGAAAGGGGGTAAACAAGTACAAATGCGGGGTTTTAAATCAGAAAGTTGAGAGAGATGGAAAAACTGCCCAAACAGCCAGTAACTACAATTTCTGGGCCAGAACCACTCCTTATGTGGTAGATAGGTTACCTAGTGCTTACCACTCCCTCTGATAAGCTAGAAGGCTTCCCTCCAACACGGAAAGCTTGGAGGGGGGTTCAGAAGCTTACATACAATCCTGGATACAGCAAATCTGAATCTGGACTACAAAGTTACAGGAAAGGTATTTTTTATATATATATATATCTACAGAAAAGTAGCTAAAACAGCAGTAAAAACAATTCAAATGCATTGCAAGCTAGCACACGAGTATGTAGCAATGTTTGACCAACAGTTTAAAAAATGCAATTAAATTAAAAATGACTAAAAACAAGTGCAAAAGGAGTCTATTAGGTAGAATGAGGTAAAGAGATGGTACTGGGGGGAGTGTCCCAGATCAAATCTACAGTGGGGCCGGCAACTGCAAAAGCCTCCTGTGATTAAAACTAAAGGGACTAAAAGTATTTTTACTACTTGTATCTTATTATCCATACCCATAAAACATCCTTCAAATTTCTTAGTTTTTGTATCATATTTTTTTGTTTAGTTTCTTCCCACATATCCTTAGCTGCTCTAACAGAATACTTTTTAATCCATATTCCTAATTACTTCATTTTATCATGCCCCATTAATACGGGTATTGCTGAACCAATTTGTGTGTGGGTACACAGTTTACAGCTATTGTCTTTATTTTATCTTCATTAATTTTGTATCCCAAAAAGACCTGAAACTGTTTCAGAATATTGCACAACATTGAAATGTCTTTTTCTGGTTTGATTAGGTACAAAATAATATCATCTGCAAATAAAATCAACTTTTCTTGATTGCCATACCAAATATATCCTTGAATTTCTGAGTCCCTTATTTTCTTTGCCAGTCGTTCTAAATATAACACAAATAACAAAGGGAAAGAGGACATCCCTTCTCAAACAGAAGTTATCAGGGAAGAATTCCCCAACTTAAATTTTTGCCCCTGATCCCTCATATATCCTCTAATCAACTTTTTTTATTTTATCAGGGAATGCAAATGCTTCCATTACCCTATACATTCAGTTCAAGCTTACTCTGTTGAATGTTTCCTCTGCATCAGGACCCACCAACAATAGTGGTATTTTCTTACATTCTGCTCCCTCTGGATCATCATTATTCTGTTAATGTTGTCAAATGTTTGCCTCCCCTCCACAAAATCACATTTATCCATATCTATCAATTTTGGCATAACCTTTGTCATTCTTTTAGCCATTATAGACATAAACACTTTATAATCATGGTTTAGAATTAAAATGGGCCTGTATGAAGCTGGATCCAATGGGTCTTTACCGTCTTTAGGTATTACAGCCGCCACTGCTTTTGGTGCTTCTTCTCCTTTTAAAATACCATTTAACAAAACCTTCCATATCTTTATCACTTTCTTCCCTCCTAGCTTCCAAACTTAGTGCATGTTATCTCGTGTATACCACTGCAATGACTAATGCAGGAATAAAAATTTGTAGTTTAACTTTAGGGAGCCATTGGCAAAACTCCAGCTAACTCAGCCCAGTCTGAAGGATATTGTATTTATATAAACAAGAGAATAGCAGTCATATCTTGTGTGCTTTACTGCACAGTGCACAAAATGAACAGTGAATAAAATATTTGCATCATCAAAATATTTATGACAGTGTTTTATAATTGTAAGAAAGCCTGAACTGTGTCTTGCTGGTGATAATTATTACTGTGAATCAAATCCAGGAATGCCTATTCTGTCCTGTACAGTAAAAGTACGATAACATTTGAATGTAAGACAGTTAGCATGGCTTGCCAGAAAACACACTCTCTTTAAAGGTACACAGCGTGTACATTAACAACAGTCACACTGAAGGCATCTCGTACACCTTGTCCTGATCCTCAGTGAATTTGATTTAACACTTATCAGGGCTAGACTGATACATATACTGGTCTTATTTCACATAATTTTGATCCTTGCTGTTAACCTTTAGGTACAGTTTGCTACAATGTTTTAATTACTGCACATTACAATGCTTTGTTCACTTACTTTTATGTTGTTATTGTTAAAAAACATTCATTTTTTGTTGCTGTAAAAACCATTTAGAACTTTTCCCTGTGACTCCACTATACATAGTTTATTATTAATTGTAACGGTAGTTATATTTTTCACTTTATCTTGTATTTTTCACACTTAGAGGCACTTTGTCAGCTTGTGAATCAGAGGCATATTTGCCCTGTCAGTTCAAATGTCCAGCTTACCCTTTCATGGACCAGGTGTTTTTGCCTGGGTATGGGGGGACAATCCTGAAGAAGAGGTACAACTATCTACAGTTAGGAAACCACAGAGAAGTTCCTGCACTGTGTGAGCCTTAGCATTTCACCAAGGACGTCTGTAGGACTATTTCCTCCCCCTTGCCTTTGTTGTTAGACAATTAGCACACTACCAAAGAAATAAAGATGGTACCAGGTAAAAGCTCTGATACACCTGATCCAGTGTGACTGTGGCGCGGTACCTGTAGGTGCAGTGCTATCTCATGATGGTAACCTACTGACAAGGCTGCCCTCTGACAAGTGCTGTGGAATGGAGAGGCCTTGCCATAGCCTTCACTGCCCCAGGATAGGAAAGCCTTCTATATCTCATTAACACAACCCCCTCCAGTCAGTTCCTGCAATATGCAGATCACATACCTAACCCAATTTCACCTGGAGAATATTCATGAGCTTTAGTCTTCTGCACCATGGAGTAGATTTCAACTGTAAAGGGATCAACCCTGTTGCACTATCCCAGTTAACAAAACAATATAAAAATAAAACAACTTTATTCTTAGAAGTTTACTAAACAGACCTTGTCTGTATGAAGGCAAGAAGCTTGCCTTTGATGAGTATGGCCTAATGAGAACTTCATTTCCCATTTACCTTGAGTTTTTGCTGTTGCATTTCTGCATTCTCAGCTTCTTCAGACAAAACACACACACACACACACACACACACACACACACACACACACACACACACACACACACACACACACACACACACACACACACACACACTCCATTCATAAGCCATGCATTTACAGGCTGCACAACATTTTACTGATGTACAGCATTCCCAGTCTGTGCAGACAGTGACATAAAATTATATAACAGTATCCTGTCATGTCTCCTGATGGTTAGATGCTTTATCATGTTTACTGTGTATAAACAGTCTTTAGCTATATATTCACTGCTGTATTTTAATTAGATGTTCAGTTGGTGTAACTAGCTATTAACACAGTCTTGGCTACATTAAACCACTTGAACCAGTCTACTTATCTGGGTATCAAATAAATAGCACATTTTTGGATATAACCCACATAGAAAACAACCAGAATCAAACTTCACTGCCAGAATATAAGAAAGCAATTTTGTCAATGTGCTACCACACAACCCATAACAGTACATTTAGCCGACAATGAAGGTTGTGCTTTCTGAAACACTTGATTGTTCATATTTGATTTTTGTGAGTCCTATCCCTAAAACAAATCACAACAGTGTATGTTGGTTGTTCCTGTTATCCAAATTATAACACATATGAACTCTTCAAGTGTGTAAACCTAATTCAATGACAGGATGAGGAAGCAAAAACAAATCTAGAAATATTTTTCCTTCTAACTAAGGATAACATGTATACTGCAGAAGTTAGGTTGTCTTGTGACATTGATGATCTAAGTTCAATAATGAACTGAGGACACCAGGAGATTGGAAGGGAAGAGCTTGATTAAACAACACGTGACAGCAAGATACCAGTTTGTTTCTAAGCAGTATGGAACAATAGATGGAGATTCATAGATGGCTGATGCAAATTCTTTCTAGCTGCCCTGTTCTTCATGGTCCAGGTTGTGATGTATAACTGTATGGAATGATTAATGCCAGCCTCCTTGACAGAAGGAAGATTTGTACTTGGAGCACAGCAAGGAGACTGTTAACCTTCCAAGGATGTGACCTAATGGGGAGAAGGGGCTATGTTGGCTGTTGGCTACCACTGGTATCCTGAAGGACTGTTTCCATGGTGGGTTTTCAGAGATGTGGGTAGTAAAATTAATTTAAAATGTAAATTTCTGTATTACCTAGATTATTTATTTATTTGTTTATTTGGTTACTTTTTGTTGTTGTTGCTGAATTCCCTAAGTTCCTTTCGGAAAGGAATATGCACTTACACACTTTTAGTGTGAGTTTTTCAAACCTAGTTAGTCAAATGCATTGTTTATCAACAGATTTTCTAAATGTTCTGTGGCACTCCACATTTTAGAAAACAAATCAGTGATGATTAATGAGTATCTTGGAAGTGATTCTACGAGTATCAAATATGTGGTGTTCAATAATCTGTTTTTTCAGTTGTTGGGGATGTGACATTCCCTCTCTGGGCCAGTAATCAAGGAGCCTGAATCCTCATCACTTACACTGGGGAGGGATATTCACTTGGAACAAAAATAGATGCACACATTATTTCAAGATGCAGCTCACTACATCAATCACAATTTCTCTTACAAACACATAGGGAACACACTCAGTCTGGGGTCTGGATTTCTCTATCTGTCACCCTGAAGGTCCCCATTAAGACTATCCACTGGCACAGCTGTACTGTTGAGACCTCACCTGCATGTCCAAGACACGTTCTCCAGCACCCTCTCTGCGAAACCAGTGCTTTGTGTCCCTGCTCCAAACAGCTGAAACACACACACTTTTTGAGAATTGAGTTTCTCACACACACACACACACACACACACACACACACACACACACACACACACCTGGGAAACACTGGCACAGATTTACTAGCTTCTGCCCAGATTATCAGGCAGCTACGCTGTCACCAGACACTCCAAAGGCAGTTACTATAAGGCTCTTTTAAGGGTACCCAATTATACTGAGTGAAATTAATATTAATACAAATGGTAGTTTTGTCCAACAGCAAGATTTTCAGGAGCGACCAAAGCTGTCACCAAATATATATAAGTACTCGCAGAGATTAAAATATTTTCTAGAAGACCAGCCACAATTAAATGTTTAAACATATTTAATAATAAATAAGAAAAGAACACAAATATACTAAATATCTATTTACAGTAAACACCAGAGTTTTAATCACAGGAAATATTAAAATAACACAGACAGATTCATACAGCTACAGAAAAACAGTGCTTAACTAATCTCAACATATTTTCCTGACTGATCTAAAGAATTAATATTCCCTGGATCACTTACTAGAGCAAGGCAAAATTAAGTAGGTGAGAGTTCCTTCTCTGTTAGGTTCCAAAAAACAGATTGCAATGAGACTTCAGTCTCATCTAGTATTAAACATCATTTTTGTCCTAAATAATAGAATGGCATCACATACATCTGGTCATCTGACTTCTGGTTCCCATGCTACCCCCATTGTTAGAAACTGCCAGCATTTAGCACATATTTAAAAATAATACACTCACACATAGAGTTTTGCTCAGATCTGTTGCAGCTTCTGGAAGTCACAAAACAATTTCAAATCTCCACCCTTCCAGAGTAGCAATTAATTCACCACAAAGATAATACACAAAGCTTCCTAGTACAGACTTGCCTGTGGCTGCATTGAGAACTGTAGGATACAACCTTTATGGCCTTTTTCTATCTAGCAGGGCACACTGTTGGTACATTTTTAAAAAAAGCAGCTTTACAAATACATTTTTCAACACAAGTATCTGTACAAATAAGTTTGATATACAAATGACATACGATTCTTTACAAAATTCCAACTAGCTGTCCTGGCATACGTTACACATCCACTGCCCTATGTCTCCTGGCATAGCTGGCAATGCCTCACATAGTCACGGGGGGAGTTTATAACAATGACTGTTAATACTTGAGGCTAGTTCTAAAATATAATACTATCATCCCAAATGGTTTGAAAGCTGATTTATAATGTTGTCATTTGGTGTGAGTGTTTTAAAATCTTTGTTTTTGTTTATTTCAGTATTTATTTAATTTTGGGTTGTTTCTTTAAATATTTTGGGGAATGTGCAATTATTGCACATTGGCAATTGCTTCACTGGGTGTTATACATATCACTGTCCAATGAGTCTCTGTAACCACAGAAGTCTTTTGAGTCAATACATTAGAGTAATAGGGTTGGGAGGGTGGCCTAATGGTTAAGGTGTTTGCCTTGCAAGCACAAGGTGCAGGGTTTGAGTCTCACAAGGGATAAATGGCTAGGCTTAAAATGGCTCGCAAGGGCAGTTAGCTTAGTACTAATCTATGAACCTATGAACCTATAAGCTCCCATGCCTGTAACAATGCTGGAATATATGTTCGAGTCCCACCATCATGTTCATAGGTTCACAGTTCTTACTAATCTTACAGCCAAGGAGACCAGTAGGAAGTTCAGCTATATTACTCAGTACTTTAAAACTTACTTTCCCCATTTATCCCAGGTGAAAATTTGTGATCACCCATCCAGTCACTCAGACTAATTTTAAAGATTGCTAAAGAAGTACTCAGATAGGGAACGACAGTATATTCCAGAAATGGTGAATATATTGGGCTTGGTACATGTCATGGCATCTGGTATTGTTTATGTCACTGTTTGGATTTAGGATTTTATAGCAGGCATTTGCTTTACCACTGATTCTTTTTAGGTGAAGGAGTTCAACGATTGCTGGATCATTACTAACATGGAAGGTTAAGCAGAGATCACTCTTCAGTAGTATGTATAATACTGAATAAAGGGACAGGGCTTTTAATCTATCAGAGTAGCTACGGGTACTGAGACCTAAGCACTCAGTCTTCTACTTGGCAATAGACATAACCTTTTGGCTTATATGTACCTTGTGATTCAGATTGTTATTGCATCCCTGATGTCCCTAAATTACATAAATGCAGGCGTGCTTGCTGGGATAAACTAGTCACATGCATAAAATCAATGTTCTATGGGACTGGCATATATCATTACCTACTAGGGTATCCCTTATGGATACTAGGGCAGTCATCACCATCCTGGCACCCATATCCAAACCACTGCCCGATATGAGGATTCCCTCACTTTTTCTCAATGAGGAATGACAAGAATTTCTCCATCTCTGTGAGCTGCCTTTGTGATAGTGGTCAACCATCAGTGATCAGTCTGTATTGTATTAATTTCCTGTGTTTTGGTCTTAACATTCAGTTAAATATCAGTGATCTGTCCACTGCAGTGATGTCCTGCACCAATCCCTGAAACACCTGGTCCTAGAAGGCCTTGTTAGCTGTATCCTTCTCAATGATATGCAAGCTATGTGTGAGTAGAGGCTCTAATAACATCACAATA
Source organism: Protopterus annectens (assembly GCF_019279795.1). Classification (NCBI taxonomy): domain Eukaryota; kingdom Metazoa; phylum Chordata; order Ceratodontiformes; family Protopteridae; genus Protopterus; species Protopterus annectens. The sequence continues at coordinate 1,097,145,314 of NC_056747.1, read as the reverse complement.
TCCTGTGTGGTGAACCTCTCTAGCCATCCATTCGGTCCCATGATAGGACGTGTCCATCTACAGACCATCTACAGACCACACATTTGGCTCAATGTGTACATGCATATTAGGGCATGCCAGCCAATTGCCTCCATACTGTCCTGACACTATGTGTGATAGCCATGGGCATGCTAGCCATGTTTGCTGTCCACGGCATAGCTCCTTGTGGTCCCCTGCAGAGTTCCTAAGCCAGCAGAGAGCAGAAAAAGCAACTTTCTTGATTTTAAGTATTTTTTAAACATTTAATTTTGCATTTTACAATCTTTTGTGCTTTTCGACTACTGTTTGTGCCTATATTACTGTTTTATTACCCAATTTTCCTGTTTTTCTGTGCTTAAATTGTTGATTGCACTTGTTGGCTAAAGTCTTGCTTAAAAGTAACAAACAGGCTAATACACTCAAGTGTACCAGCCTTTGATAGCAATTTAGTCGAAAATCAAAGCATTTACTGTTTTTTTTCTGTCTGTGTGCAAAAACTAAAAACCAAAAACACTTGACTTTCCTAAACTTTCCTAGTTAGTTGTTCCAGTGATCAGATTTTGCTGATCCCTGGGCTTTGTATTTGGTTCCTGTGTTCCTCCATTTTCTTGTGTGGCCAGAGGTAGTTTCTTTACTCACCAGTGGGAGTGGGGAGTACTGAGCTGCTTGTTTGTCCTCAGAGGAGTGGTTAGAGACAGCAACTAGTAATTCGTTGTCCATTTTGGGTCATTTCCTGTTTTTTCCAGGCCCTGCTATAAAGCACGCTTTGGCGGAATTTTCTGGCATTAGAGAACTTGGCATAGCTCCTTGTGGTCCCCTGTAGAGTTCCTAAGCCAGCAGAGAGCAGAAAAAGCAACTTTCTTGATTTTAAGTATTTTTTAAACATTTAATTTTGCATTTTTCGATCTTTTGTGCTTTTCGACTACTGTTTGTGCCTATATTACTGTTTTATTACCTGATTTTCCTGTTTTTCTGTGCTTAAATTGTTGATTGCACTTGTTGGCTAAAGTCTTGCTTAAAAGTAACAAACAGGCTAATACACTCAAGTGTACCAGCCTTTGATAGCAATTTAGTCGAAAATCAAAGCATTTACTGTTTTTTTCTGTCTGTGTGCAAAAAAAGCTAAAAAAACCAAAAAAATACTTCTGCTTTCCTAAACTTTCCTAGTTAGTTGTTCCAGTGATCAGATTTTGCTGATCCCTGGGCTTTGTATTTGGTTCCTGTGTTCCTCCATTTTCTTGTGTGGCCAGAGGTAGTTTCTTTACTCACCAGTGGGAGTGGGGAGTACTGAGCTGCTTGTTTGTCCTCAGAGGAGTGGTTAGAGACAGCAACTAGTAATTTGTTGGCCATTTTGGGTCATTTCCTGTTTTTTTCCAGCCCCCTGCTATAAAGCACACTTTGGTGGGCTTTTCTGGCATTAGAGAACTTGGCATAGCTCCTCGTGGTCCCCTGCAGAGTTCCTAAGCCAGCAGAGAGCAGAAAAAGCAACTTTCTTGATTTTAAGTATTTTTTAAACTTTTAATTTTGCATTTTTCGATCTTTTGTGCTTTTCGACTACTGTTTGTGCCTATATTACTGTTTTATTACCTGATTTTCCTGTTTTTCTGTGCTTAAATTGTTGATTGCACTTGTTGGCTAAAGTTTTGCTTAAAAGTAACAAACAGGCTAATACACTCAAGTGTACCAGCCTTTGATAGCAATTTAGTCGAATATCAAAGCATTTACTGTTTTTTTCTGTCTGTGTGCAAAAAAAACTAAAAAAACCAAAAAAATACTTCTGCTTTCCTAAACTTTCCTAGTTAGTTGTTCCAGTGATCAGATTTTGCTGATCCCTGGGCTTTGTATTTGGTTCCTGTGTTCCTCCATTTTCTTGTGTGGCCAGAAGTAGTTTCTTTACTCACCAGTGGGAGTGGGGAGTACTGAGCTGCTTGTTTGTCCTCAGAGGAGTGGTTAGAGACAGCAACTAGTAATTCGTTGGCCATTTTGGGTCATTTCCTGTTTTTTCCAGCCCCCTGCTATAAAGCACACTTTGGCTGGCTTTTCTGGCATTAGAGAACTTGGCATAGCTCCTCGTGGTCCCCTGCAGAGTTCCTAAGCCAGCAGAGAGCAGAAAAAGCAACTTTCTTGATTTTAAGTATTTTTTAAACTTTTAATTTTGCATTTTTCGATCTTTTGTGCTTTTCGACTACTGTTTGTGTGTATATTACTGTTTTATTACCTGATTTTCCTGTTTTTCTGTGCTTAAATTGTTGATTGCACTTGTTGGCTAAAGTCTTGCTTAAAAGTAACAAACAGGCTAATACACTCAAGTGTACCAGCCTTTGATAGCAATTTAGTCGAAAATCAAAGCATTTACTGTTTTTTTCTGTCTGTGTGCAAAAAAAACTAAAAAAAAAAAATACTTCTGCTTTCCTAAACTTTCCTAGTTAGTTGTTCCAGTGATCAGATTTTGCTGATCCCTGGGCTTTGTATTTGGTTCCTGTGTTCCTCCATTTTCTTGTGTGGCCAGAGGTAGTTTCTTTACTCACCAGTGGGAGTGGGGAGTACTGAGCTGCTTGTTTGTCCTCAAAGGAGTGGTTAGAGACAGCAACTAGTAATTCGTTGGCCATTTTGGGTCATTTCCTGTTTTTTCCAGCCCCCTGCTATAAAGCACGCTTTGGCGGCTTTTCTGGCATTAGAGAACTTGGCATAGCTCCTCGTGGTCCCCTGCAGAGTTCCTAAGCCAGCAGAGAGCAGAAAAAGCAACTTTCTTGATTTTAAGTATTTTTTAAACATTTAATTTTGCATTTTTCGATCTTTTGTGCTTTTTGACTACTGTTTGTGCCTATATTACTGTTTTATTACCTGATTTTCCTGTTTTTCTGTGCTTAAGTTGTTGATTGCACTTGTTGGCTAAAGTCTTGCTTAAAAGTAACAAACAGGCTAATACACTCAAGTGTACCAGCCTTTGATAGCAATTTAGTCGAAAATCAAAGCATTTACTGTTTTTTTCTGTCTGTGTGCAAAAACTAAAAACAAAAAATACTTCTGCTTTCCTAAACTTTCCTAGTTAGTTGTTCCAGTGATCAGATTTTGCTGATCCCTGGGCTTTGTATTTGGTTTCTGTGTTCCTCCATTTTCTTGTGTGGCCAGAGGTAGTTTCTTTACTCACCAGTGGGAGTGGGGAGTACTGAGCTGCTTGTTTGTCCTCAGAGGAGTGGTTAGAGACAGCAACTAGTAATTTGTTGGCCATTTTGGGTCATTTCCTGTTTTTTCCAGCCCCCTGCTATAAAGCACGCTTTGGCAGGCTTTTCTGGCATTAGAGAACTTGGCATAGCTCCTCGTGGTCCCCTGCAGAGTTCCTAAGCCAGCAGAGAGGAGAAAAAGCAACTTTCTTGATTTTAAGTATTTTTTAAACTTTTAATTTTGCATTTTTCGATCTTTTGTGCTTTTTGACTACTGTTTGTGCCTATATTACTGTTTTATTACCTGATTTTCCTGTTTTTCTGTTCTTAAATTGTTGATTGCACTTGTTGGCTAAAGTTTTGCTTAAAAGTAACAAACAGGCTAATACACTCAAGTGTACCAGCCTTTGATAGCAATTTAGTCGAATATCAAAGCATTTACTGTTTTTTTCTGTCTGTGTGCAAAAAACTTAAAAACAAAACAATACTTCTGCTTTCCTAAACTTTCCTAGTTAGTTGTTCCAGTGATCAGATTTTGCTGATCCCTGGGCTTTGTATTTGGTTCCTGTGTTCCTCCATTTTCTTGTGTGGCCAGAGGTAGTTTCTTTACTCACCAGTGGGAGTGGGGAGTACTGAGCTGCTTGTTTGTCCTCAGAGGAGTGGTTAGAGACAACAACTAGTAATTCGTTGGCCATTTTGGGTCATTTCCTGTTTTTTCCAGCCCCCTGCTATAAAGCACGCTTTGGCGGGCTTTTCTGGCATTAGAGAACTTGGCATAGCTCCTCGTGGTCCCCTGCAGAGTTCCTAAGCCAGCAGAGAGCAGAAAAAGCAACTTTCTTGATTTTAAGTATTTTTTAAACATTTAATTTTGCATTTTTCGATCTTTCGTGCTTTTCGACTACTGTTTGTGCCTATATTACTGTTTTATTACCTGATTTTCCTGTTTTTCTGTGCTTAAATTGTTGATTGCACTTGTTGGCTAAAGTCTTGCTTCAAAGTAACAAACAGGCTAATACACTCAAGTGTACCAGCCTTTGATAGCAATTTAGTCGAATATCAAAGCATTTACTGTTTCTTTCTGTCTGTGTGCCAAAAAAACTAAAAAAACCAAAACAATACTTCTGCTTTCCTAAACTTTCCTAGTTAGTTGTTCCAGTGATCAGATTTTGCTGATCCCTGGGCTTTGTATTTGGTTCCTGTGTTCCTCCATTTTCTTGTGTGGCCAGAAGTAGTTTCTTTACTCACCAGTGGGAGTGGGGAGTACTGAGCTGCTTGTTTGTCCTCAGAGGAGTGGTTAGAGACAGCAACTAGTAATTCGTTGGCCATTTTGGGTCATTTCCTGTTTTTTCCAGCCCCCTGCTATAAAGCACGCTTTGGCGGGCTTTTCTGGCATTAGAGAACTTGGCATAGCTCCTCGTGGTCCCCTGCAGAGTTCCTAAGCCAGCAGAGAGCAGAAAAAGCAACTTTCTTGATTTTAAGTATTTTTTAAACTTTTAATTTTGCATTTTTCGATCTTTTGTGCTTTTTGACTACTGTTTGTGCCTATATTACTGTTTTATTACCTGATTTTCCTGTTTTTCTGTTCTTAAATTGTTGATTGCACTTGTTGGCTAAAGTTTTGCTTAAAAGTAACAAACAGGCTAATACACTCAAGTGTACCAGCCTTTGATAGCAATTTAGTCGAATATCAAAGCATTTACTGTTTTTTCTGTCTGTGTGCAAAAAAAAACTAAAAAAAAACAAAAAAATACTTCTGCTTTCCTAAACTTTCCTAGTTAGTTGTTCCAGTGATCAGATTTTGCTGATCCCTGGGCTTTGTATTTGGTTCCTGTGTTCCTCCATTTTCTTGTGTGGCCAGAGGTAGTTTCTTTACTCACCAGTGGGAGTGGGGAGTACTGAGCTGCTTGTTTGTCCTCAGAGGAGTGGTTAGAGACAACAACTAGTAATTTGTTGGCCATTTTGGGTCATTTCCTGTTTTTTCCAGCCCCTGCTATAAAGCACGCTTTGGCCGGCTTTTCTGGCATTAGAGAACTTGGCATAGCTCCTCGTGGTCCCCTGCAGAGTTCCTAAGCCAGCAGAGAGCAGAAAAAGCAACTTTCTTGATTTTAAGTATTTTTTAAACATTTAATTTTGCATTTTTCGATCTTTTGTGCTTTTCGACTACTGTTTGTGCCTATATTACTGTTTTATTACCTGATTTTCCTGTTTTTCTGTGCTTAAATTGTTGATTGCACTTGTTGGCTAAAGTCTTGCTTAAAAGTAACAAACAGGCTAATACACTCAAGTGTACCAGCCTTTGATAGCAATTTAGTCGAAAATCAAAGCATTTACTGTTTTTTCTGTCTGTGTGCAAAAAAAACTACAAAAACCAAAAAAATACTTCTGCTTTCCTAAACTTTCCTAGCTAGTTGTTCCAGTGATCAGATTTTGCTGATCCCTGGGCTTTGTATTTGGTTCCTGTGTTCCTCCATTTTCTTGTGTTGCCAGAGGTAGTTTCTTTACTCACCAGTGGGAGTGGGGAGTACTGAGCTGCTTGTGTGTCCTCAGAGGAGTGGTTAGAGACAGCAACTAGTAATTCGTTGGCCATTTTGGGTCATTTCCTGTTTTTTCCAGCCCCCTGCTATAAAGCACGCTTTAGCGCGATTTAGCGACTATTCGGGCTACCTAAATTCCACTCTTCAATTTTTCCCTTAAAACTACATTCCTCGAACTTTACTGCTGATCTAACCAGCGTATCCTATAACTAAAAAGTTCATCTCTACTTGATTCCCAAGTAGACTATTCTCTATCTGTAAAGCCTAGCACTTGCTCCTACAGTACTTTCACCTTGATGAAGCACTCGTATTATAGATAGTACTCCACCAGCATAGAACCCACATCCCCCGGAGTCTTTTGTAAGTTTTTTATCTATTCCTTCTAGCATGTCGAGGGATCAGTTGCTAGTGTCCTTTGCTGCTCAGCTGGTGAACCTGGGAATATTGAGGCAATGTTACAATTGCATCATGTACACAGACAACCCTCTCCTTCTCCCACAAAACACAAATACATGCGATAGATGCAACTATACAGCCAAACTGGAGGTCGAGCTCTCTCAACATAAGACTGGCAAGACCAGACAGGAGGAGAAGGGTACCACACACACCATACACCCAGTCTCACATAGTACTATCAAAACCTCAAATCTTACACATAAACACACAAAGACATACTCGGAGGCTCTGATCAAAAATCTACCAAAACAGCAGAGGCCACCAAAGCAGACACCCAAACAACCACTACCTCAAGACACAACACATGCAACACATAGACCACACAGTCAGTGTGCTAAACAGTCACAGCCCTTAAGGCCAAATACAATGCCAGACACACTCGTCATTGGTGACTCCATAGTCAGACACACTGACGTCCCGCTCACCAGATTGTGTAAGGAAAAGGTCACAGTAAGCTGCCTGTCGGGCGCTAGAATCCGCCACATAATGCAAGCACTCAGGTCTCTCAACAGCAGGTACAAGTACGACTCAGTCATTGTCCATGCTGGTGTAAACGACCTGAGGCACCTCCTTGGACTACATGAAAAGAGACATTGAGGAGCTCTCTGATTATGTAGCCCAGGCAGGTATGACCCTGACCTTGAGCAGTATCCTACCTTCACCAAGAATGATGCCACAATACGAAGATAAGATGATCAGCTTTAATAATTGGCTTAAACTCTGGTGTCATTCAAAGGGGATCCAATGTCTGTCTGCCTGGGATGACATGCTGGACAAGCCACGCTGCTTCGCTAGGGACGGCTTGCACCTGTCACCCCTGGGCTTCTGGATATTGGCAAAGGCTCTTGCCACCCCTATAGTGCCTTTTTTAGGCAAGGCTCAAATTCTAAACCTACCACCCTAGAACACAAAAAAGGAAAAAAACTAAGGGTAATGCTGCTCAATGCCAGAAGTCTCAACCTCAAGATGCACGCACTCGAGGCCCTTCTCAGTATGGAGAACATCGATGTCTGTGCTGTGACTGAAACCTGGTTCAAGGCTCCTGAGAGCACCCCAGCACTATCAGGTTTTACCTCATACCATGCGTTCCGTCCCCAAAATCCGGACATCACCAAGAAAGGAGGGGGGGTGTCCATATTCATCAAGGACACCCATACCTCAAGGTTGGTGGCAATGCACGATGCATCGGAGACCATCCAGGTGCAATTAACCATAGGCAAAACTGCTCTGCAATTTGTAGCATGTTACAGGCCACCCTCTCAAACTCAGGAAACTCACATAGCCTTCCTGAAAACACTGGAGGGGATAAATGTATCTCCAAACACCATCATACTAGGTGACTTCAACTACCCTAATATAGACTGGGATCACTACTCAAGCCCAAACACTCTAGCCCAAAGATTCTTGGAGTTCATAAACTCAAATGCCATGGAACAACTAGTCACCATCCCCACAAGAGGTGAAAACATACTTGACCTCATCATCATGAACATGGGATCACAATGTTCATCATCGGAAGTATACCCCTCACTGGTGAGATCAGATCATAAACTAATCTCACTGGAGGTCCTCATCCCGCCCCTACCTGAGATAAAAAAGACCACAGTGAAGAACTTCTCAAAAGCCGACTTCACACTTCTAAAAACTAGTGTGGTCTCCTTTAAGGCCCCCAAGCCGGCGGTAAACATTACCCAAGCCGCCGAATCACTTACAAACGCCTTCTACCAGCACCTACAGGACTGCATGGACCAGGCAATCCCAAACAAAACAAAGACTCTTTGTACCAAAGGCAAGCGTCCAGTCTGATGGACCCCAGCCATAAACAAGCTCTACAACAAAAGGAGGAAGCTACTACAAGATAGAGCAAAATCCTTAAAAGGTAAGACACCTTTGATCACTACAAGTACAAAACTAAGAGCTCTCATAAAATCATCCAAGGCAAATTTTGAGAGAAAAATCGCTAAGGACTCAAAAGACAATCATAAGGCCTTCTTTAGCTATGTTAGAAACCTGGGAGGAAACTCCCAGATATGCTCAGAATTAGTTCAAAATGATGTGAAAATTACTGAACCTACAGACATTGCCAATATACTGGCTGACAGGTTCAGTGCAAACTCCCCCCGAAAGGAGAGATATCTATACCAGAGGATTGTAGCCCCCAAACATCTCTAACGCCCAGGTGAGAACTGCTCTCTAAAAACACAGCATCCATGGGACCGGATGGTGTCCCCGGCTGTGTGCTCCATGAACTCAACGAGGAATTAAACCCGCAGTTAGGACAGTTGTTTAATCTTAGCCTCACCTCAGGATATGTACCCAAGGAGTGGCGCACGGCAACTGTGGTCCCACTTCACAAAGGCGGTGCCTCCACCGACCCTGGAAATTACCTTCCCATCAGCTTGACAAGCCTGATCTGCAAAGCCATGGAGAGGATCATAATGGAACTCATAAATAAAGACATAGGGAACTTGCAGACTTTGGATCCAGAGTCACGTTGCTAAAGTAGTTAGGAAGACCTTCTACATTGCCCACCTGATCATGAAGGGATTCACATCTAGATCAAGGGAGGTCATCGTCCCCCTGTACTCATCAGTTTGGCTTTGTCAAAGGCAGATCATGCCTTTTAAACTTGGTCGACTTTTTCGAAACAGTCACCAAGGCCATTGATGAGGGAAAGGCAGTCCATACAGCCTACCTCGACCTGGCAAAGGCTTTCGACACAATACCCCACTCAGGTATCATCGAAAAACTCATCAGCTTAAATGTAAACCCATACATCACAAGATGGGTTGCAAACTGGCTAAGTGACAGAACCCACAGGGTCAGAGTTGCTGGCGCCATGTCAGACTCAAAGCCTGTCACAAGTGGGGTCCCACAGGGCTCAGTCCTGGGCCCACTCTTGTTCGGCATCTACTTTTCTGAAGTACAAGCAAACACAGGAGGGTTATGGCTGACAAAGTTTGCAGATGACTGCAAACTGGGCGCCATAGTCGAACACACATCTGACACAGATATCCTTCAGAAGGGTCTCACAGAAATGGATAACTGGTGCCAGAGCCATGGCCTAAAGTTAAACGCCAAGAAATGCATAGTCTAACCCTTCGGGAAAAACAAGGTTACCCCTAGCTACCATATAGGTTGCAATCCACTGAGCACAGAAGAAGTTATCAGAGATCTGGGGACTCAGGTTGACAGTAACCTATCGTTTGACACTCACGTTGCTAAAGTAGTTAGGAAGACCTTCTACATTGCCCACCTGATCATGAAGGGATTCACATCTAGATCAAGGGAGGTCATCGTCCCCCTGTACTCATCACTCATCAGACCAATGATTGAGTACAATGCTCCATTCGGAATGTATCTGACCCAACACCTGCAGCAGCTGGAAAGGCCCCAAAAGTTCCTCACCAAAAGGATAAAGGGTCTCAAAAATATGTCTTATGCTGCCCGACTGAAAGAACTTCAGCTCTATTCAGTCGCTTACCGCCTGCTCAGAGGTGACCTGTGCCTGACATACAAGGCCATGTCAAACCCAGATTTGATGAACATGCTTCACCTCAAAAAATCTAGATCCCTCAGAACTACAAGGGCAGGAGACTTAAACCTTGACACGGTCATTAATAGGACATGCTGGAGGGACAGATTCATCACCCAAAGACTCCCTATGCTGTGGAACAAAATCCCAGTACATGTGAGGCAGAGCACCTCACTGGCCATGTTCAAGAGAAATCTTGACCAATGGATGGGAGATCGCAGATATACCCAGGGATTACCTCAGTGTCTCTGCTTGACAGAGGCACAGCAAAACAATGGGCATAGTTTTCTTCAAACTAAAGGGGGTGGAAGCCACAAAACTCTGGGCTAGGCTTATAAATGCCCTTGGGCAGATAGCCTAGTACGAACCTATGAACCTATGAACCTATGAACTGCACATATGCAGATATCACAGTCTATGCCTGGTGTATTGGGGCCCATCATTCCCTGCAGCATGTCATGCTGTCTACAAACATTTTGGCCCAGTGAGATATCACCTACACAGCCGGACAATGACTGAGTCTGACTGTGTTCCCTGAGCTCTTTCACGCTGATGGCTGTTAACAGGACTGCAACCTTCCCTACCAGTTTCTTGGGCCATGTCAGTCAAAGCCCCCCACTAGGACTGCAATGTGTCCTGCCTGTCCTTTGTGCCCCATCAGGTTGAGCCCTTCTCTAACCTGTCATGTCCTGTGCAGTGTTACTGCATAAACTCCAATGCCGTATGACAGTGCCTGTTGCTTCCATGCTCACTTGTATTGTGACTGCATTCCTGAAGTCTCACTGTCAACTGTATTGTCTGCTGTCGGATTCCTATATTTAAGTACACAATAATATCCACTATATTTTGATTCTCTGTACTGCTTGCTAACTAAGGGATTAACCAAAAGGATACCTGAGAGAGAAAAAAATCTAAAGTTTTCAAAAATTCAGCTCAGAATGTCTTCAAATAAAACACACCTGCAAGATGGTGACCATGTTTTTATTTCTGTAAAATGTGGCTTGTGGTGTTGTTGTTATTATGACAGTCATTTAGCATTCTTGTCTCTGAATTGCATCAGTAGTGCAATGTATTATCATGTGTATTTAAGACCATGGGTCCTGTTGTTGCTCATTCTTGGGCTGGGAGGTCATGCAGCAAGTGCATGTCTGTGAAGCCTGACTATACTAATGGCAATTGCTTTGTTGCGCTTACCATGGTCATTGCACTGTCTGCCACCCATCATGCTTGTTCATGAACAGGGAGGTCACGTAGGATGTGTGAGCATTTGGAGCCTGGATGCATTAATGTCTCTTTACCTCAAGGTTATGACCACGTACATCATGCAACCATTGATGGTCATCATGCTATTCTGCTGATAATCGATACACATCACATGTCTGTGACATGTGGCTGTGTGCCCCAGCTGCCATTTTTTTCTCCTGAAATTGTCCTGTGATGTGAACGTGGCCTTAGCAGGCTCAGACTTTGTCCAATCCCCCACGGGGTGCAGAAGGGAGCACAAAATCTTTTTTTACAGCTGTTGCACAGGGATTAATGGAAGAACTTGTTGGGGAGACTATGAGGGCCTCCTTTATGAAATGGATGCCTGGCACCATCTTACTAGTATGCTGGGTTATTCCACTGGCATCAACTGGCCTGGTAAGCAGTGATAGCATAAATACAGTGACGGCATAAATACACTGACCTGAAGAGGCACTCCACAGATCTACCCTATCAGTGGGAAGAAGCTGGTATGGAAGGACAGACACCTTTTTATTGTAAGCATTCTGCTCTTGCACAGTAGGATAGAACCTGTAGCTCTAATTGCTGTATGTTGTGAGGGATACAACTCTGCTGTTCCTTTTATGTTTTGCAGTTCCACTGGAGATTTTAGATAATAGGATCATGTATCAGAGGAGGCCAGACAGTCTCTCCAGGTACTGAAGGAAGTTTAGTGTTTTGCTGGCAGAGATGCAATGTTTCAATAAACTACACAGCATTTAACTGATCAAATGTATTTGTTTGTTTATTTGTTTCTTTTTTTTATTTTTTCATTTGTTTATTATTGTTACTGTTTTGTTTCTCTTCATGTACTTTCTTTTTCTGCCATCAGGCATGGTGTAAGTAGAGATGCTGTGCTCTGGCCACTGACCAAACTGATGGGTCCCTAGCAGTCCTCAGGCCTGCATCTCTGTGGGATGATGAAGGTCACCATGAGGAAGGTGACCCAGAAGGCTCACTTCTGGCATCTTTTTCCTACTACAGAATGGAGAACGGTTCTCTTCTGAATGTGGTGCAGTGGGTCTTCCTGGGTCACTTGATCCAAGTACTTATGACTGATGATGACTGTGCATGACCTGTGGCTAAATACCCACACTGATACCCGGGAGTACCGCCTTGTATGGCTTTCAAAGCAGTACAGTGAGCCATCCCCAAATATCTTGTCACCAGAGGACAGTTGTTCCCATGATGTCAGCTACGGGGGTGCCTGACTTTTGGGTAGGTTCCCCTATAGGCCAGTTTGACAAACATTCTTCACTCGTCCTTATTGCCAAGCCCCATCCCCTGTTTGCAGTTTAATCTTCCCCATCACCAGTTGTCCACCCTATTTTAGTCAGTGTTTCTCCATTATTGCTCTCCTTTATATGTCACTACCTCATTTGTCAATATTTGTCTGTATTATATAGGTTCATAGGAAAGTACTAGGCTAACTGCCCTTGTGGCCCATTTTAAACTTAGCCAATTTCCCTTTTGAAAGTGTTTGTCTGCATCAGTTTTCTTTCCTATACCCTCCCTCTTATCCACACCTTCCACCATTTTACCATTCCAGACCAGTCTTGAGATCTATTCCCATATGAGCCCATAAAAGGCACTTTATTCACAAAGTCCATTCATAACAGTCCTGAGATCCTGTCCAGTTTATGTGATGTTAACCTCATGTTTATAATGAAAATCTAGTTAGTTGAAATGTTGGTCCTGATTTGCTAAAACCGCCTTGGTTCCCTAGTAGGGTAAAACTAGTTGACATGTAACTATTTGCTTTATAACAACAAGAAAGATGGACCAGGCTCCCTATAGCATGCCACCTGGGTAAGTAATACGATTTGAAACAAACTGCGTTCTCCAACAAGTCTATTGTCAACCAAGTTGTGAGAGGATGGTCCTACAAGAGCACTTCCCCATCTTTTTATTCTTGACTCACTTAAACTGATTGGCTGCTGGTGACGACAACATATGGGCTGATGAAGAATCAGTGACCCTCGGTACTGAATTCCTCTATATTATGAAGGACTTCAGGTTTGTTTAGGCTTTGATCTATCAGAGATGGAATACATTGGGCTTAGTGTCCTAAATGGATATTGTACTCTATGATATGGTGGTGGAACCTATCTCATGACATTTCCTGGTGCATTTTTATTATAGCTTCCCTGTACACCAAACTGTCATAAGGTGGTGGAGTTTAGAAATATAAGTTTAATTTTATGTCAAGATTTGTCTCCTGTTTTCCAACAGCTCCTATGTAAGGAGAACATGAACGATCTTGATTGGTTTGGGTGAAGTTTTAACCATGCCTCGATCATGTTTATCTCTGAACTGTTCATTCCTCTTTATTTATCCTGTAACTGTTCACCTACATGAGATTACCACTTACACTCTGTTTTGGTCTTTCTTGATTTCTCTGCAGAATTTAACATGGAGGATAGTGGAACCTTTGAGAATGGTAATGGAGGATATTGGAACCTTTTAGAATGGCGATGATCTTACTGTTGCATTTCTGTTATGATTATTTATCACCGAGTGATTTTTCTCCTAGCTTTCTAGCAGCCTCAGAAGGTAGTTTCAGGTAACTCTTCTTCCTTTTAACCTATCAAAAGGCTTTGTCTTTGGTCCCTTGTTTTTCACTGCGCACATGCATCCATTAGGAGACATTAAAAGGAGAGATTTGTAGTGTCATGTACATCCAGCCAACCACACCCCCTTTTCTCATTTTTTACATATTGACTTGGGGTGTCACCTCAAAATTAACAATCATCTAGAGTTTCAGTATTTTGAACTTTCGAGATTTTGGTCTTAGGATTTTGGTCTTCAGGATTTTGGGCTTTCAGGATTCCATAGTGCTTATATATATATATATATATATATATATATATATATATATATATATATATATATATATATATATATTTTTTTTTTTTCTTTTTTAACCCCCACTACCTGTCAACCACCATATCTTCTCTCAGTCTGCTGGCCCAGTCTTTCTCCATCACTAGGATGAGGGCTGACTTAGAGGACTCATCAATGCGATAGCCATCAGAGGCAGTCTCTTATTTTTTTCTTTTCTTTTCTGACCTTGTTCCCACCACATATGCCTGGTAATAAATTCAGGGATGGGCATGAAATGTACATAAATAAGGACCTGTCACTTGCTACTTTGAGTGAAGTAACCCCTCGGAACATCTCTGCCCCTATTGAAGCAGTGCTCTCATGGATTCTCTGGTCTCCACCAGGGATTCCTCTATGGGAGCATGTTTCACAGCCATGTGCTCCCACACCCTGTCCTATAAAGAGATGAGCCAGCTAAGTTACATCAATCCTGTATCCCCCCTGATAATTCCAGCAGGTGCACAAGCCACTACTCGAACTCAGTTTTCCTGTGTAGTAGTCAGAAATTAATTACTCAGTGCCAAAAATGCTAGCAGGCTTGTGGTATCATAGTTAAGGCTGAAGCTACTTAGCTCTACCTGTCTCCAGCAGGATTGCTTGGCAGCTGTGAATTTCCACCAGACTATCTTCACTGTATTCATCAGCGACTGATGCATAACTGTCTAAAGCTCTACACTGCCAAAAACGAGGCCATGACAGTTCATATCACTTTGAAAGATTCTGCTAGTTCTTGACCTTGATATAATTCATATGTATGACAGACAGTGGGCCATCTTCAGTGAAGATCAGATGACATTTTGGAGCCAGATGTCAGCCATGTTAAGCCTTTTCACTTTAATCTGAAGAATATCACTTGTGTTCGACGCCTCATTCCATCTAAGTGCTCTGCTGTGATTTGCATATGCCATGGCCTTCTCTCACTGCTGTGGCACCCAGATATACAGCTTGATGGACTTTAGCAGGTGCAGAATGCATCTCCTATGACAGATCATGAACCAAAGGACTACAAACCAGCTTCTTAGTCTAAAGTGATAAGAAAACAACTCATCTAAACTGACACCACAACCGTCAAAATATCATTTTCGCAAGGAAAAGTGAGCCATCCTACACCTCACATGTGGGAGAGCTTGACCCCACACCCCCCTTTTACTTAAATATACCAATTCCATGGTTATATAACTGTAGTACAGAGTCCTCAGTAGAATATATAGTATACTAACATAAACAGTGATATCACAGTGAATAAATTACAATAAGATGATCTGCAATGAAGTGCAAATTTGAACAGATGGGAACAGACCAAATCAAAATATTATAAATCACTCAAAGAAGAGCTCACAGAACTCAAACATGTTTTGCCTAGAGCTTCCTGATAATATTATTATACCAGTCTACTGGAGTCTGTAATGCCTTCCTAAATATTGTGATAATGCTTACAAGGTTCTGGTGGTGGGTTTGTTGTATCATAAAAGTTATTGGACACTTACAGACCTGTGCAGACCCTAGAAAAACTCTGAGGCTCTTCATAGCTTTGTGGGTGTCCCAGCTAGCTGATAGCTTTAAAAGATTCATGAAAACCTTTCTGTTTGTTCTGACTTATTCCTGATGACCAGTTTCATTGTATTAAAAAATCTATAATCATTTTATTTTTAATTCAGACCACTGTATATGATTTTATCAGTCTCGGTTTATGTTTTGTGATTTTTTTTCTGTTTTTAGTCTGATTTAAGGAAAATAATACCATGAATATTTTTAAAGTAATTGAACACATTTTTTTCATACAAGACAATAAAGCTGAAGCAAGGCTTATCGATGCTTGATAACATTTTCTCTGGATGATTTCACTCTTGTATGATAAATGGTCATGTACACCTTTAATTTTCACTTGGGAGACAACAAAGCTGTTGCCTTCAGCAAAATCTTCACAGGACTCCAGTCCATTGTTTCATGCCTGCCATCTGAAATAATTGGAGAGTGACAATAAAAGCTCTCGTGAGGACGTTATTGTAAACCAGAGAAGATGAATTATGACTCAGCTTTTTCTTCCTCGAGTGGATTCATTGAAAAATTATGGCTCGTGTTTAATATAGAATGAAAACGCCTCACAATTGCATGTTACAATAGTTCCTTCAGCTGTGGTATTGAGGTAACAATGCTGACAAAAATCCAGAGAATAAAAATGGATGGTAACTTAAAATTACCATTTTCTAATCAGAAGAACACTTTTATGCAAAGGAAAGGCTCCGAAGAGTTAATCATTTAAAGAGCACATTTAATGCTACCAAGGCACTTATAATGACTCAGTCTTTAAGAATAATGTAGTGCAGACACTTCTCCTCATTAGGTACAAGAATAATGGTTGCCTAGCTGGTAAATTATTATTTTTTATGTTATATTCTTTTCTTTTTAACTATTTCAGCTATCCTTATCAGCTGCATTTCTCAGTCACAGTTCACAAACATGTTAACTACTATTTCTGAAAATTGCATCTACATTTAATCCTCTCAA
>NC_056747.1:1096896453-1097123953 GCF_019279795.1 Protopterus annectens | reverse complement strand
TGACAGAGGTTGCCCGGTAACACTGTGAAGGCTTGTTGTTACAGTTGAAAACATGACAGCAGATATTGTAAGTTATTATAGGTTAGGTGGTACTTACTAGGCTTGAAGGACAGGGGACCATTGAACATCCTAGCCCAAATTCCCAGTTGACCTCAAGAACTGTCTGGTTAAGTGACTTACTCAAGATTATACAATAGAAAAATGAAGTAATCAGCCCTTGTACCACAGCAACTACAATTCACAGCCTTATTCATCTGTGTCAGTAAAATACAGTGCACACTAAAACATCGATGTTTTTCTCAATAGGAAATGGCAAATAGATGAAAGAAATTCAACCATGTTGTGCACCTAGAGCATTCTCATCTTGCTGTGAAGAACTCGGGGACATTGGCTGCCTATAATTATTCTTAAATGTGATTATTTTTGAGGATGCATTATGGTTTTCATTTAAACTCAAGAATGAAAATCATGTGTTAGAAAATATTAACACATGAATGGTGGCCACAAATATAATGAAACTAAATGGTGTGTAGCTCTTTCTTTCTCAACAGTATATTTCAATATCATGTCACATAATGAAGTTTAAAGAAATTTGACCTTACCTTGTGCAGTGTTGCAGATTGGGACCCAGGTAGCACAGGGCAGATACCATCCACTGATAACAAGCTGCACGCAATGCCTCTGAGATGCTCTTAGTAAAGAATGTTAGTAAGGATGGATAAATTATGTTTCTTACTTTGTGGGCTATACACCTGTCATGTACTGCTATCCATATATATATATATATATATATATATATATATATGGATTCCTATTACAAGAACAAAAGTTCACTACTTCGAACTTGTAATAGGAAGCCTCACTTCTGCGAAAGTTCACTTTAATGAAAGTGAACTTTTGCTAAGTGCACTTCACTGAAAACACCGCAGCACAGTGGAGGACATAAAAAACAAGCTATGTCCTCCACTATGGTGCGATAGTTAGTAAAGCTATCCCCTTACCCTAACCCATGCCCTAACCCTAAGGTTTGTGACTATCGCACCATAGTGGAGGACATTGCTATGTCCTTCACTGCGCTGCAGTCATCACGGACCTTAGGGTTAGGGCATGGGTCATAGTAAGGGGATAGCACGGGTTATCCCCTTACTATAACCCTTGCCCTAACCCTAAGGTCGGTGAGTACTGCACAAAAGTTCAGTACAACACCCGTTCATTGTACTGAACTTCACATAAGTGCACTTTCGATTAAGTGCACTTTCGCTGCAGTGAGCATTCCATGCACTTTTTTGAATTAGTGAAAATTCGATCTAGTGTATGGAACCCATATATATATATATATATATATATATATATATATATATATATATATATATATATATATATATATATATATATATATATATATATATATATATATATATATATATATACTAACAGAGCTATGTGGAAATCTAATATAGAACAATACAAGGGTTTACATATACCAGGAGAGGTACGCAATGAAATATGTAATTCGTGTTCTTTGCATGGAACACATGTAACATTAGGCACGCACACATATGTCTCACTGTGCTATAGCCATGATACAGAGTGAGGCCCGCATGTGAAGACTACATGTGGAAATGCATATGCAATAACTAAACATGTGAGCAGCTGTTGTCATTAAGGGCAGTAAACAGTGTATCGAATACAGAAGTGTGCTGCATATTATACCTTAGTAATTTCCTTACATGGGCAACCAACAATATGTTAATGCACACCGCATACATGGGTCAGCACTATGACAGTAGATCATGCACAAAGTGACTATGATCAGAGCTTAAGGGGTAAAAATGTGTTATACAACAACTGGTCACAGAGTTTTACAGCAGTACATAAGGGGCATGTTCATCTGAAGTAGTACACTGCATGAAACCATATATATTGTCATACCCTACTAAGATTAGAATCACTTGGTTTGCTTAAAAATGGGAATAGACAGTGCATGCTGAAATAGACATTGGCTATTATCTGCAACTGTTGTAGCATGTTGCATGCCAGGTATGATCCCTGGTCAAAGCATGTGAAATATACTCAACACAGGTTGCAGATGTCATATCATACATATCACGTACCCTGCAGTAAAATACAGCTATGAATCCTCTCCATTTTAAAAGAGACAATACACATGGAAAGCATTATGTCATGGCAATGTGTTGCTAGCATTCATCTACATGTATGTGCTCCAGGGCTTCTTCATGAGTCACAAAAGACACATGTATGTGTACTTTCTCATGTCTGTATACCCCTGTAGGGTATATGTACATATACAGAGCATAGAAAATGTAGGGCAGATGGGAGTGGATGCAGTGATAATGGAAATAGTGACGCACAAAGCAAAAAGACAGCAACAGTGAGTGGAGGAAGAGCAACAGATCATAGCTATCTACTTACTGCACATATGATAACATATGATACATCTGTCAGACCAGCGCAATGACATGTATGTAAATATAAACATTTAAAGATGCTGTGAAATACATTTATCTGTCTGTTGCAGCTAGAGCCTAAGCAGCTGTTTCATGACATACCATTTTTCTGATTATTTTCTATTATTTCATTCATATGGATTTACTGTGAAGAATCACATGCTATGTCAGCGGACACCTGATTAACCCAAAGTAAACAATCTAAAGCATTGGGAAGTCATACATTGAAATCACTGGCACTCCTAACATTGTACAATGCGCAAAAATCATTATCTTTTGTAAGGAGGCTTGCTTCTGCATTCCCCCCTCCATGTGGGGATACACTTCTACACTCATGATCTCAATATATACTTAGTCTGAGGTCATGCAAAGTTTGGGAATAGGTAAAAGGTGGAAAACAAAAATAAAACTCACCTTTTCTGACTGTCACAAACCAGTAACAAAGCACATAATCTGTGACATTGCCTGTACTGCTGCAATGAAACATTGATTACTGAAACCTCTGGCACTTTGATTTTGGGCCTTGTGCTGCTCGTGACATGTGCTTCTGCTGCTGAAGAGACATTATTATTTACTTAATTATGTTTTTTTTTCTTCTACTTGGAGGTCAGGCAGTGTTTCTCACACTGTGTATATCCATGTTCTACTGCCAATATCGTGGATGGTCGTGTGGAAGTTAGACAGCATATATTTGCTGATAGTCCCTTTGCTATACCAGGACTCAATTGGAAGTTGGATTGCTGTGTTACACATATAAATACATACACATGCAAGTTACATTTGGTGTACTGAAATAGAGTTCCATTTAGGGAGTAAAGGTTGACTGAGATGGAGCTCGGAGTTGCAGTTAGAGTTTTAGCAAGGAAAGGGGTAAAGCAGGAGATAGGAACTTCTGCAATGGTAATGAAGTTCATTACAGGGTTTACTTAATGAAAATCTGAGCCCACCAGGGAAAAGAATAGTGTTGTCATCTCTGCAACATATACAAGTGGAACTTTTTTATGAAAATATGAGATTTTGCAAAACAAACCATACCCACAACCAGTGTGCAAATGACTGGACTTCACTTTTTTCCAAAATAAAAACTCACTGTTGTAGTATTTGAGTTATTTATGCTGCTTCTTATATTTAGATGTTTCTGGTACACAATAATTGTTTATACAACTTCTAAAGGAAACTTATTTAATATTTTTGTCCTAAAATTTCCATTTGCCATTTTTCATGTATTTTTCAAATGACACAACTGCCCAAATAGGGGCTGTTATGTGTAAAGAGCTCTAGAAAAGAAAACCCTGTCTAAGGAAACTGGGTATTTGCCTTAAAGAAACATGGAAGTTAGGAAACTGGTTAATTGCCAAGTTAACCTTGGAAAGAGGAGGTGGTATATTTTACCCTTAGGTAATGTTGTCTTTCAGCTTTTCCCGGTTAGGGGGTCGCCACAGCAGAACTCCGGTACGCTAATGATTGGCAGTAGATTTTTACATGCCGAGTTGCTGGCCCTGACGCACAACCTTCAACGAAGGTATGCCCATTCACACATGTCTCCACACAGAAGATGCTCTAGCTGAGAATTGAACAGGACAATGTCTTACTGGGAGGCGACAATGCTACCGCAGCACCACCAGCGCATTTTACCCTTAGGTAATACTAAAAGAAAGTAATAATTTACAGTATAGCAAGGTGCTCTTCAACTGGGAATTATAAAGGAATAGAAATGCTCTGCATTTTGTCCAAAACTGCCAAGACAAAAGGATTGTATGGATGCCTGCAAATTTCCAAAAAGGTACTGCAGCTGTGCAAAACAAGACTTGTTTGGTTTCAGGTGAGCTATATATTTTACAAAACATTTGAATCCTTTCCTTGGCTGAAGTAAGACATTTTTACTTCATTTGATAAACCTGTTCTTTTTTTTTGTTTGTTTGTTTTTTCCACTAGTGTTTGGTCTTCCTGGAGGCCACAGGCATCAACTGTGTTGGAGTGCATAGGATGTTATATAGATTAATTTACATAGTAATACACAGGAATAAACTCGTACAGATTGACAGATAGTAAAACTTTATTTTTGTGTACATCTTTATCAAGGTACATTTACAATAAAACATCAAATAGATAACATATCATGATATGATAAAGCCTTTATTAAGAATAACTTCAGAAATGTAAAGTGATCCAACCAGATTGCCTTACGAGAAAAGATACGGTTTCAAGACAAATTTGAGTAAGGTGATCAAAACAGACTGAGGGGCTAGGCATGGTGGGGATTTTCAGAGGGGAGGGTCCACAAATACAAATGATAAGCAACTCACTGTTTCAAGCTGAGCATTAGGAACCACTGGCAACCTCAAAACAGTGAAATGCAGACTTCTTGATGTGGTGTAAGGAGTTAACATCTCAGTCAAGTTTTTAGCATCCAGAGAATTTAAATCAGCCTGTGAAACATGAACAGTTAATGCAACTTCCTTAACACAAGTATAATATAATCTTTTTTACTGTAAAAATGCAAACTGCACTTTTCAAATGTCTGTACCAAATGTAGCAATGCAAGACTGACTGTAGTTATCTCACAATAAAGCACACTGCAGTCATGGGTGATGAAACCATACAGCCAGGGGGAGGGGGAGCCCCCCACACTTTTACAGCTGCAAGACCTGTCAGAAGAAATTAATAAAGTAGAGTTTTCATGCTAACGTGGATTTATGCACGGATGTCAAACAAACTAAACTAGCTGTTCTTGTTCTCTTATTGCTCTGTGTTACAGGACTTATGCTGCCGCTGTTCTGTTGGTGCTGCCAGAGCCAGAGTCATGCCAGTAAGGAGAGTTTTGTTCTTTTATTTGCAGGAGTTATGGTGCTCCCGTGTGTGTGTGTGTGTGTGTGTGTGTGTGTGTGTGTGTGTGTGTGTGTGTGTGTGTGTGTGTGTGTAAAATGCCCCACTTAGATATACCCGGTGGTTAGTGTTACTCAGGCTCAAACAAGAGCCTGAAATCTCTACCCATACCACCCCTTGTGATTCAGGGAGTTGAGTCCATATCTCTCAACTGTCCAGATTTTCATAAAATATTTCGGTCATACTTTTAGTCTGTTCCTCTTAAAATGTGTGGTTTTCTGGCAAATCAGTGAGAACTGAATTCACTAAATGATAACCCTTTAAGTTTCAGTCCTCCTATCTTTCACAAAACACATTGTAACACAAAACACTTTATTTTAGCAACTTTCTATGATTATACAAGCAATATTTAAAATGTGCCCCTGGTTTTGGGCCTTTGCCCCCCCAAATACATTTTGGCTTTTTCCAGATTTTTTGTGCTGCGAAGTTAAGAAATTTAGTTGAGTGTCAAGTGGATTTTACAAGGAGCTGAGAGCTTCAGGGGAAGAGAAGTTTAGTGCTACTTATACTAAGCTGCTTGCATTGTCAGTAGCACAACAGGTAGTATACTTGCTTTCGATGCAGAAGGCTGTGGGTTTTACTCTCACAGTATGCAGATGGACTGCTGATACTGTGCTGTGTTGTACTTTAAAGGGTGTAGATGCTGCAGTCCTATGAATGTCCTCCTTTGTAGAAGTTATTTAATAACTATGTTTCAGTTATCCGTTTGTCATCCGTTTCCCCATTGCAAAATTACTAGCTTTTTTAATGTAGCATAGGCAATTTGTTCTTCAAGGGCAACAGGCACTTTATTTGTAGATGAAACAATGAAATATAAAGCTGTTTTCTAGCAGCAACCTCTTCATTAGTTACAGATCCCTTTAATGTGGAATGATTTAGATGACTTAATTCTGCAGAGATTTTGCATATTTACTGATATTGGTGGATTGTAATGACAGAAGTTTGAGTGGTGACCTTTTATGGTTGACATTTTCTGAAATGGGTAGTTTTGTCATTATTGGTTCATACATTTAGTTTCATTGCTTACTAGAAGACTGTTCCAAACTACAAATTTAAAAGACATTATAACAAGTGGTGCTGTATTATACAAGGAATATAATTTAATACAATCAGGTTAATACAATCAAGAAGGTGAATCAAAGAATACATATGAATACATACATGTATGCTTGCTCACAGGATGCAGATCAAAATAAGGGAAGACCCAGTCACCAATGGAGTCCCCCAGAGTTCAGTGCTGAGACGTTTTCTGTTTGGCATATACATCTCAAAAGTGGAAGGAAATACCAAAGGGCTTCGGTCAACTAAGTTTGAAATGACTGTAAGCTAGGAGCGGTTATTGAATCCCCAAATGACTTAGCCATCATGTAGGAAGGTTTGTCCCAAACAATAACTGGTGCTAGAATCATGAATTGAAATTAAACTCTAAGAAATACACTATCGTATCCTTTGGGAAGTCATCTACTCCAGGGAACTGCCAAATTGACAATGCTCCCTGAGAACTGACCCAGTTGTTTGGCATTTGGGAACTTGTATGCACAGTGACCTAACTTTTGACCAACATGTGCCCAGAGTCATAAAAGTATTTCTATATTGCACAGCTTATAAATAAATTGATTTTGACTAGATCTAGAGATGTTACTGTCTCCTTTACAAAGCCCTCATTAAGTCAATCATTTTGTATAATGTCCACTTTGGCATGTATCTGTCCAGACCTATGCAACAATTGGAATACCCACAGAGATACCTTACTAAAAGGATACAAGTTCTAAACAATAGGTCTTGCATGGACCACCTCAAAGATTTATCACCATACTCAGTATCCTACAGAGTGCTTAGAGGTGATGTGTCTGTCATACAAGGCATCCTACGACCTAATACAGATGAACCTACTGAACATCAGCAAGTCAAATGGCATCAGAAATACTTAGTCCAGGTATCTAAACGGAATGTTGTGGAGAGATGGATATATATCATAGGGTCTCTATCACATACTCGAAAGATAAAAAGAGTGAATGCTCTTTTATCGAACACTAAAAGCCAAAACCACTAAATATCAAAGACACGGAACAGCAATTTTTTTCCCAGGGAAAAAAAATTGGTGCTCCGCCAAAAAAAAAAAAAAATCCAAATACATCCCCCCTACTTAAATATACCAACTCCAAGATCACACCACAGTGCATCAAATGGCAAAGTCCCGAAAACGGCTCAGTGATTTTTTTTTCCCTGGGAAAAAAAATCGCTGTTCCCTTTCTTTGATATTTAGTGGTTTTGGCTTTCAGTGTTTGATAAAAGAGTGTTCACTATTTTTATCTTTCAAGTATGTGATATAGACCCTATATCACAAAGGCTACCACTGTTCCAGAACGGAGTATCCATTCAAGTAAAACAAAGCTCATCCCTGTCCATATTCAAATGCAACTTGGATCTAAGGATGGGTAATAGAAAATGTACTCCCAGGATTGCCCCTTATGCCATTAATGGATAGAGGCAGTTCCTAAATTCCGCATCCCTTACATGGGTCCTCTCAAATTATCTATAGTATGATCACATTTATTCTCACTACAATTATCAGCCATGCAATAGATAAGACTAATCAGGAAATGTTAATTCAAGCACCAGAAGGGAAACTGGCTATGCTTAAAATGTCCTCCAAGTGAACCTATGTTGTGGTAGTAAATAGTTTTAAAAAATTGCCCTTGTTAGATCACTAAGAACCCGTCTCACCCTCCGCCCCCCATGTCTTCAACAGCTTCCAGTGCCTCTGACTGCAATATTCCAGTAAAGTTGTAAAAATGACATTAACAGTCACTGGAAAATCTGAAGTGGAGACCAGAATTTAAATTCCTAACAAATTGTTTAGATTAAAATATGACTATGCTGGAATTCTAGTCATCAAATGATAGCTTGCCATTAACATTCGCACTTAATTTTTTACCTGATGTATTGTTTGGGGATTCACTCTATCCAGAAAATGATAGATGATAATTTATTGGGTCTATATCAGATCATCAAAACACCTCATTATCGAATGCCGTAACGTTGAACTGCAAAACCCGAACCCTAACAACATCGAAACCTCAAAACAGCAATTTTTTTCCCAGGGAAAAAAAATCGCTGTTCTGAGAAACACACCCACACCACAAGCACACTAAAAAGCAGCAATCCACACACATTTAAAAGTTACATCTAACCCTACACTACACTGCACATACACTACTATCTATCCACTTACCTTAACCCAGACCCTAACCCTAAGGTCCATCACTATCTCACACTTACCTCACCTGTGCCCTAACCCTAACTCACTTAACCCACCCCTAACCCTAAATTCTGTCACAATCGCACAATTATCTGACCTGCACCCTAACCATAACTCACCCAACCCGCTCCCTAACCCAAACGTCTGCACAATCACGCACTTACCTTAACCCAACCCGTAACTTTCCACCACATCGCTGAAAACAGTGAAGCCACAACAATGGCCAACCGAATTCTTTCCCTAGGAAAGAATTTGGTTTTGTGCAGCTTCACTGTTTTCTGTGTTCGTGATATTGGGTTCGATATTAGATCATTCAAAATTCTGCCATTTCGATTATCTAATATAGACCCTAATTTATTATACTACATTCCTGTATTTTCTACATCTTAAAGGGATGACAGTATGTTGAAAAACATGTTGACATTCAATAGGATTCTAGTGAGCCTCCCATCCCTACATCTGCCGACTCCAGCTACAGTTTCCAAATGTGAGTGCCCCTAAAGCCACCTTTGCCATTGATTTTGCATTTTGTTACTTTTCTCAAGTGCAAGAGATAACTCTCACCCTACTGCACTTTATAGAGGTGACAATTTCAAATGGCTAAAATATATGTGTAGCTAACCTTTTACTGAATAATAAAACATTTGAACTTGCCTATATAAAAGATCAGTGGCATATGGAATATAACAATGAAATGCATGTTTTTTTATTCTGTCATCACAAAAGTATGCTAATCAGTGAATTGGCTATCCTCTGAATTGTCTGTAGATAGACACACTATGGATGAAGTGTGTGTATGTGTCTTTGTGTGTGTGTGTGTGTGTGTGTGTGTGTGTGTGTGTGTGTGTGTGTGTGTGTGTGTGTGTGTGTGTGTGTGTGTTTATGTATGTCTGTCTGTCTCTCTGTCTGTGCCTGTCTCTCTGTTTATACACATGCACATGCATGTGTTTGCCTACAGTGGACCGGTATACTGTCCAGAGCTGGTATCTGCCTTATTGCCACTGCCAGCTCCTCATTGTTAATACAGGTATTGGTTAAAGAATAAATGAATAAATAAAAAGTGAACTTGGACTTCCAACAGATCTGAAAATGAGCTGTGTGTTAGGTTATTTGGCATAGCTATCTCCCCAACACATCATTGTACTTAATTCTGTGAACACCAGTGTACAATATATTTTAAACAGAGTCGAATTTGTCCTTATTAGCTAGTAAGAAAAGTTATACAAAATATGGATTAAGTCCATACTCATGAACAGTACAGTGCCTATAAATACGACTCCATACTGTCTTATCCCTTTCTTCTTATTTTACTTCTACTCAGATATTAGTCACATTTCCCATATTTAAACCTTCACATGGTGAACTCCCAATGAGCGCCCATGTACCTGCTCCTAAGTTTAAAATTGAACAGTAGTATATTAGGAAGATTCTTTGCCCAGAGGTAAAACATTTAACCATAAATGCTTTCACACATGATTTTTGCCCCTTTAATTACCCTGTCCCATTCTATGTCCAAGGTCTCCACATCATTGTTCTGACTAGATGCTTCATAAGTTCATAGCTAATTACTAAGCTAACTTTCTTAGAACATTCTAAGCCTAGCCAATTTTCCTCCCAAAGGCTAGAGTCAAACAATGTACCTTGTGTCTGTTGGTCAAATACCTTAGCAATTATACCATCTCTCAATCATTTCTGTGAATCGAAGACCTTAACCTTTAAACTAACTTCCACACTTATTCAACTTAACCGCATATTCTTGTGTATCACTACATACCCACATGAATAGCTTCACCCAGGCATTTCTGCACAATATGTATTCATCTACAATGTTAATTAAACTGCCACATATACAATTGCAAACTGTTTACGAGCAGCAGACGTAAACGGTCGTATCTACCCAGCAGTCACAGCTAGCACTCTACATTTGATCATTCCTCACCACCATATTCTTTGGTCAGTTAATTCAATATCCATGTTTTGTTTTGTAATGCACAGTTTGGAAACACATTCCACTTGTCAAACACTCTCTCTGTAAAGTAGTACTTAAGTCAATGCTGAAGATGCATCTCTGAATCTGTGATTGTGTCCCCATAGCCTTCCATCTCAGTTTAGCTCCCCCTTGAAGTTGCCATGACGGTTTTGTGAATTCATATCATATTTCACCATTCCCTACTACCAAGAAGTATACCTATCTCATTTCTCTGCATATTTTCCTCCATTGCTTTGACTGTCTCAGTTGCCTTTCTTTGTATGCTGTCTATTAACTTCACATTACATTACCTTTGTTTCTCAGCAGAAGGTGATAATTATAGGATTTACAATTCCATATAAGTGCATTTAGTATTATATCTGCACTGCACACCACCCACTGTCTCTCTCTTTCTATATCATCCCATGCTCTCATAAATGCATTGGTGGATGCACTTTCCAACACCTATTCTGGTAGTCCATTCCATGGGTCCACTTTCTTTTCTGTAAAGAACTATGTTCACAGATCTGTGGAGTAACTGCCCTGTACAATTTGCTGTCAGTGATGCATCATCTAGCCCTCCTGTCCATGGTAATTCCTTCACATCTCCCCAACATAATCCTGTAATCAGATATCATGATCCTCTCACTTACAGCAAGAAGACCTTCATTTTCTCTAGTCTCCAGTGATAACCTGTTTACCCTTTAGCTAATGCATCTTCCTGGAGTATTTACTCTGGACTTTTTGTAGTAATTTAATGTTCTTCTACTTGTATGAACTTTTAAACCAGACACAGTACTTAAGGTATGGCTTGTCCAGGACCTGGCAGAGCAAGAACATACCTCTGAATTGTCCAGAGTTTTGCAGAATGCCCATATTTGTGCCTCATATTTTTAGTTTGTTCCTCATAAAATTTGTATTTTTGTGGCAAATCAGAAAAGATTAAATTCATTAAATAATGACAGACATTTTAGGTTTCAGACTTCATATCCCCCAGAAAAATGCATAGTAACACAGAACCTTTTATACTAGCAACTTTCTAAGTTTATAAGGGCATTATTTAAATAATTTCCCTATTTTTGGGGCTTTGTCCCCCCATTATTTTTGTCTGTGTCTAGATTTCTTGTGCTAAGAGGTTGACAGGTATGAAGAGCATTACCTCTTTGTTTATAGAATCTATCCATTGAAGACACAACTCAATATTTTGATCACTACTTCTGTGGCCCTGTCATTGGGGTCCTGGTGGTCCAGCTCAGTTATGATCAGCACACCAATATTATTTTCTTCCCGCTCCATTGCTGACAGTTCTATCACCCATGCTAATAGTTCACAACAGGGTTGTGACCCAAGTGCATTATTTTGCATTTACCTGCACTGAACCACAACTGCCATCATCTTTTGACCACCTGGTTAGCACTTCTGTCCTTCCTTAGGTGTGCTTTCTCCACTGACTACTATTGCACCTATCTTTGTGTCATCAGTAATGAAGCTGATTGTGTTCTCTTTTCTCTCAGATATGCTTACAATTAATACATTGAGAAATGATGAATCCAGGACCAAATCCAGTGGTACTCAACTATTCACATCCTTTATTTCTGATATTGTTCTCTTACTGTAACACTCTGTGTCTTAACTTCCTTCAAGGAGTAATCAATTTCCTCAACCTTGGTTCTACCCCAGCTCCTGCACTGTTTCTAGCAGCTTAAAGTGTAGAACTTGGTGACAGGCCTTTATGAAGTTCAAATGGAAAACATCCACCAGTATTGCCTGCCATGTTCTCCTGTAACGTTGTCATAAAAATGGATCTATTTAAACTGACACCTAAATCTGGACAGAAAATGTGATGATCATTGTCTTAAGGAGTGCTGCTGTCCTCAAGAAAAGCAACCCTCCTTTCCATCAGGATTGTCAACATGACTTTTCCTGCCATTCCTTTTAGGCCAATAAGCTTGTAGATTTGCAGAATTTTCCTGTGTCTTAACTTCTTTTAGTTTTCAGAAACTTCTGCACTGGTCAGTGATCTGCTGAAAATTTTCTTCAAGACATCTACTTGCACACTGACCAGATACCTGAGGGCCTGAGGAAGTAGTCCCTCTGGTCACTATGTTTATCTTCTCCTAGGGCAGCACGTTCCCTCACCCCCTTCTCATGTTCTGTGTTGGAGTCAGTGGCTGTTCGCTGTGCCCCTGCTCTGCTGTACCTCCTCACAGCATAACAACTTGAACTACTTTCGTTTTTGAGCACTGAGGTGAGACATTCATCAGTATCTCCATTCCCCCTTGTCTCCCTGATCACCTTTCCATCCTTGCTCAGCCTGAACATGTCTGTCTCTCAGTTCTTCCTTTCTGCTGGGTAACTACATCCTGCGCTTGACTCCTTCTGCCAGCTCCCTTTCGACTTCTGCCTTTGCTGATCCCAGCTTCACTGTTGTCCATATGCTTCCCTCTTTGTCCCATGTCTCCATGTGTTTTACCCTAATCACTGGCCTCCTTGATCTTCTTCTCATTTACCATTTTGCCTCTTCCTTGGACTGTTCTCCTTATCCCTAACTACTCTGTATCCTGACCCACTCCCACAGCATATTCACTCAGTCTGTTTGTCTCCAGAGCGCTAACTTATCCTTGACTTTCTCACTCATCTCAACATAATCCAGTCCCTAAAATAATCCACCATTATTTTTGTCTTTGACTTCCTACCCCTATCTGTAACCAACTAAGGCTGACAGATATTGTGAAGTTAAATGTGTATCCCCAAAGCTAGTAATACTAGTCTGAGGTGCCTGCAGACAATTAGATAATATCACCTTATTTTTGTTGTTGTTTTTTTCATTCTGTGAATATAGAGACCGCAAGGATTTACACTCTTTACTTATGTATACTTCTATAACCGATGCAGCCTTTTCATTTTTCACTGTTTTCCAAAGTATTGAAATGCTGCAGCTCACCATATAATGAGCTCAGCCAGGTATTTATTTATTTTATTTTACATTTGTTTACCTGGATAGTCCATCTGGGTGTAAGCCTGTTTTCAGCGGAGTGCCAGGGAGAAAAGCTCCAGAAGTACAAGTTACATAGGTATTAATATAACAGAAAAAGTACATTGATGTAACAAGAGAAATAGAAATATACATTGGCATCAGTGGCATCTCATTAAAAATCAGAGGATAGCATTATAAGCATTGTTTACAGAGTATACAGTTTTATTTTATTACATAATAAGCATTTGAGGGTAGGTTTAGTTCTGTTACTCAGGTTAGTATAGATAGAGAAAGAGGGGGGGGGGTTTGAAAATTAGTAGGGGTTCATAGATGGTTACTGTTGTAGCAGGGACATGGTTAAGTAAAAAGACATACGGGGAATGTATTAGTCTGGACTGATGCAGGAGCAGGTTCAATTGCTATATAGGTGGTCTTTTAGCTGTTTCTTGAATTGAGTTGAGTTTGTAATGTTTAAAATGTGTTGAGGAATTGTGTTCCAGGTTTTAGAAATATGGTGGGAGTAAAGGGTATTCCCAGCCTTGTTGCTGGCTTTGGAGACTTGTAGGAGGATTTTGTGTGTAGAACAGAGTTTTTGAGTATTAGTATATGGTTGGAGTAATTGTTGCAAGGCTGAGATTCTGTCTGTCTGGTATATTAAATGGTGGGTCATAATGAGTTGGGTGTAGGTAAGGTGTTGGGGAAGTTATAACCATTTTAATTGTTGTAGGGAGGAGCAGTGGTGAGACCTATGTGGGGAGTTTGTAGCAAACTTGGCTATTTTGTTGTAGCAGGATTCAAGTTTGGTAAGTTCAATTTTGCTAAGTTTGGTGAGGATGGGAGAAGCGTAGAGTAGAGTGGACAGGATGTGAGTTCTGGTGATGTCCAGTCTGGCTTAGTTGGTAAGAAATGGCTTAATGCGGTAGAGAGAGCCAAGTTTGATGTGAGTTTTTTTAATGGCTTGAAATAGGTGAATGTCAAATTTCAGTTTGTTATCACTAGTGAGATACCTAGTAGCTTGGTTTGGAAGGTGGCAGCTATGATTGTACTATTTGAGGAATGTATGTGAAAAGAGGTTGGGGGTATGGTTGATTTTCTTGGGAGAAATAACATTAGGTTGGTCTTGTTTGGGTTCAATATAAGGTTAGGTTTGTTTAGCCAAGATTCTGCTGTCAAAAAAGAGTGTTGTGTGATGTCCTCTAGTTGTGTGAGGGAGGATGCATTACATAAAAGGGTAGAGCCATCTGCATATTGCAGTAGCGGCTGGTAACTTCAAATCAAAGAGGGGCTGCAGGAGACAACTGGATGGGTGGGGCAAATTGAAGGGGCGTGGTCAATTAAAAAGGGGTGGAGCTATGCTCAAAAGTACAAAACTGGGACTTTAATTAAGTACGCTGCTCTGGGTGCCAAACCGTCATTATGAGAGCACAATCAAGACAAAATGAAGTGTAGAATAAAAAGGATATTTCAATGCATTGGCTACATGGCAGCTTAATATCTAGATGGAAACAAAAAGATTGTGTGGCATGAAAAAATAAATTACTTTTTAAATACGTTACTGGAATACCAGTCAAAATCAAGTATAAAAACAAGCAGCACTCAGTTCAAACCACTTCTCCTTGTACTGCAGTTCTAATTATAATTTATATTCAGCTGTATAAAAGTACCAAGTAACATGTTGAAAGTAGCAATCTCTGTGATACCCCCACTTGTAAAAATGTTTCTTATCCAAAAAAGACTTGCTGCCTGACAACAAATATCTACTTGTTTCATGTGGAAAACATTATCAAAGTAAAAAATGAACAGCAAACAAGAAACAAGCACAAGATAAGTTGCTTAAAGGATTACTGCACAGATTATGGACCACATATGATAGATTGGCATTCTGTTTAGCTTACGGGTAAAGCCTGCAACGATGACTGCAAGTCTCTAACAAATGTAATGAGCTTCTGAAAATACTGTAATCCTGTCCTTTATTACAAATACTGTCATATGCATTTTAATACCTAAGGTTTATATGTTATCTAGTTATGTAAATATTCTCTGCATGGCAACAACAAAAAGGCTTTCAATGTTGGTAATTCTTTAACAGTATGCTTATTAAAGCTTACTTGCATCTTACATTCTCAGACAAGCTTACCTGATGGTCATTAAAGCATTGCTACTTAAACACAGAGAAACAGGCACTGCAACAATATGCATTTTCTGAATAATAATAAGCATAAATCAACACTATAGAAATATGACAGAAATCCAGAACATTCTGCAAAATCAAGGACAGATGAAAAGCCACTGTAGTACTTGTGTCTACCTTAGGTGAGGGATACTCTGCACACTTTCACTGCATAACTGCTCCTTGCCTTGTTTGGGCACATCCAGAGTCACTACACAGGAGAGTGGGGTGCAACAAGTATGTCACAATTTGAAATGTCTCTGGCTGACGGTGATGGCCCTGACACATTTGTCATACGCCTCAACCTCAGAGCAAGAAATCTGGACAAAGCCATAAATAGAAGTGGGACAAAGGCCCAAAAATAAGGATAATTTTTAAATCTTGCTCTTATAAACTTAGAAAGATAATAGAATAGTAGGTCTTGTATTAATATGAATTTTCTGAAGGGTATGAAATCTGAAACTCAAATGTCTGTCATTATTATTCTAACTTCAATCTTTAATGATTTGCTACTAATTTGCCAGAAAACCACAATTTTATGAAAAATGGACCAAAAATGTGATGCAAAAATATACAATAGCCACACAATACTGGGAACCTGTCAAAGAAGGGACACTTTTTTAATATTAGTACTGTTAAGTTGAGCAGCTGACAAAATAAGAGAATCTACATGCATTTCTGAAATAAAAGTAATCTATAACTCTGATCATTACAATTATTTATTAATTCTAAACCCTCCACGTTTTTTTTTCCAAAATTGCCATTTTGCGGAGGGATTATTAGGGGGAGGGAAAATTTTGAGCCAAAATCAGGGACAGTTGAGAGGTTTGGATATGCCTAATTCTATAAAGCAATTTATTTGCACATACCTCTCAACCTCTTAATGCAGGAAATCTGGACAAGTCCAAATATATTGGGGAAATGTACAAACAATACTAAAAATGGCTCTTTTATAAACTTAGTTGATAGAATAACAGGTCTTGCTTTAGCATGCATTTTTCCGAAGGGTATGAAGTCTGAAACTCAATGTCTGTTATTATTTAGTGACTTCATTCCCAAATGATTTGCCAGAAAACCACAAATTTTGAGAGACACAAACCAAAAATAAGAAAGCAAAAATCTATTCATTCTGTGAAAATCTGGACAGTTAAGAGGTATAGTTCAGCCAGGGCTGTCTTTGAGTTTGCCTCCCTTCCCCCCCACAAAATCATGGTCAAATGAGGCCTCCCCCCTTCAGCCATTCCAATGTCCCATTACTTGGCTATTTCACCCCATTTACCATAAACACTGTAATGTGCATACTCCTTTACTTCTACAATGATTTGGATTTCATTTAAACATTTTATTTTACATTTTACAGCACAAACACTAATAGAAATCTGCTAAACAAAGTAATGCAGTCTCACAATGAAAATAAACTTAGCATTAAAACTTCTCTGCTCTTGAAACTCATATTAATTGAAACAGCATTGAAACCCACATTCAAATAAAATACATCTGGCCAGTGGCAGAAAAAGATTAACTTTGGTCTGTTTCAGTTTTCAAATCATAGGCCCTTTGCACATGAAACATACATGTGTCCTTTGATACACCTTTCTGATTGTATTAAATTGTGTTCCTTGTATAATACAGTACAGTTGTTAAACAGCATTTTAAATTTATTGTTTTGAGCATTTTTCCAATAAACAATGAAATAAAATACATGCACCAATAATGACAAAACTGCCCAGTTCAGAACATTTCCATCATAAAAGTCTACTCAAACTTCTACAATCCACCAGTATCAGTAAATATGCACAATCTCTGCAGAAGTAAAAGTCATCTAAATAATCTCACATTAAAGAGATCTATAACTAATGAAGATGCTGCTGCTAGCAAACAACTTTATATTTCTTTGTTTCATCTACAAATAAAGTGCCTGTTGTCCTTGAAGAATAAATTGCCTATATTACATTTAAAAAACAATAAGTTAGTAATATTGCAATAGGGAATGGATGGCAAACTGATAACAGGTTCATAGTTACTAGGTATCTCCGCCAAAGAGGACATTTTCAGGACTGCAGCATCCACCCCCTTTAAAAGTACAACACAGTACAGTATCAGCAATGCATCTACATACTGTGAGAGTAGAACCCACAGTATTCTGCAGCAAAAGCAAGTACACTACCTGTTGTGCTATTAACAATGCAAACAGAGTCAACATAATCAGCACTAAACTTCTCTTCCCCTGAAGCTCTCAGCTCCTTGTAAAATCCACTTGACACTCAACTGTATCTCTCAACTTTGCAGTGCAAGAAATCTGGAAAAAGCCAAAATTTATTTGGGTGGACAAAAGCCCCAAAACCAGGGACACATTTAAACATTGCTTCTGTAATCTTAGAAAGTTGATAGAATAAAATGCTGTGTTATCACCATGCATTTCACTGCCATGTCTTGAACTCAGGACCCTGTGTATTACAATCAGAGCAACATACCACTATGCTAAATCAGCTGTTTCTTGAAATACAGGTAGACTGAAACTTAAATGGCTATCATTTAGTGAATTCAGTTCTCACCATAGCTCCCAACCTCTTAGCACAGAACACCTGGATAAAGCCAATAATGGGGGAATACAGCACCCAAACATATTCAGTGAATTCAGTTCTCACCACAGCTCTCAACCTCTTAGCACAAAAAAATGGACAAAGCCTATAATGAATGAATGCAACCCCAAAATAGGGACACATTTCAAATATTAATCTTATAAACTTAGAAAATTGCTAGAATAAAAAGTTTTGTGTTACAATGTACTTTCTGAAGAATACGAAGTCTGAAATTGAAATGCCTGTCATTATTTAGTGAATTCAAATCCAGAAAACCACATATTTTATGAGGAACAGAACAGAAGAAAAATATGAGGCAAAAATCTGAATAGTTTTCACAAGTGGTGGTGGGTAGGGAATTCAGGATCTTGCTACCCTCACCCAAGGTACAGGGTTTGAGCCTAAGTTATTCTCTAGCCACCAGGTATATTTCCTGAGTCCCCAGCCTAAGTTTGAAATACAAGTCCATCCTGCAAGAGCAAGCTTTGCAGATGTTGCAGTCTGATCCTCTTCTAGTCTATGCAGTTGTAGTCTGAACATCTCCATAGTCTAATGCCTTTTTCTTAATCTGGACTGGTTAAACAGCAGTCCGGATTCCTGCACGCATGCATGGAGTTCTGGGAATGCCAAGCACACATACGCAGAGTTCTGGGACTCACTATCATTTTTTTATTTCATTTTTCGTTTCTTTATTTTATTTCATTTTTTTCTTTCTTTTTACAGCTGGGGGGGCTGCAGTCCTGCAGTCCAATATCACGAGCTGCCCCTGGCATATTGGATAACTGAGGCAAGAGGGGTGGATTTATGCAATTTGTTAGTGAAAATGTTGAAGAGTAGGGGACCTAGTATGGAACCTTGTGGGACTTGAATGTTAACAGGGAGTAGAGATGAGAGTTCTTGATTCCACTTAACAGCTTGTTGCCATTTGGTTAGGTAGCTGTGGAACCATACTAGGGTAGAATGGCTGAGGTTTAAGGTGGCTAGCTCTGATAGTAGTTTCTGGTGTGAGACTGTGTCAAAGGTCTTGTACAGGTATAAAAAGATGGTGGAGACAAGTCTGTTTTGGTTTCTGTGGTAGTTTACAGTGTTGGTAAAACTGAGGAGGGCAGTTGTGGTACTATGGTGGGGGGGGGAACCATGTTGTGTATGACAGAGAAGGTTATTGGATAATTGGTGATTAAGGAGCTGGGTGTGGGTGCATTTTCAGGTATTTTCGATAGGGGTGAAAGGATGGCGATGGGTCTGTAGTTTGTGAGTTCTGTGGAGTTTCCACCTTTATGCATGGAAGTGATGTAGGAGATTTTCCAGAGTAGGAGGACATAGTTTTCAGTGACAGAGCAGTTGATGAGGATGGATATGGAGTATACAATGACTTCTGCAGCAAGTTTTAGATTGTCTGCGAGCTAAGCTGGTGGGTTTCAGTGTTTTAAGAAGTTTTCTTATAGTGTGAGTTGGAACAGGTGTAAAGGAGAAGGTATTTTCAAGATTACTATTCATGGCTGGGATCTTGGGAGAGGCATTTTGATTATGTGTTTCTTTAGAGTAGAAAAGTGCAACTTTTAATGTAGACAGTAACTGTCCTGACATTTCTTTTTTGCCTGTGTGTTCGCCAACTTCCCAAGCCACTATGAATTACTATTACAGTCACAGAGAATTTTTGTTAACATATGACACTAGTCTATGTAAAAACACCCAGAAGTGTGTTAACACATTGGTTAAAAGCTAAATCAATGAATGTTATACTTCATAATTACACCACAAGCAGCAGCTAGGTTGTGCTGAATGGTACAGCATGACGGCATGATCAGTCACACTGATGCTAGTTTGCCAATTCCCATTACTGTTTAACTTTTAATATCTGAGACAATACTTTTTCTAGCAATGAATGAAGCAGTTTTCCAAATTCGCACATGACATCTGTGCCTCAGCTCAGTTGCATAGGCATCAGAATCTGTTGGAAAAAAAAAAAAAAAATATATATATATATATATATATATATATATATATATATATACTTCTTTTCAAGTATTTATCTCACTCAATCACTGGATCAGTTGTACTGCATCCTGATATGAATCTGAACTGCTCATCTCCTATCTTACTTTCCACTACTCTGTGTATTCATTTATCAATCACCCTCTCCAGAACTTTCATGCAGTGTGGCAGGAATTTGATTCTTCTGTCCTGACTACATTTGTGGATGTTCCTTTTGTTCTTCTACACTGGCACTAGTATAATCTGGGATATGACCTTCTCTCCACACTACTATGAGTACCGTCAGGAACTATTTCTCCTCTTTTCACCCAGCATCTTTATCATATTTGCTGTGACCTCATTTGATCCTGCTGCTTTCCCTGACCTCACTTCCCTTAGTACTTGTGATGCCCAGTAATCAAGATGCCTCAGTCCTCACCACTGGCAACAATGGGGGACATACACACTGGGAGGATTACAAGTACACACACAGTAAACTGCAATTTCCCTTAAGAGCACACAGAGACCACAGTCAGTCTGGATCTGGTTTCTCCCTCCTTCTCCAGATCCCCAATAAGACTCC
The DNA here is from genome assembly GCF_019279795.1 of Protopterus annectens. Taxonomy (NCBI): domain Eukaryota; kingdom Metazoa; phylum Chordata; order Ceratodontiformes; family Protopteridae; genus Protopterus; species Protopterus annectens. Next base: position 1,097,103,082 of record NC_056747.1, on the reverse strand, counting down.
CCGCTGGCACAACTATAGGGTTGAGTTCTCAGCTGAGTGACCATAACAAGACCTTCAGCACCCTCTCTGTCCAACCAGTGCTTCATGTCCCTGCCAAAGTAGCTTTGAGGTTTGAGTTTTACACACACACACACACACACACACACACACACACACACACACACCTGGGAAAAGGCTGGCACAATGTTACTAGCTATGCCCCCTTCTGCTCAGACTATAACGTAGTTTTCACCATCACCAGCCACTACATATTGGCTACTTTAAGGCCCTTAGCAAAGGGTGTCAAATCTTACTGTGTAATGTCACTATCAATCCAAATGGTAGTTTGACCAAGAGCAACGCTATTATGAGTGGCTTGTACAGTGTCACCAAATAGATATGCAAGGACTTTAAGAGCTTAAATATCTCTAGATAGACCAGACACAATTGAAAGGTTTAAATATATTTAATAATAGATAATAAAAGAACAAGACAATACTAAATATGTATGTACAGTGATATCAGAGTTCAAAATCACTGGAAATACTTAAAACAAAATTGCAGGACAGTCTCAAATAAATACAGAAAACATCTAAACTAATCTTTACTATATTCCTTACTGAATCTAAAATAATTTACTGTACCCTAGTGTGCTTACTTACAACAAGGCAAGACAGATGTGGTGAGTGGATGTTTCCAGCGGATGCTGCCAGGTCAAAGACGAAATACAAAATGCCCAGTCTCTCTCAGTGACTTCTTAAATTAATATCAAACATTACTGTTGGGGTAGCTGGCAGCATAACATCACTTGGTGTCATCTGACCTTAGTTCTCAAGCTAAACCCCCGTTGTTAGAAACTACCAGTATTTAGCATCATACTGTGAAAACACAAAAACAAGGACCCTTCTTAAATCTTTGCAGCTGCTGGAAGACATAAAACAATAACACACTTACAATACAACGCAGAAGGCTCCCTAATTTTAGACATCCTGTCTCCTTGCTGCATTGAAACTAATTTTTATGGTGCAGTTATAAAACAATTTTTAATTTCAACTATTTTCTTGTAGTTTTGCAAGTTAACCCTCTACGTTCTAGTTTCTACTGTTAAAACATATATATTTACACAGGTACAATAATTTATATATTTCTGTTCTTTTCCAATAGGGTACACTGTGGATACATCTTTAAGCTCAGTACTGTACAAACCCTTTTCACACACACTTCTGTACCAGCTGTTTGATATACATATAACATACAGTTCTAATACATTTGTAATACAAGCATATGAATCATGTTGATATTCACAATTGACATAATTATTTACAAAATTCCAGCTAGTTGTGCTGGCAGTATCTCCCTCTGTCACATTTCTATATAAATCAATATCTCCGATTATGTAGCCCAGGCTGGTATGACCCTGACCCTGAGCAGCATCTTGCCCTCACCAAGAATGATACCAGCTAGAATCCGCCACATAACGCAAGCACTCAGGTCTCTCAACAGCAAGTACAAATATGACTCAGTCATTGTCCACGCTGGTGTAAACGACCTGAGACGTACCTCCTTGGACTACATGAAAAGAGACATCGAGGAGCTCTCTGATTATGTAGCCCAGGCAGGTATGACCCTGACCTTGAGCAGTATCCTGCCTTCACCAAGAGTGATGCCACAATACAGAGATAAGATGATCAGCTTTAACAATTGGCTTAAACACTGGTGTCATTCAAAGGGGATCCAGTATCTGTCTGCCTGGGATGACATGCTGGACAAGCCACGCTGCTTCGCAAGGGACGGCTTGCACCTGTCACCCCTGGGATTCCGGATATTGGCAAAGGCTCTTGCCACCCCATAGTGCCTTTTTAGGCAAGGCTCAAATTCTAAACCTACCACCCTAGAACACAAAAAAGGAAAAAACTAAGGGTAATGCTGCTCAATGCCAGAAGTCTAAATCTCAAAATGCACGCACTCGAGGCCCTTCTCAGTATGGAGAACATCGATGTCTGTGCTGTGACAGAAACCTGGTTCAAGGCTCCTGAGAGCACCCCAGCACTATCAGGTTTTACCTCATATCATGCTCCGCCCCAAAATCCGGACAATACCAAGAAAGGAGGGGGTATCCATATTCATCAAGGACACCCACACCTCAAGACTGGTGGCAACGCACGATGCATCGGAGACCATCCAGGTGCAATTAACCATAGGCAAGACTGCTCTGCAAATTGTAGCATGTTACAGGCCACCCTCACAAACTCAGGAACCTCACATGGCCTTCCTGAAAACACTAGAGGATAAATGTATCACCAAACACCATCATACTAGGTGACTTCAATTACCCAAATATAGACTGGGAACACTACTCAAGCCCAAACACCCTAGCCCAAAAGTTCCTGGAATTCATAAACTCAAATGCCATGGAACAACTGGTCACCATCCCCACAAGAGGAGATAACATACTTGATCTCATCATCACGAACATGGGAGCACAATGTTCAACACCGGAAGTATACCCCTCACTGGTGAGATCAGATCACAAACTAATCTCGCTGGAGGTCCTCATCCCACTCCCACCTGAAATAAAAAAGACCACAGTAAAGAACTTCTCAAAAGCCGACTTCACACTTCTAAAGACTAGTGTGGTCTCCTTTAAGGCCCCCGAGTCGGCGGAAAACAGTACTCAAGCCGCTGAATCACTTACAAACACCTTCTACCAGCACCTGCAGGACTGCATGGATAAGGCAATCCCAAACAAAACAAAGACTCTTAGTACCAAAGGCAAGCGCCCAGTCTGGTGGACCCCAGCCATAAACAAACTCTACAATAAAAGGAGGAAGCTACTACAAGATAGAGCAAAATCCTTAAAAGGTAAGACACCCTTGATCACTATAAGTAAAAACTAAGAGCTCTCATAAAATCATCCAAAGCAAATTTCGAGAGAAAAATAGCTAAAGACTCAAAAGACAATCATAAGGCCTTCTTTAGCTATGTTAGAAACCTAGGAGGAAACTCCCAGATATGCTCAGAACTAGTTCAAAATGATGTGAAGATTACTGATCCTACAGACATTGCCAACATACTGGCTGACAGGTTCAGTGCAAACTTGTCCCCTCCCCAAAAGGAGAGATATCTATACCAAACGATTGCAGCCCCCAAACATCTCCAGCGCCCAAGTGAGAACTGCTCTCTCCAAAGCAAAAACACAGCATCCATGGGACCTGATGGTGTCCCCGGCTGTGTGCTCCACGAACTCAATGAGGAATTAAACCCACAGCTAGGACAGCTGTTTAATCAAAGTCTTACCTCTGGATACGCACTCCAGGAGTGGCGCACTGCAACTGTGGTCCCACTTCACAAAGGCGGTGCCTCCACCGACCCTGGAAATTACCGCCCATTAGCTTGACAAGCCTTATCTGCAAAGCCATGGAGAGGATCATAATGGACCTCATAAATAAAGACATAGGAATTTGCAGACTTTGGATCCAACCCAGTTTGGCTTTGTCAAAGGCAGATCATGCCTTTTAAACTTGGCTGACTTCTTCAAACAGTCACCAAAGCCATTGACGAGGAAAGGCAGTCCATACAGCCTACCTCGATCTGGCTAAGGCCTTCGATACAATACCCCACTCGGTATCATTGAAAACTCATCAGCTTAAATGTTAACCCATACATCACAAGATGGGTTGCAAACTGGCTGAGTGACAGAACCCACAGGGTCAGAATTGCTGGCGCCATGTCAGACTCAAAGCCTGTCACAAGTGGTGTCCCACAGGGCTCAGTCCTGGGCCCACTCTTGTTTGGCATCTACTTTTCCGAAGTACAAGCAAACACAGGAGGGTTATGGCTGACAAAGTTTGCAGATGACTGCAAACTGGGCGCCATAGTAGAAAACACATCTGACACAGATATCCTTCAGAAGGGTCTCACAGAAACGGATAACTGGTGCCAGAGCCACGGCCTGAAGTTAAATGCCAAAAAATGCATAGTCATACCCTTTGGGAAAAACAAGGTTACCCCTAGCTACCAAATAGGTGGCAATCCACTGAGTGCAGAAGAAGTTATCAGGGATTTGGGGACCCAGGTTGATAGTAGTCTGTCATTCGACACCCATGTAGCTAAAGTAGTTAGGAAGACCTTCTACATTGCCCACCTTATCATGAAGAGATTCTCATCTAGATCAAGGGAGGTCATAGTCTCCCTTTACTCATCACTCATCAGACCAATGATTGAGTACAATGCCCCATTCGGGATGTATCTGACCCGACACTTGCAGCAGCTGGAGAGGCCACAAAAGTTCCTCACCAAAAGGATAAAGGGTCTCAAAAATCTGTCCTATGCTGCCCGACTGAAAGAACTCCAGCTCTATTCAGTCGCCACGCTTGCTCAGAGGTGACCTTTGCCTAACATACAAGGCCATGTCAAACCCAGATTTGATGAATATGCTTCACCTCAAAAAATCTAGATCCATCAGAGCCACAAGGGCGGGAGACTTAAACCTCGACACGGCTATTAATAGGACGTGCTGGAGGGATAGATTCATCACCCAAAGACTCCCTATGCTGTGGAACAAAATCCCGGTACATGTGAGGCAGAGCACCTCACTGGCCTTGTTCAAGAGAAATCTTGACCAATGGATGGGAGATTGCAGATATACCCCAGGGATTACCTCAGTGTCACTGCTTGACAGAGGCACAGCAAAATAATGGGTATAGTTCCCCATACTAAAGGGGTGGCGTAAGCCACAAAATGATGGGCTAGGCTTGTAAATGCCCTCGGGCAGATAGCCTAGTATGAACCTATGAACCTATGAACAAAGACAAGATGATCAGCTTTAACAATTGGCTCAAGTACTGGTGTCATTCTAAGGGGATGCAAAACACCCCACCTCGCACATACAGCTTGCACGGCCAAACCAAGATACGAAAAACACACCAAAGGCCAGCAATTACAGTTCCAAGTCTTTATTGATGACAAAAAGGTACTGGTAAATGCACCAAAATAAATTTAATAGTCCTCAGACTAGTTTCGGCATGTGCCTTCTTCAGTGAGGATGAAAAAATAAGGCAATTCACCAGTTCATCTTGAATGCTTTTAAATAACCCCTTAACCAATAGAAAGAAGGTATATTCCATATCATTACGTGATATATGAATATGTAAGAGGCTGTAAAGGTAAAGGACAAGAAAAGTAGATTATATATATAATCTCAATACTGTGGGACATTAATCCACACAAAATAAATAAATATGCTCTACATAATGTATAAAAATACAGATTCTTATGACATTGGCAACAAACTACAGATCATATTGCCCTGATCAACTGTCTCCTATAGTGGATAAAGTAAGTATAGCTGAATGGGAATAATAGTGGATCACCTTATAAACATAAGAGGGGCAAAACATCTAGTATGTCAATATATGAATACAATCATAAATAAATCCTAAGATAACATCTCAAATCAGAAATCCATAATGTAGACACCAAGCATAGTAAATAATTCTACATATACAATGTTTGATATACATATGGCATCCACAAAACATAGGTCTTAGATATATTAATAACAGAAGTGCAATCATAAAAATAATATCCATATTACTGAATATGATTATACGCAAATCAAAATATTAAATGTACAGATGCTGATAAGTATATATGATCAATAAAGAATATACTTATCATAAATACATGAAAATAGGATCTCAAAAGTATAACATACAATGCAGTGTGAATATTCCATCATGTAGAGTGAGTATGGTATACATGTAGCATCCACAGATCTAGTCTTCGGCATAATAATGACAGAAGAACAATCATAAACAGTATGTCCATCTTGATAAATGTGACTATACCAAAATAAAATATTAAATATGCATATGCAACTACATACTCAATACCAATTGTAGGATGAGCTCATCCTAACTCCATGGAAAAATAAATCTCAAAAATATTGTGTGGAACTGTATATCATAGATGGTCATTTAGGCCTGGCGGACATAATGCTCCAAGATGGATAATCCAGTATTTTTCTTTATGACTAAGTATGCTTTGCCAACCTTGTTGGTTATGTCTATTGCCCATGATTTTATCAATGATCATAAACATAAATTTGGCTGTTTTATGTTTGATAGAATGTTGATATAAAGCATTGGTGGATTTTTTGTTACAAATATCACTCCTATGTTCCCCTATCCTGATTCTCAAGGAACGGGAAGTTTTGCCCACATAAAAGGCATTACATTGGCACGTGGCCAAATAGATGACCCAACTTGATGAGCAATTACCAAATGTTCGAACGTCATACACCTTGCTAGTGTTAGCGCTAGTGAACTGTTTAAGCTTATTCACCTGACTACATGAGGTGCAATGACCACAAGGGAAAGTGCCCAAAAGTTCATCCCCTGTGATTGTGAGCTGTTTATAATTTGCACCACCACTCTCCTGATGTTTATAGTGTGAAAACAGTGTACCCAAAGTTTTACCTCTCCTATAAGAGATTGAACATTGGTTTCCCAAAATTTGCCGGAGATGGTCATTGGCTAACAAAATGTTCCAATTGTTATTGAGAATACCCCTAACTAGTTGATGGTTCCTATCAAAAGTGGTAATGAATCTGATGTTATCATCCTTTGGGCGATTACCCCTGTCTTTATATTGTAGCAGTGAACTTCTATCCTGTTTATCGGTCCAGACCCTGGCTGATTCAATATCAAAGCCAGGATATCCCCTGTCCAAAAACCTGATCCTCAAATCTTGTTTAGCTGTCTTCTTGTTTAGCTGTCTCATAATCAACAGTAGAGGAGTTGATACGTTTCATTCTCAAATATTGAGATTTGGGGATGTTGCGGATGGTGTGGCGTGGGTGCATACTAGAGGCATGGAGTAATGAATTGAACTGTGGATATTTTCTATGAATTTTTGTATTAAGGGTATGGTCACTGTTGCGATATACTGTGATATCCAAAAAATCAGTTACATATTTATGAGATGTAATGGAGAATTCAATACCCCATATGTTATTGTTTAAATATTCCACAAATTCAGAAAGACAGGCAGCATCCGCACGCCACACCATCCAGCAATCATCCAGGTATCTCCTCCAGATGTCCATTTCAACTAGATAGATGTTATGTAAGGGATTGTAAATAAGGCACTCTTCCAGGTATGCCATAAAAAGATTGGCATATATTGGGGCAAAAGAAGCACCCATAGCTGTACCTCTCAGTTGCCAATAACAATCCCCTTGGAAATAAAATACATTTTTGTTGAGGACATGTTCACACATACATATATGCAATGTATTAAATCCAGGTGGATAAAGTTCAGCTTTGTTAAGCCAAAATTCCAAAGCCTGAAGACCTGCCCAATGTGGTATACTGGTATAAAGCTTCTCTTTTTTATATAAGGTGTATTTAATTGTTTTATTATGACTTATTTTAATTAAATATGTAATTGTATTTAATTGACAGGTGTATTTAAGAATGAGATTTTATTGTTGGTTTATTCTGATGAAGTCGGTTGATGAAAGCGGACAAATAAACTTCTGGTACGCTATTTTTTGGAGTTTACCTATTCTTTCGTGTTACCTCCTCCTGTGTTTTTTGATTTATTCAGTTTACTTGGCTTTGTTTTTTGGAGTCGTTTTGGTTTGCCATTATGGCGGAGGTAGCTGGTGATCCTTTATTGAATGTAACTATTCATCCCACTCCATCTGGGGGTGATAATTTGAACAACTTATTAGTTGCAACGCTAGTTGACATCCAAAGTTCGCTTAAATTTTTGGTGGCGAAGGCCAATGAAGATAAACACGAACCAACAGCTTGTGTTTCCAGTCCGGTGGAATTTTTTAGAGAAATGGACACTGTCATTGATTTAGGCGACTGTGCAGGGGGTCCTTGTGAACGTGAAGCAAAGGAACAACGTGTACATATTCATAACAATGGAAACGCTACTGTCGAGCAGTTACTTAGCTGTAAGGAGAACCCTTTCAGCGGTGCTGGAAGGTATTCTGGTGAAGTGTATCATGAACATATTAACGACCAGCGAGAACACCTTTTACGATTATTAAAAAGGTATAAATCTTTAGACTTGGAAAATTGTTATTTTTTGCGCTGTATTGAGTTAGGAATTGTGCCCAAAGGTTTGAGGTTTTTTAAGTGCCCCAATGGGGTTTACCTCAACCAACCATTTTTTCAGCGCTTGGTTGTTTTTTTCAATGAAGCTGGTTTATGTTTCCTGAACTTATTAATTGAAAACAATAAGCAAAAAATGACTGCTCTAAAAGATGAAATTGTGAACGTTGAGTCTTATTTGAAAAGTAAACTGTCAGGGGATAGGTTCAGTGGTTTGTTACAACATTTTATTCGTGACATTAATCAGCATTCTGCTGAAGTCACGTCTCGTAAACAGCAGAAACTAAATCAAGATTCAATTTCCTATCAGAACAAATGTGCTTATGATTTTTTTGCAACTCGCAGCAAAGATAATAAAGGCAGCGCGTTTAAAGGACAGGTTATTAACCCTGTTAACAGTCGTTCATATAGCGCTGTCACATCCTCTGTTACTAGTGGCAATAAAGGGCCTTCTTTAGATGAAGGGTTGATCAAACAACAACAGAATTCTGAAATGCCAAATGTGACGGATGGTTCGTCAACTAACATTATACAGGTTACTAACAAACAAATCAGGAATGCTGATTTTGACAAGTGTCATTGTGACTCTGAGTCCATTTCCCTTATCGTTGATCAAGACAAGGTTTCAAGATGTAATTCTTTTGTTGGTTCCTCCGATTCTTCTTCTTCTAGTTTCCCTAAGAAGAACTTGGGAAACTTGAACAAAAAGACTGTGCTCACTCGGAGCAGGACTTTTCTGGGGTCCAATTCTTCAGGGGACGAAGCGTAGTTGAACGCTTGGACTTTTTCAATGTTATTAATTTAACTGACCATGTTTTTTCTGATTTGCAACTAAAAGTGTTAAAGTTAGGTTTAAACTTTATTCCTAGTAATAGGGCTAACTACAGTAGGACTGTGATTGACATAAAAAAGTTTGCTAGGAAGCTGAATTTATCCTATTTAATGCATAATTTGACAAAGTCTAATAAACCTTTGTCAAAACCTTCCACTGTTACTCCTAGGTTGCATCACACTATAAAGGTTTTTGAAGAGCTTTGTATTCAGGATGTGGAAAATTTATTAAAAAACAAAATCTACATCCCTCACAATTTGATGGTACAGGAGAGAAGGGCTTTGTATGAGTTGCAAGCTTTAACTGGTCAGTTTAGATTTATGAAAAGTGATAAGGGAGCCAATATTGTCATCATGGACCAGGATAGATATAAAAACAGCATGTTAGAAATTTTAAGTAATGTCAATGAATATGAACAGATTTCTTTTTTTGACATACACAAACATTTTCGTTTCATATATTCTCATTTGTATGAGGCTTTTTTGTCAGGGGATATTACTTCAGATTTATATGATTTTCGTGTGGTTTCACAACCTAGAATAGGTGTAATTTTTGTCATCATGGATCAGGATAGATATAAAAACAGCATGTTAGAAATTTTAAGTAATGTCAATGAATATGAACAGATTTCTTTTTTTGACATACACAAACATTTTCGTTTCATATATTCTCATTTGTATGAGGCTTTTTTGTCAGGGGATATTACTTCAGATATATATGATTTTCGTGTGGTTTCACAACCTAGAATAGGTGTAATTTTTGGCATCCCAAAAACACATAAAGATTTGAACAATCCACCTTTGAGACCGATTGTTTCTTCACCACATTCTATTACTGAAGGGGTGTCTTTGATTATTGATTCAGTTTTGGGGTCCCTACTTGTTCATGAAGTTTCCTTTGTTAAGGACTCCTGGCATTTTTTAAGCAAACTGAAAAGTTTTTTTTGAAACTTTTGTTTTTAACCCTCAACAGCACATTATTTTTACTATCGACGTGGTGTCTTTATACACCAGTATCCCTCATGATGATGGTGTTGAATCAGTAAGGAACTTTTTATGTAGGAAGAACTATTATTCTAGTAATGTGATTAACACCATTTGTATGTTTATTGAACTCATTTTACACAACAATTTTTTTCTGTTTGACACAACTTATTATAAGCAGAAAAGAGGTGTTGCAATGGGTTCTCCAGCTGCTCCTGCCTACGCCAATTTGGTTATCGCGTGGTGGGAGTTTGAATTTATTCCTTTGTTAAAGGAGAAATTCAACATTTAATTTTTTTGTAGGTTTATTGATGACTTGATTTTTGTTATTGAGGGAAATTTCAGTACAGTTGAAAACTTTATTATGGAAGTTAATTCACTTCCTAGTTTTTTAAGGTTTACCAAAGGGGATGTAGGTTTAGCGGTTAACTTCCTGGATGTTCACTTATGGTGGGACTTGTTTGATCACAAGTTTCACAGTTGTATCCACCGTAAAAAAACCTTCACCAACGGTTATTTACATTTTTCCAGTAATCATCCTAGACACATAGTAAAAAACATACCTAGGGGTCAATATATTAGGGCTTGTCGCATGACCACTAGGGATTGTGACTTGGTTGAAGAGTTTAAGTTCATAACTACCTTGTTTTTGCAGAGAGGTTATGACAAAAGGATTTTAGACAATATTAGTAATGAGATTTTAAGGAAACGTGTTAGTAACTATCCGGCCATTTTGACTACATCACTTGATGACAACGATCGTTTTTTGGGGGAAAAAATCTACCCATCAGGTTGACCCTAATTTGATTTGTTCTTTGGAGATGAGTAATGACAGTTTTCATATAAGGTCATATTAGAAAAGAATTGGAGAATTATTCATGGTAATTCTGAAATCCATGACATAGTGGGTACTAAACCACAGTTTGTTTTTCGGAACAGCCAAAATGTTAAAAGAATTTTGGAACATAAAGAAACCATGATTAATTCTTTTGTTACCCATAAAAAAGGCATGTATTGTTGCCATCAATGCAAAATTTGTAGGTTCATTTCCACTGGACCATATATAGCGGTCACTACTGTTGATAAAACATTTGAAGTACCTGGTTTTGTGAATTGTAATACAAGTGGGGTGGTCTACATAGGTTTATGTTCCGCTTGTCCGGCATTCTATGTTGGAATGACCACTAGGAGACTAAGTACTCGTATAAAAGAGCACTTATATGCAATAAAAACAAAGGATGGCACCAATGCTTTATATAAGCATTCTTCTATTTGTGGTTCCTTCAAGAAGTTTTCTTTCTCTGTATTGGAAGTATGTTCTATTGATATGGGGATTTTAAAAACTTTTTAGAGCAAAGAGAAGCTATTTGGCAAATTAAGTTGAAATCTGACAGGACACCGGGCCTGAATGAATTTATTAATCTTAAATGTTTTTTGAAAGACCGTAAGTTGTGGGTCAACAACAAAGCTGATGTAGCTTCTCTTTTTATATAAGGTGTATTTAATTGTTTAATTATGACTTATTTTAATTAAATATGTAATTGTATTTAATTGACAGGTGTATTTAAGAATGAGATTTTATTGTTGGTTTATTCTGATGAAGTCGGTTGATGAAAGCGGACAAATAAACTTCTGGTACGCTATTTTTTGGAGTTTACCTATTCTTTCGTGTTACCTCCTCCTGCGCTTTTTGATTTATTCAGTTTACTTGGCTTTGTTTTTTGGATCCAGCTGGGTATCCTCAATAATATTCAGAAAGTGGGTTGTGTCCTGTATTCTAGCTCTGACATGTGTCAACAGTGGTTTCAAATATTGTGTTAAGAATACAGATAATGATTCAGTCAATGAACCATGACCAGACACTATCGGCCTACCTGGAGGATGTGTAATGGATTTGTGAATCTTAGGTAGCAGGTATAGAATCTGCTTCGATGGATCATTAACCTGAAGATGTTGGAATGTTTTTTTCGTAATGATGCCCTCATCCAATGCATCATTAAGGAATATATCTATCTCCTGTTTAAATTTTTTAGTTGGATCCACCCCCATATACATATAACATTTGGAATCAGATAGTTGTCTAAGGCCTTCCTGAACATAGTAATTCATGTTTTGAATTACCACAGCTCCTCCTTTATCAGCTTGGAGTATAACAATGTTGTGATTGGATCTAAGTTCAGATAGTGCCTGTTTCTCTTCCGGGGTAATATTATCAGGGGCAATATTACATTCCAAATGAGGAAAATGAAGATCTTTGAGTACTGCTTGTTGAAAAATACCCACATTTTTATTCATGGGTGGTTGAAAAGTAGATTTATGGAAAGTAAACTCAGAAGATCTTTGAGAAATGGAAGTGTCCTGTTCTGAAAAAAATATCTTAAGGTTAAGTCTACGACAATAATCCATAACATCCATAGAAATAAGATAATGATCAGAGAAGAAACTAGGAACAAAACCCAATCCTTTATTAAGAATAATGTGCTGTTGGTCAGGAAGTGCAAAATCCGACAAATTAAGAACATTTTCAAATGATGTTGTCAATGTTTCAGTAGTGATTGTACCAGTCCTGGCATTGAGTCTGTTCTTATTTCTATTGACGTGTTTCCTCCCCCCTCTGGGTTTCCTACCATTTCTAAAGGGAAGTGTGGATTAGTTTTTTCTTTAATGGTGAGTTGGTGGTTGTTCCACCCTCACTATCAGTATATGATGACTCCTCCCCTGATGTACTTGTATGAAACTGATCTCTATTTTTCAGTATGGACCTCGGTCTCTTCCTGGACCTGCCTCTGGTCACCCCTGGTCCTGTATCTTGAAATCTCACTGTTCTCTGTATTTGAAAGGGATGTCCCTTATCATAATCCATGACATCTCTGTTGAATTTTTTCACCTTCCAGTCCTTAACCAATTTGTCATAAGTAGTTAATTCTTTGGACAGCCTATCTAATAACTGGTGGTAGTTGTTACTAGACTGGAATTTTTTGCATTCCACGCTTAATTCTTTTATTTCAGATACACATACATCAATTGTCCTCTCATAATAAGAGGCTAAAATTTTTACAAACACCATAGAACCATTTCTTAATGCCTCATCCCATTCATCCATCAGCCTCTGTTCAGATCTGCCGACTAATGGGCAGAGTTTAATTCGAAGGCCTCTAGGGGCCAAGTTTTTGTGTAAATAGGCTTTGAACAGTCTCAGGTGCCAAATGTTAGCTCTCAGGCCCTCATTCTAAGGGGATCCAATGTCTGTCTGCCTGGGATGACATGTTGGACAAGCCACGCTGCTTCGCAAGGGATGGCTTACACCTGTCACCACTGGGCTTCCGGATATTGGCTAAGGCTCTTGCCAACCCCATAGTGCCTTTTTTAGGCAAGGCTCAAAAGACAAACCCACCTCCTTAGAAAACAATAATGGAAAAAACTAAGGGTAATGCTGCTTAACGCCAGAAGTCTAAATCTCAAGATGCAGGCACTTGATGCACTCCTCAGCATGGAGAATATCGACGTCTGTGCAGTAACTGAAACCTGGTTCAAGGCTCCTGAGAGCACCCCAGCACTACCAGGCTATACCTCGTATCATGCTTTTCGGCCCCAAAACCCAGGCCGAACCACAAAGGGAGGGGGAGTGTCCATATTCATCAAGGACACCCACACCTCCAGGTTAGTAGCAACACATAAAGTATCAGAGACCATACAGGTGCAACTAACCATAGGCAAAACTGCTATACAACTGGTAGCATGTTACAGACCACCCTCCTAATCTCAAGAACTCCACTCAGCCTTCCTGAAGACATTGGAAGATATGAATGTATCACAAAATACCATCATACTGGGAGACTTCAACTACCCAAACATAGATTGGGTACATTATTCTAGCCCTAATACCCTAGCCCAAAGGTTCCTGGAATTCATAAATTCAAATGCACTGGAACAATTAGTCACCTCTCCCACTAGGGGAGATAATATACTAGACCTGATCATCACAAACATGGGGACAAAATGCTCCACATCGGAAGTATACCCCTCACTAGTGTTATCTGACCACAAACTAATCACCCTGGATATACATATCCCACCTCCACCCCCAGCACAAAAGACCACAGTGAAAAACTTCTCAAAAGCAGACTTCACTCTTCTTAAGACTGAGATGGTATCCTTTAAGCCCACTGTGCCAGTGGATACCACATCCCACGATGCCGAATCCTTCACAAATGCTTTCAATGGACATCTCCAAGAATGCATGGATCATGCAATCCCAAACAAATCCAAGTCCCTCTCCACCAAAGGTACGCGTCCTGTCTGGTGGACCTCAGCCATAAACAAATTGTATAACAAAAGAAGGAAGCTACTGCACGTCAGAGCAAAATCCCATGAAGGGAAGACATCTCTGATCAACATTAGCAGAAAACTACGTTCTCTCATAAAAACATTCAAGGCCAACTTTGAGAGAAAAATCGCTAAGGACACTAAAGATAACCACAAAGCCTTCTTCAGCTATGTTAGAAACCTGGGCGGAAACCCTCAGATATGCTCAGAGTTCGTTCACAACAATAAAAAATACACTGAACCCACAGATATTGCCAACATTCTGGCTGACAGGTTCAGTGCAAAGTTCTCCCCTCCTTCACCCCTAAAAGAAGAAATACTTATCCCAGCTGAATGTAATCTCCCTGTCATCTCAGATGTCCAAGTGAGAACCACCCTAAACAAAGCAAAAAACACAGCATCAATGGGACCTGACGGTATCCCGGGTTGCGTGTTACGTGAACTCCAAGAGGAGCTAAACCCACACATAAAAATGCTATTTAACCTTAGCCTTACTTCGGGATATGTACCTGAACACTGGCGTACAGCAACAGTGGTCCCACTCCACAAGGGAGTGCCTCTACAGACCCTGGAAACTACCACCCCATAAGCTTAACCAGCCTGGTCTGCAAAGCTATGGAAAGAATCATTATGGAACTCATAAACAGAGACATAGGGGACCTACAGACACTTGACCCAACCCAGTTCGGCTTTGTAAAGGGCAGATCCTGCCTTTAAACCTGGTTGACTTTTTCAAAACAGGCACTAGAGCCATTGACGAGGGCAAAGCAGTCCATACAGCATACCTGGACTTGGCTAAGGCCTTCGACACAATACCCCACTCAGGCATCATAGATAAGCTCAACAGCTTAAATGTAAACCCTTATGTCACTAGATGGGTTACAAACTGGCTAAAGGACAGAACCCATAAAGTTAAAATCGCTGGAGCAATGTCAGACTCAAAGCCAGTCACAAGTGGTGTCCCACAGGGATCTGTCCTGGGACCCCTCTTGTTCAGCATTTATTTCTCAGATGTTAAAGCAAACACGGGGCTGTGGCTGACAAAGTTAGCAGATGACTGCAAACTAGGTGCCATAGTCGATACACCAGCAGACACACACATCCTACAAAAAGGCCTCACAGAAATGGACAACTGGTGCTGGAGTCACGGCCTTAAACTAAATGCCAAAAAATGTATAGTCATCCCCTTTGGGAAAAACAAAGTACCCGCAAATGATCACATAGACAGCAACCCACTGAGTACTGAAAAAGTAATCAGAGACCTAGGGACCCAAGTCGACAGCGACCTCTCATTTGATACCCACGTTGCCAAAGTGGTTAGAAAAACATTCTAACTTGCACACCTCATCATGAAGGGATTCACATCCAGATCCAAGGATGTCATTGTACCCCTATATTCCTCCCTCATCAGACCCATGATTGAGTACAATGCCCCATTTGGTATGTACCTCATCCGGCATTTGCAACAGCTGGAGAGACCACAAAAGTACCTCACCAAGAGGATCAAGGGTCTCCAACATATGTCTTATTCTGCCAGACTAAAGAAACTTCAGCTCTATTCAGTATCATACCGCCTGCTCAGAGGTGATCTCTGCCTGACGTACAAGGCCATGTCCAATCAGGATCTGATGGACATGCTCCACCTCAAAAAATCCAAGTCCATCAGGACCACGAGAGCTAAAGACTTAAACCTCGGCACAAGTATGAATAGGACATGCTGGAGGGATAGATTCATAACCCAGAGGCTTCCCATGCTTTGGAACAAGATCCCAGTTCGTATTAGGCAGAGCCCCTCACTGATTCTCTTCAAGAAAAATCTTGATGAGTGGATGGGAGATCGAAAGTTTACCCCAGGGGTCACATCTGTGTCACTGCTAGATAGGGGCACAGTAAACTAATTCTATTATATAAGGGGACCTTCATTGTGTCACTACTAGACACAGTATTCTAAATTTATTCTGTACATTTTTGTACCATTTCATGGGGTGGCAAATGCCACATCACTATGGCTAGGCTTACAAATGCCCCAGGGCAGATAGCCTAGTACTATACTATGAAACTATAAAACTATAATATTCACAAATGACATAGAATTATTTTCAAAATTCAAAATAGCTAGGCTGACAATATTTCCTTTTGAGACATTTCTACCCCCCCCCCCCCCCCCCGAAAACTCAAGCTAGTTTTTCAAGTGATCCTTGAGAAACATTCCTTGAGAGGGTGAGTCTATTTGGAAATACACTACTCCATGCCCTGTCTTGAGGGCCCATCTGGGTTGGCATTACTAATCACAATGCAGTGCTGTACTGTCATATCCACCTTAGTAACTTGGCATTTTGCTGGCTGTCTCAATGTAGCCATGTTAAGGGATTGTGGTCTGTAACTACAGTGAATTTTCTTCCATACAGATAAGGCTGAAGTTTCTGCAGTGCTCACACTATGGCTAGACATTCCTTTTCTACAACTGCATAGCATTTTTAATGGGTTGGAGCCTACTGTTAAGATATACCACCGGGTGCTCTTCTCCCTCTGAGGAAACCTGATTGAGTACAGCTCCATCTCATGGTTTGAAGCATCCACCTGCACAACAGATTATTTGCTGTAATGTACCTTCTACATTGCCCACCTGATCATGAAGGGATTCACATCCAGATCTAGTGAGGTCATTGTTCCCCTGTACTCTTCACTTATCAGACCAATGATCGAGTACAATGCCCCATTCGGGATGTATCTCACCCGACATCTGCAGCAATTGGAGAGACCCCAAAAGTTCCTCACCAAAAGGATAAAGGGACTCCAAAATCTGTCATATGCTGCCAGATTGAAGAAACTCCAGCTCTATTCAGTCGCATACCGTCTGCTCAGAGGTGACATGTGCCTGACATACAAGGCCATGTCCGACCCGGAATTAATGGACATGCTCCACCTCAAAAAATCCAAATCCACCAAAACCACTAGAGCAAGCGACTTAAACCTTAGCACGGATATAAATAGGACGTGCCGGAGGGATAGATTTATCACCAGAGACTCCCTATGCTGTGGAATAAAATCCCGGTCCATGTGAGGCAGAGCACCTCGCTGACTCTGTTCAAGAGAAATCTAGACCTGTGGATGGGAGATCGTAGGTTTACCCCAGGAATCATCTCTGTGTCACTGCCGGACAGAGGCACAACAAACTAATGGGCACAGTATTTTTTCATATAAGGGGTGGCGTAAGCCACAATAATTTGGGCTAGGCTTATAAATGCCTTAGGGCAGATAGCCTAGTATAAACCTATGAACCTATGAACCTATGAACCTATAATCTGGACTGGTTAACACAGGGGGCCCTCCCAAACCTCTTTTAAGCTTCTGGAATGCCTGCTCATTTGCTGGGGTCCACATTACTTTATCTCGCCTGTTTTTCCTTGTCAGATCTGTGAGGGGAGCAGCTATGGTACTATAATTGGGGCAAACTTTCTGTACTACCCTGCTGTCCATAAGAATGCCTTCACTTGCTTTTTGGTAACAGGGGCAGGCCATGCCTGAATGGCTTCCACTTTGGCAGGTTCTGGCCTGATCTTACCACTCCCCACTCTATACCCCAGGTAGGAGACCTCTGCCATACCCACCTGACACTTACTGGGCTTAATGGTCAACCCTTCCCTCTATAGTCTGCCCAGTACCTCCCTGACATGCTGAAGGTGCTCTTGCCAGGAATGGCTGTAGATGGCAATATAATCTAGGTAAGCAAGGGCAAGATCTCCTGCTAGGATACAATCTAACAGTCTCTGGAAAGTTGCCGGGGCATTATTCATCCCAAAGGGCATCTTTGAGCACTCATTAAAGCCAAAATGGAGTCCCAAAGGCTGACCTCTCTCTAGCATTGGGAGTCAAGGGCACCTGCCAGTAACCCTTGGTAAGATCAGTAGTGGTAAGATACTTAACCCCACCCAGCTGCTCTATGGCTTCATCTGTCCTAGGCATTGGGTAAGCATCTGACTCTGTGTGACTATTTAATTTCCTGTAGTCCACACAGAACCTGGGGCTGCCA
Source organism: Protopterus annectens (assembly GCF_019279795.1). NCBI lineage: Eukaryota > Metazoa > Chordata > Ceratodontiformes > Protopteridae > Protopterus > Protopterus annectens. The sequence goes on along the minus strand of NC_056747.1, from coordinate 1,097,084,800 downwards.
TCCTTCTTTGGTACTAGCACCACTGGGGAGGCCCAGCAACTCCTGGATTATCCTTAGTTCCAACATTTCCTGTATCTCCTCCCTCAGAGTCTGTTTGACTCTCTCAGGTACCCTATAAGGGGCCTGCTTAATAGGTCTTTGGGATCCTGACTCCACATGGTGCTGCACCAGGGGTGTGCATCCTGGTTTGCCAGTGAACATGTCCCCAAACTCCTGTAACACTGCTCTGATTTCTCGAACCTGCATAGGGGATAGCTGCTGGGACATTGCTACCCCTTCCACTGAGGTGACAGACCGAGCCTCACTGAGGAGATCAGTTACCAGATCCCCCTCAGACTCCTCCTGCCATCCACTGCAAATACTCAGCACAAGGGCCTCTCTATCATGGTAAGGTTTCATCATGTTAACATGGTACAGTTTGTGTCCCTGCCTCCTACCTAGCAGTTCTACCATATAGATAACATCACTGACCTTCCTTATCAGTTTGAAGAGTCCCTCCCAAGCTGCCTGCAGATTGTTGTATCTGACAGGAATGAGAACCATAACCTGCTGTCCTACAGCGTATTCTCTAGCTCAAAAATTCCTGTCATACCAGACCTTTTCTGCTGTTGGACTGCTGTCAGGTTCTCCTGGGCCAAGCCCATGAGATCCCTGAGTCTTGTCCTAAGGTTTAGGACATATACCACAACAGACTCCTTGTGGGATTCACACTCACCCTCCCACCCATCATGAATCAAATGTAGAGGTCCCCTCACCATATGCCCATATGGCAACTCGAAGGGCGACAAACCTGTGGATTCCTGGGGCACATGTCTGTAAGCAAACAATAAATGGGGAAAATATTTGTCCCAGTCTCTCTTAAACCAGTCTGCAAATGCCAGTAGCACGGTCTTTGGTGTAGAGTTTAACCTTGCAACCAGACCATTAGTCTGGGGATGGTAGGGGGTGGTCTTTAGGTACTTCACCCCACAGTACTTCCACACACAAGCCAGCAAGTCTGACATGAAATTGGCACCTCTGTCAGTCAGTATTTCGTTTTGGAAATCTATCCTGCTGACAATCTCTAACACAGCATTTTCCACCTTTTCTGCCTCAATGGAGGACAGAGCCACTGCCTCAGGGTATCTGGTAGCATAATCTACTACCACTAGGCTATACTTTTTCCCTGTGGAACTTGGGGTACTCAGAGGCTCCACAATATCCATAGCTACCCTCTAAAATGGCTCCTCAATCACAGGCAAAGACATCAAAGGAGCTTTCACCTTGTCTCTTGCCTTGCCTACCTTTTGGCACTGTTCACAGGTCATGCAGTACCCTGTTACATCTCCGGAAATCCCAGGCCAATAACAGTTCTGCATAATAAGTCTCTTTGTATGTTTTATGCCCATATGACCTGCAAAAGGAATATAATGGGCTATGGCTAGAAGTGCCAGATGGTAGTCCCTGGGCATTACCAACTGATGTATTCTCTCACCCTCTAACCCTCCCTCAGGGGTCCAGTCTCTAAACAGTAACGCTTTGTCCTAGTATACAGATTCCCCCTTCCCTTTAGAGTCAGGTTCCTCTCTAGCTACCTCCCTCCAGTCTTGTAATGTTGTATCTGAGAGCTAAACTTGTCTCAACTCTCTCTTTGTAAGCCTTCCCAGCTCCCCTTCCACAGGAAGTCTGGTATCCTCTGACAGTGGTGCCTTACTGTCAGCCTGGATACTACTACTCACCTCTGCCCTTGCAGTCACTCTGTCCAAGGGAACATCAGTACCCACAAGCAGCTGTGGCTCACCTTCAGTCTCACTGCTACAGGGTAGCTCCCTCTATGAAGTAACCACCACAGCAGTCCTGGCTTCAAGTATGTGGTCTGTCTGGGTCTCCTCCAGGCTACCAGACCCACTTGCTTATCTCCAAGCCTTACTTCATCTCATTGCTCCTTTATTTGCTTGCATGTTTTGTATACTTTGTTATTTGTTAGCTACTAGTATATTAGTGGAGATTTTCTCCTGGGGCCTCTGCTGAAAATGGACATGTATCCAGCCAGACTAGCCCGGTCAACAAATGTAAAATAAAAATAAAATAAATTGCATGCACATAAGGTACTGCATTAGCAAAATCATTCCCTATCAGGACATCTGCAGGGACATCCTCAAACACACCTACTTGCGAGCTTCCTTTTCCACCCTACCAGTCAAGGTGAACCCTAGCCAAAGGTATTTGGAATGCGGTCTCTCCTAAAGCTCTGACTGGAGTAGACTGCCCAAGCAAGTAGTGCTCCTCTTTAACCATTGCAGGCTTCACAATCGTTAGGTCAGAGGTTGTGTCTCTCTTAGCAGTTGCCTCTTTCCCATTTACTAGGATAGGATATAACCTCTTGTTGTAGTTGGTACCCTTGTTGCCTCAAAGACAACTTACTGCTGGCATTCTCTCATTGCAACTTACTGGCTCTCCCACCTTTTGTTCTCCACCTTGCCTATGTGGACATCTATATGCTACATGAGCCCACTAGTTGCTAGGCTGACAATATTTCCTTTTGTGGCAGTGCTATTCTTACTTCTTTTGTGAGGGGATCCTCCTCTACTCTCGTTATAAGCTGTATCTGGGGCAGTACAGTTCCTGTGGGGTTTTCTTCATTCAGAAGCTGTGGGAAGTACTCCTTCCATCTACCTTTGATGTCCTACGGACTGATGAGCAGGTTGTTGCTGGCATCTCTTTTGAAGGGTGTCTGACTATCTTCTTTGTCTTTCTGTCTTCACCTTGCAACCTGATACAGTTTATTTGAGCCATCTACTGACTTACTTTCCAGAATCTGGTAGAGTGCATCTATTGCCTTGTTCTTTGCTATTGCAACTGCTATCTTAGCCTCTTTGCTAGCCAAACAGTATTCCTTCCTAGCCTGGTCCATTTTTTCTATCTCCCACCTTTTCCTCCACTCCTTCTTTCTTTTGACTACTTCCTGGACTTCTGCATTCCACTACCAGTTTTCCTTATGCATCTTATTGCCATAACTAGCTCAGCTGCATATCTGTTGTGTAGTCCTCACACATGCTGTGTTGGGGTGCTGCCATTCTTCTTCAATTCCATCTATTTCCTCTTCTTCTTGAGGTGCTAGAGGCCTGTGTGATTTTTTTTGAACTGTAGTGCTTTCTGTCCAATCAACTCCCAGGTCTTCAGCCTAGTCTCTGTTGATCTTAGAAACTTCTATAACCACTGCTTGCAGCTGACTGTGGCAACCAGTGGTTTATGATATGGGCCAACTGTTTCACTGGGAATGACTTTGTAATCACTGATTTTACCTTTCCTTAATAGGAGGAAGTCATACCCCTCAACCTCTTAGCACAAAAAAATCTGGACAAAGCCTGACCAAAAGGGGGGACAAAGGCCCAAAAATAGGGACAGATTTTGAATATTGCCCTTATAAACTTAGAAAGTTGCTAGAATCACAGGATTTGTCCTAGAACACATTTTTCTGAAGGATATGAAGTCTGAAACACAAATGTATATCATTATTTAGTTACTCTAGTCCTCAGACCATCCCAGTCATTTGCCAGAAAATCAAAAATTTTATGAGGAACAGACCAAAAATATGAGGCAAAAATCTGGATATTCTGCAAAAATCTGTACAGTTGAGAGGTATGGAAGAAGTCTACTTGATATGCATGTTGGCCACATTTGAATGTGGTTTTGTGACCATCTCTTTATGAACCATGTGTTAACTACTATCAAGCCATTTGCCAGACAGGTTTATAGAGTGACCTCTTCTTCTTTATTCTTGTTGCCCCACCCATGTGGACATAGGTAGCCCTCATATCTTGTTCTCTCTGTCCCAATACGTGCATTCAAGTCACCCACTACTGATACCAGTTCATGTTGGCCTGCTTTATCTAATAGATCCTGCAACTGCTGTCTGAATGCACTCCTTTCCTCACTATCACATCTCTGAAGTGTGCATAGGCTGTGATTATGAATGCTGCCCTATCATTAGGCTGGAGTCTGATTGTCATGCGTCCATCACTAATTCTGATGACATTCCTCACTGTCTTCTGAAGCCTCTCGCTCACCACAATTCTTGCATCATTTCTAGTCTGTCTTCTTCCCGAGTAGCAGACTCTGGATCCCGTGCCAAGTGGCTTTGCCGCACTGCTCTTCCATCTTGTCTCCTGGATACATAGGATGTCCATCCTCCTTCTTACTATTGTGTCATCAACTTCCCATCTTGTCAGTGAACCTACAATGAGTGTAACAATTCTTAGTTCATGTTTAGCTGGTTGATTGGCTTTATGTCCAGCTTTCGGTTAACAGAGCTATCCCAGATAACACAAACTGGGAAACCGGACACCGGACAGCCAGTAGCTTGCTAACCCAGAGTGATAGGCTTTATGGGAAGCACACACTGGTGAATAAGGGCACATACAACCCTCCCACCATTAGCATGGGCCCCTGGCATAGGTCGGAGTAGGCCAAGTCCTCAACCCACTTATCACCGGAAAAATACCCATGCTCATTTGGCAACATTAATCAACACAATCAAATCATCTAGAGCCATATTTTACACCGCTGAGTGACTAGCCCTGCCATGGTAGTATTATTTATTGCAAAATAGTTCAGACTTACTGACAAGATATAGACACCCATCTGGATAAGTCCAAACTCTTACTAACAAAAGGCTAGACAAAACTACATGACAGCCTGCATACATGCAAGCCTTATGAGTACTTATTAAAGCTACACTACACTGTACATTACAATGTAAATTCCATGAGCTCCTGAGTCATTTTCTATAGTGGTGTGGGTGTAGTCTGGTAAGACACCATAGTAATTTGCCACCCACTGAAGTCCGTGGGGGAGTGCAATGTGAGTTTAGTTTACATTAAAATCCTGATGCTGATATTCTTTTGAAGCTGATAAAGACAGACTGTAATGTGCACACATTTTCCATTTGTCTGAGGTCTGTCTTGTTTTGTTTTATATTAATTGATTTCACAATGCACATACACTGACAGTTCAAAAATGTTTTGTTAATGCATATTTATTTTTGAACAGATCAGATTCATACTGAGAAAGTTACATGCTCGTGACATTTTTTGAACTATATATTGTGCCATTGTCTAGATACTGGGTTCATGCATTTTTATCCCTATATTCCATTAAAAATCAAGTTTTTTTCATAACAAGACACTGTTCTCACATCACCAAATATGTTACATTAGCCTCAAAACAGCAAGAGGTACATCACATGCTCTTAGAAACTATTGTCTTACACACATTAGTTCCAACTATACAGGCTACATGTATAACACTTTAATACAGGCATACATCTTAAAACATAAATGATTTAAACTGTTATAGACAGAATATGGGAGAACTTGATATATTTATACTGTTTTCTGTGTTGAGACAGTTTGTAACCAGCTGTTATTGGATTACTGCCTAGATGAACTTATCTGCTATCTCTTGATATGTTTTTCTTTAATAATATGGTATATTTGTTACTTCCTGGTCTCTGATCACAAGTAGGCCTTGCCCATCCCTCAGTGGAATCCGTTCCCTTTGTGGAAACAGATGACTGATGATTTGGCTTAAGTGGCAGGCATAAGAGGCTATCATTTCCACTTCCTCCCCACTTCAGAGGTTTCAGATTGTTGCAGACAGAACTGGGCAGTATCCAAGTATATTTATATGTTGTTTGTGTCTGAAGATCTGCACGCTGCTTTCTACAGGAAACTGGCCGAGCTATCTACAGCTTATCTGCATCGTGTTACAAAAGAAACTGCTATGTTAAGTTAAATAAACTGACATCTTAGAACACAATAAAGCAAAACTGTGTGAGTCTAGTGTTGCACTACCATCTTGAAGAATAACTCTTGTGTTTGTTGATTTATATGTACATCTACAGAAACATTTTGGCTTTTATACATTTTTTTCCAGTTTACTTATCTACCATATTCGTTTTGCTGAAAGACCATAAATGTATTCTGAACTATAAGCATTTATTAGGCTTTGAGACAGATACATGAGTACTGCCTGATCTCAATTAGGACAGACAGTTTTCTGCTTTAGAATACAAAAGGGCTAGTACTTTTGGTTCATTGGTTAAGTTTTCTACCTCATAATTCCAGGGTTTAATCCTGAACATACTGTCTGTGAAGCCGCGGTGGTGCAGCAGTAGCATTGTCGCCTCACAGCAAGAAGTTCTCCCATTTGATTCTTGGCTGGAGTGCCTTCTGTGCGGAGTCTGCATGTCCTCCCTGCGGTCGAGTGGCGTTCTGATGACATAGAATGGGTGTGCCTTCGTTGAAGGTTGGGCATCAGGCTGGCACCTCGGCACTGTAAAAATCAACTGCCAATTATTAGCGAACCGGAGTTCCGCTGTGGCGATCCCTAACCGGGGAAAGCTGAAAGAAGAAGAAGAACATTGATTACTGTCTGTGTTGAATCTACATGCTTTCTGTAAGTTCCACAGGTTTTCTGTGAGTACTCCAGTTTCCTCTCACCTCCCCAAAACATGTTGGTTGATATAGCTATTGTAAACTGTCTCCAAACAGTACTTGTCCTACTGGCCTAGACCATAGCTGAAAAGGGTATGCAATGTTCCTGTTCACAAAAATGATTAACAAGAATTTACTTTAGTAACTCAAGTACCATCTTTTCAAGTTCCCACAACTCACAGCCATTTGCTCATAAATGCATGTACTCTCAATTAATAGTAAGTTACAAAAAATGATTTTTAACCCCTAACATAAGGGCTTTGTCCCAACACCCCCATCACTAAATGTACTGTCTGGAGGTTGCACAAACATGGCTGAAGTATATTCAAAGATCCAGTCTGTGCATTCAAGCCACTTAAGCTCAACCAAGTTACAAGCCACTGAAATGTGACCAAGTAAAAGACAACTGATAAGGAAATGAATAACAAGGTAGCAATTGTCTCACATTCACTGACAACCACTTAATCCTTAAAGAAACAAATACAGTATGTGAAAGATGTACATTCACAGTGTCACTGAAGGCAAAACACTTGTGTGCAAGCACACATAATATAAACCAGGTAGTCAAAATCATGCCCACCACATCCACCACACCCACCACATGCACAGACCATCTTATGCCAAGGCATTTAAATGAAATCTTCCTAAACCCCGAAGACCTGAGAAACTTTCCAGCTGCAAAGTTTATCCTCAGCAAACTCATAAGCACTCAACAAAAGCAGTACGAAACACCTCACATACAGCCACATTCAGTACAAAGCCCATAAGGAAAGCAAACACACTACTACCCAGGACTCTAGCCATAGGGACTCCATTGTACGACTCACTGATGCCCCACTCACCAGACTGCCAAAGAGAAGATAAAGGTTATTTGCCTATCTGGAGTCAAGATCTGCCAAATTATGCATGCACTCAAGTCATTGCACCAGAGGCACCAGTATGATTCAGTCATAGTCCATGTAGGTGTGAATGACCTGGGATGTACCTCCCTAGACAATATGAAGAGAGACATTATAGATCTGTCAGACTATTGTGCCTTAGGCTAGTATGTAGTTAGCACTGAGCAGCATTCTACCTTCACCAAGGATAATGCTTTAATAGTAACAAAAATGGTTGGCTTTAAAAGCTGGCTTAGTTTCTGGTCTCATTCTAAGTGGATACAATATTTGCCAGCACAGAAGAATATGGTCAACAAACCATCTTGTTTTGCCATAGATGGTCTGCACCAGTCCTCTCTAGGCTTCCAAATGTTGGCTAATACTTTATCCTCCCCATAGAGCCTTTTTAGGCAATGCCAAGTTAGCAACCTTCCAATATAACAAAGACAACCCAAGGAAGCCTTAAGGTGTTACTGCTCAATTCCAGAAGCTTAAGATGCTCCACTCCCTTCAAACTCTTCTCACCCTAGAAAATGTAGGCGTCTGTGCAATTACCGAGATGTAGGTTAAAGCCACAGAAAGTACTCCGGCAGCGCAAGATTTCTGTGCCTTCCAGACATTTAGACCATTAGTTCCCCTTTTATTTACATAAATAGAGAAGGAATAAAAGGAACTGTATGCAAGAAAACATCGAATATGGAAAGACAGTGTACAGGGCAAACAAAAATCCACATAGACAAACAGTGTAGGCTTTGCACATGTACAGATGGGTTAACAAAGGTAGAATATACATACAGAGTGTGCACAAATGATGATAGGGAGAGCTGGCCCATGCAAGGTATAGGGAAGGACAAACTACAATGTGGCTTACATCAGTTAGAGGATAAGGTTGGGTCTGGCCACGTGGGGGAAGACAGGGTTTTACAGAGGGCTTCCTACACAGAATTATTACCAAGTGATGACGCCATGTTGGCACGGGCAGATAATGCCAAACCCTCAGGTGACCTGGTGGCAGGACCCTGCAGCTGCAGTGAATTTGCTATTCACTGCAGGAGGGCTTCTATCTGGCAAATATGTTGGTCAGCCTTACATTCAACAGCACCATCCTCCACAGGATTAACCACCTGCTGCAGCTCTGGCTGGTCAAAAGAAGGTGAGGCATAGGTTTCTACCTGAGATGGGTCTTCTCTTCCACACCCCTGTTATCAGACCTACCATGAGTGACAACAGAGGAAGGTGGTGGTGAAGGTGCCTGGGGCTGTCAATTTTCCTCTTATTCGTCAGGTAGATGTACAGAGCAGAGTCACAATGGGAAAAGTAACGTGTAACATCTCAAACCCCACTGACCTGTAAAGCACACAGCAATGATACCCTCCCCATCTTGCAGCCAGCTGTTCCTACTTCCTGTGGCACCCCACCCTATTGTTATCTGTCTCCTGATGAACTGAAAGATAAAAGTGCATACATTGTTAGTACCCCATTGAGGGTTATGTATTTATCTTGAAGGTATAAAAAAAATCTCACTTACAGCACATCTGTAAGTGTTGCCTTCACACTTCTGCTTCTCATTCCCTTGTCCTTCAGGTCTCCGTGGCAGTGCTGGACTTTATTCCACTAACCAATGAATAGCTGTTGCTTTAATCAGAATAAAGCCAAAGTCATACCAGACATTAACTTTTCTGAATGGTCCATCAAGTGCTTCTACTTGAAGTGGATATGATGGGTATATAGATGTATCTTTGCCTCCTTCACACACCATACAGCAGCCCAGTATCTGTAAGCACTGTCTGACATCTCTGCCTCACAGAATGCCAAGCATAAATGGTACTAAGAAAAAAAAAAAGTGGCAGTAACATGTAAATACACACAGCTGAGAATCTCATACCACAACAATCATTTACAGCTCAATTTGCATAGCATGCATGTATACCTCTTGTGTCTTTACCTTGGGAATTCAAGAACATGACATGGCTGCTGCAGATGTGTTGCTCATTATGAGCTACTGGGTGAAAATAGAATTAACCAATTCAAAGTCATTCATAATTGGAGGCTATATTTGTCTATGTACTCCACAAAATCGGTTTAAATTTGTGGGAGTTTAGCTTGCTAGCCCAATTTTTGGTTGATTGCATTCCATGAGTCATTTGATGCTTTAAACAGTGTAGATATTAGTGTTTTGCTGGTAAAGTATATATTTACCATTGAAACAGCTATTCATATCTAAGAAGCATGGTAGGCCAGTGGGTATTTTTCCCATGTCTTAACACAATGATGCATTGTGCTTCATCTATTTGTATTGCTCAGTGATGATCCCAGTAGCAGTTAATATACTGTTAGTGTATGTGTGTGTGTGTGTGTGTGTGGGGCTTTAGCATGCAATTTCAACAGACTATTTTATGGGCTATCTTCTGTCCAGAACTCTTATATGGTACTGTAGCATAATGTTCTGTATGCTGTAAATATGGGGTTTGGGGGTGGGGGCTTACACAAGCCACAGCACAGTGACATGAAAACTAGACATCATGACATGTTTTTTATACTGAGAGCTATGGTGGTACACAATACTGGAATGAGCATCAGCCTCTGTAGAATTGCCAGTGTCATCATGTCTGGTCAGATTGACAGTGTAGTTTGAGGCCAAATAGCCCACAGACACAGGGGTGGTGTGTATGTGAGCCATTGCAGACAGCATGCTAAAAAGCCATGACCATGAACTGTCAGTAGTTCTGACACCCCTTGCAGTGGGCAGTGACAAGTACCTACTCCAGAACCATCATGTTTCATCAGTGAACATCATACAAGCAACATACTAACCCATCAACCCTGCAAAAAGAGGTCATGAGCCCTGCTTACTCTCACCAGTAGAGGTACAAAATGCTGATGTCATCATTTTAAGTTGTGAGTGTCTTCAGGTCTGCCTCCTATTAGCAACAAAGTAACAGCAGGAGATGGGCATCCAGTGACTCCCTATCTATGTAAAAAAGAGGAAATGATTGGTGATATGATCTACCCTTCCAGTGATATCAACCAAGCATCCTGCCCCAATCACATCAACTCCACATCACATTTCCTGATGCACACACATCTGGAAAGTCTGTCTACCCAGAAGACTCCAGGTATTGAAACCATACCTTAAATAGCCCAAACAAATGTATGATGTTTCATACCTGGGCTCGGGTAGTGTTGTAATACATCATCGATGGTTTTAGGGTTTGCCTACATGTGTAGTATGTGTTGATACATCAGTTATTCTACTCACCAAGCCAGCACTTAACCAAAACGATGACTCTGTGGGAAATCAACATGTTGGAAATGGACATACATGTCTAATGTATGCCAAATGTGAGAATTATGAAAACCACCAGGATGTAGCACACGTGCATTGGTAATGATTCCTGTGTGTTACAGACTATTTTATTTTCTTTATTTATTATTTTTTAGCATTATTTGCTTACTGTTTAAGTGAACTAGTCCTGTGACAATTTTCAGTCATGACCTGAATGCTTAAGCACAATTTTTTTACATTACAGCATGTTACAGCATCAGTGTTTGTGAAGTTTTGTCTAGGAATTATACAAGCAAAGCTAAGCACATGATAACATTCCAGGGTAAGAATTACATCAATGTACAGGAGTTTTGTTTCAGAGCTTTTGCAGAATTATACAGGTATAATTGAAATTATACACACAAATATAAAAGAGTAACACTGAATTTAAAACATTTTCCAATAACTGATAACACGGTTCTATCTTTTGCCTTAGTATTTGCTTCATGACTTTAGGATGGTAAGGGCTGCATATACCGTGGTATCCATGGGTACAGGAAAACCATACATTCCTTGAGACTGGTATGTGGATGCAATGCAAGCCTCCAGATAATATCCCATTCCATTCAAAAGTGGCATACCATCTGGTCATCAATGAAGGCATGGTAAGTCAGACACTGCCAGTAACTCATATTACTCCATGATCTGTGAGGATGTACAACTAGGACAACACAGCTACTGGTTAGGGCAAGGTAATGCAGCTGAACACAAACTGCTGCAACTCCAAACATGTCTTCCAGCTGTTCTGATATTCTTCCACATGCTTTTTTCCTTATAAATCTGCATACAAACACAGTCTGCATGACCCTTGAACTGATGTCTGGAGTCAGATTTTTTTGATTTACTTCATTGTACACATTGTTATACACTTATTTTGCTGTGGTTTATCAGTTAGATATTTTTTGTAATTATTTGCATGTGCTGGTAACCATTTTGAATTCCAAGACTCAGAAGTACAAGTCTCAGAACAGCAAGACAGAAGGTATGAAAATTGGACTTACACATTCTAAGTCCAATATCTCTGTGTCTCAGAGTATTCCCTTTTCTCCAAGGTGCGGTGATCTCAGACATTGTATATTATAAGTAGCAGAGGTAGGCTTGACCCCCTGCAAATGAGCAACTTTAAAGGAGAACAGTAATTGTCTATATTTTTTTTGTAATGTGAGACTCACAGTAGACAGCCACATATTGTGCTGGGCAAGCTCTTGCATGGCTGTGCTACTATGTGCTGCACAGTCTGAAAATAAATGCTGATAAAGCTGTAGATTTGTAAGTACACACTAGGCTAAAGGCCACCAGGGCCTTTATAAGCCTAACTGTGTGACCCAACCCAATTGTGTTCCCATGTAACATGGGCATCTATTTGGAGGGGTATGTTATTTAGGAGGTTCCGGAAGGTTTAGTGGGGGGTATGCTGTTAGAGAATATTCACTGTCAGCCTCTGTCCATCAGAGACATGGGGGCCAGACTAGGGGTGAATTTTTGATATGCAATGGGTTACGGATGGTCTCTGCTTCAATTGGATGGGACGATTATTCCAAAGAATGAGGGATCCTTTGAGACATATATCTGTCTTGCCAGCATATTCTATTTATGTTGCAAGCAAAGTTTAAATCCTTGGATCTAGTGCTTCTAGTGCTATTTGTTTTGCGGATGTACAAAGGGTCCATCAGGGCTGGATCTGAGGATGACTTATATGCCAGGCATAGATCACCTCTCAGTGACCTGTAGGAGACTGAATATAGAGATAGGGCATTAAGGTGATCTGTATAGGGCAATGAGTTATTACCCAGGATTCTCTTGGTGTGGAACCTCTGTTAGCATTCCAACTGTTATGTATGCCTAGTCAGGTACACTCCAAAGGAACATTGTACTTAATGATGGGTCTGATAAGGGCTGAGTAAAGTGATGCTAGAATTTCCTTGGATCTTCCATATCCTTACGTATAAGTTGGGCATCATAGAATAATCTTCTTAGCACTTTGGCTACATTTACTCCAAGGCCAGATTACTGTCTACATATATTCCAAGTTCCCTATCTCCTGGGTTGACTCTTATCAATGGAGTAATTAAGCAGTGTGGGCTTTATCCAAAAATGGACTATAATGCATTTGTTGCATTGACTTTTAATCCCTGCCTTTGGCACCAGTCATTTGTCTGTGTTAGACCCTCTTGCAGGATGTTAGTGTCATGGGAGGAATCTATGATGGCTCTCAATTTGTAGTCATCTGCAAACTTGTTGAGCCAGAGGCCACTGACATCAGCCTTGACCTCTGAGAAGTAGATGCCAAACAGAAGCAGACCCAGCACTAAGCCCTGAGGTACTCCGTTGGTGACCAGTCTCTTGGTGGAGGTGGTCTCACCAATCCTGACTTCTTGGATCCTATCTTTGAGCTAGCAGGCAATCTAGTGAGTTATGGAGGGATTTATGCCTAGTTAGGTGAGTTTGTCAACACTACCTGAGTGGATTATTGTATCAAATGCATTAGCCAGGTCTAGGTAGACAGTATGCATGGTTTTCCCCTCATCCATTACCTTGGTGGCCTTCTAAATAAAGTCTACCAGATTAGGTAGGCATGACTGCCCTTTGACAAAATCAAACTGGAATGGGTCCAGTGTCTGTAGGTTGCCAATGTCTTTGTTAATCATTTCCATGATAATTAATTCCATGGCTTTTTATATTAGACTAGTCAGACTAATGGGTCTCTAGTTTCCAGGATCAGTTGATGGTTCATCCTTCTGAAGAGGGATAACTGTTGCAGTCCTCCAGCAAGTCTAGATATGAGTTATGGGATTCTTGGGGCACAGATGGTGACCTATAGCTTGTTAGAATATAGTAAGAGACTTTATCTTTGGTGAATTGGATGTGGATGAACTCCAGGGCATTGTCCTGTTTAACCAAACTAGAGGTATACTAATATAGATCATGATATCTCCACCTTTATTCCCTGTCTGTGCATCTGATGGTCTAAATGTGTGGTAGGCACCAAAGCCTTGCACTACTGGAATATTTTCTGTGGCTTTAAACCATGTCTTGATAACAGCACAGATGTTTATGTGATCCATAGTGAGGAAAGATTGTATGGTGTGAAATTTCTTGTTAAGGCTCCTAGCACTAAGCAGTAACACCTTTAGCTTTCTTTGGGTTTTGTTTCCTAAACTGTTAATTTTACATTACCTAAAAAAAGGGTCTACGGGGGTGACTAAAGTTTTAGCCATTATCCAGAAGCCCAGGATAAACAGGTGCAGACCATCCTTGGCAATGCAATCATGGTCTGTTACCCTTGTCCTTCCATACTGACAAATATTAATCCCCAGGAATGACACTAAAACTAAGGCAATTGTTAAAGCCAGGCATTTTTTGTTCATACTGTGCCATCATGCTTGGTGAAGGAAGAATGCTGCTCAATGCATGGTACAAACCTGTCTGAGACACATATTCAGAGAGATCTATAATGTGTCTCTACATATAGTCTAGTGAGGTACGTCTCAGGTCATTTACACCCACATGGTCTATGATAGACTAATACTTGTACCTGTGGTGCATTGACTTGAGCACATGTGCAACCTGGCAGATCCTTGTTCCAGACAAGCAACTAATTATTATCTTCTTCTTGTCCAGTGTGGTGAGTGGGGCATCTGCGTGTCATACAATGGACTCCCCATGGCAAGAGTTCTGGGTAAAGTATTTGCTTGGCTTATGGGCTTCATTCTTGGGAGTCCATTGGGTGTTGGTGTTGCTTTTGGTGTGTGGTTTAGAGATGGCAGTGGATAGGCATTGGTGTTTGTAGGCTTAGGATGTCTTTGAAGTTTGGGAGGATTGCTTTTTCAGTAAATCATCAAAAGGGGCTCTATATGTGTAGTGGACACTGTGTGATAGATGTAGTGTGTGTGTTCTTGACAACATTATTCATGAGTGAGATTTTTGTCTCCAAGGAAGTTGTGAATGTACATCTCTTGTAAAATGTGTTAGTTTCATTAATGATCAAAAGGTTGTCTGTGAACATGAGACAAGTGCTACATTGTCTCAGGACGCCCATACCTACTAAGCTGGCTGCAGAGACATTTGGAAATTGCATATCCATGTTTTGTGAACCTGTATAGGTCAGGCTATTATCTATATACATTCTCTGTCCATTTCATTGTTTGTGACTTTTTAACACCAAACATTACATGTTGTCAAAAATTGTCAGTGATAAATGATCTTTGTCTTTTATCTGAAAATTCTGTAACTGACCCACCAGGACCCCCTCACCTCTCTCTTCAAGAAAGTTTGTCCAAGAAATGGAAATAGTTGACCCAAAAATTTAATTTATTACTGGCTGTGAACAAAATATCTGAGAATGATGAAAATGCACTACATGCATTACTGCATGTTGCAGGTAAAGATACTCTGAAAGTTTATATATTTGAGTTTCAAGATGGAGACAGAATATTTTAGTTGTTGTGTCTTTCGGCTTTTCCCGGTTAGGGGTCACCACAGCGGAACTCTGGTCTGCTAATGATTGGCAGTAGATTTTTACGTGCCAAGTTGCCAGCCCTGACGCACAACCTTCAACGAAGGTACGCCCATTCATGCATGTCTCCACACAGAAGAAGCTCTAGCTGAGAATCGAACAGGACAACATCTTACTGTGAGGCAACAATGCTACCGCAGCACCACCACCACAGCTGAGGGACAGAATATTTTAGTAACAAGGCAAATGTTTCAGAGTTAAAGTGAGACAAGGAAAAATCAGCTATATATCTGCCATTTGTTCTTCACAAGAGTCTACTGATGTTTATGTTACTGAATTAATAGACTGAAACTGGTGAGTTACATGATTCATTACCGTATTACAGAATCATGTGTGGTGGCATACAAGATCATACGAAGAACAAATTACTGAAAATATCAGACTGAATAATAAATACATGTACTAATGTATGCAAAGCAAGTAAAACTACTTTGTCACCAGTAAAACATTTCATAAAAGAATGAAAAAATGCACAAACCACCAAGAAAATTGTCACACAAGCAGTATGCAGGCAATAAGAGCCAGTGAGCCCTGAAATAATCCAATGTGTGCTTTAAATCAAGTCAACACGTCCAGTTCAGTACAATTCAGTACAAGGATGCTTTCTTTATTTAGACAAACAAGAAGATATAAATGCTTTTGTTCCAAAAAATAAAGTAGGAACTTCATCAGATACAAGGAAATTAAGGAGGTAAACTGTTTTAAATAGGAAATCTTACATGACACCACTTTCTGAATTAGTGAAAATCACTCCCAAGTCTGAAACAGTCTTCTGAAACAGAAGTCTGAAACACTACACATAAATGTGTCAGCATAAAACAGGATAAATATCAAAATATAAAAATACATATAAAAACTGATTGTGCAAATGTCAACACCCTAAACTATATATTATAAACACAAAAATGAATGTGTAAATATGTGTATATATAAAAATACTTTTAAGATGCTTAAAAAAAAATGTATATATATATATATATATATATATATATATATATATATGTATGTATATAAAACATGTAAATAAAATATGCATACAGTTAAAGATCCATTAGGAACAAATGAATAAATTTCATGTACATATGCATACAACAGGTATGAAGGCCATTTATAAAAAACATTTTTGTACCATATCCATATCTAATGGGAATGTTTCACCTATCAAGAGTCCTCAATTTAACAGACTGCTTATGGAAAGGCTGTCATTTAAGCCTGGCCAGTGGGTGGCATAAAGTTGTAATTGCCATAGCAACTCAGCTTTTTTGAGTAAATATGGCCAGGCTTCCCCCCTATTATGTCTTTTTTGGACTTCAAGTACTACAAATTTGAACTGCTGATTGTTGTACTCACTAATGTATCTAGCAAGTGCATTCACTTCACTAGCATCCCTTATATTTCGAAGGCACTCGCTGATCCTATTTTTAAGCTTACGTTCCATCTTCCCCACATAAAAACATGGGCAAAAGGAACCTATATTACAATAGACCCCTCTTTCAGTTAAACAACTACACCTCTCAGGTATTTTTATTTTCGTTCTATTAATTTCACATTCACTGAGTTCGAAAATGAAAGGGCAAAATTTACATGCCCCACACTTAATCATCTGACCCTTCCTATAGATTCCATCATTACGTTCGAAAATGTTCTTCAAGTTAGGGCCCTTCTTGAAAACACACACAGGTTTTTCTCCTAAGATTTAAAAAAAATTCTCTGTCACTACTCAACAAATTCCAATTCTTACACAGAATATCTTTAATGGTGTATGCGTCATTTGAGAAGACAATTTATTTTTGTGTTTATAATATATAGTTTAGGGTGTTGACATTTGCACAATCAGTTTTTATATGTGTTTTTATATTTTGATGTTTATACTGTTTTGTGCTGACACATTTATGTGAAGTGTTTCAGACTTCTGTTTCAGAAGACTGTTTCAGACTTGGGAGTGGTTTTCACTAATCCAGGAAGTGATGTCAAGTAAGATTTCCTATTTAAAACAGTTTACTTCCTTAATTTCCTTGTATCTGATGAAGTTCCTGCTTTAATTTTTGGAACAAAAGCACTTATATCTTCTTGTTTGTCTAAATAAAGAAAGCATCCTTGTACTGAATTGTACTGAACTGGACGTGTTGGCTTGATTTAAAGCGCACATCGGATTATTTCAGGGCTCACTGGCTCTTATTGCCTGCATACTGCTTGTGCAACGATTTTCATAAAAGAATCAGCTCTCTTGAGTTAAAAGGCTCCTGTAGTTACAATAATAAGTGCATTCAAGATGTAAATGTACCAAATAAAATCCTGTGATTCAACTTACCTTGAATAAAACAAACTATCGACTTACAGCCTGCTACAGGACACCTTCCATGTCCCCTAATGATCACAAAAGATTCCTAAATGTACTTAGGGAACTAACTATTAGCAAACACACCATCATAATGGGAGATTTCAGCTACCTCTTAATAAACTGGAGCATCATTACCTCCAGGGTCAGGTATGCCTAGAGATTCCTGGACTTAATAAATAAAAAATTCCATGAAACAAGGAGTTAGCACGCCAGCTAGATGGCATCATTTTGTTGAATTGGCCCTAACTAAAATACCCACTACATGTATCACCTCTCTTTTTTTCTATCACTGGTTAACTCTGATTATAAACTTGCAACCTTCTCTTTCAAGATCTTGAAAACTCCTGCAGTCAATAATACTGAATTCAGGGATTTCAAATCGACATTCCTCGTCAGACTCAATAATGAACTATCCAAATTCACATGCAGCAATACCAGATCAACTGCTATTTATACATAGGAGTTCTAGTCCAATAGAGATGATTGCCAAGACCTGACCATCCCTAATAGAGCCAAATATAATGGGAAGTTTCAGAACAAACTAGCCCGGTGATCCACCAGCTTAAATAGACTCTATAACAAGAAAAAAAATGTAAATCATACAACAGATCTAAAACTCTTTACATTAAAGATTGCATCAAGGGTATCAGTATGGAACTAAAACTTGCTGTCAGGGCTAATGAGGCAAATCATGACATTAAACTAGTGTTTGAAGTCAGAGATAATTGTAAGTCCTCATTTGGTTACATTAAGAAACTAAGAAATAGTTGCCTAAAGAAATAGTTGACTAAGAAACAGCTGCCTGTCTCGCCTGCTGCTGCTCTACCCCCGGGTACTCCCACTGTGCATAGGTTAAGAAACGGAACCTACAAACCACGACCAACAGAAAGAAATATCTCCTCCCATCACTGAGTGAAGACTCTGTTCTGCTCTACGTGCCCTACTGTGTGCTTACCCCTTCACTCAAGTGAATGCTCAGTCTGCTCTACCCCCGGGTACTCCCTCTGTGCATAGGTTAAGAAACAAAATCTACAAATCACGACCAACAGAAAGGAATATCTCCTTCCATCACTGTGTGAAGACTCCGTTCTGCTCTACGCGCCCTACTGTGCGCTTACCCCTTCACTCAAGTGAATGCTCAGTGTATGTTGCCATATTACCTAAGCATATAACTGTGTTTTAATTTCTGCTCATTTACCCTGCGAGTCTGACTTCTTGCCTACAGAGTGTTAGCAGCCAACCGCAGCCCTTCTCACTCCCTCCCCCCTCCAGATATTACTTTATCTACCAAACGGATACAGTGGGTCATCATTCTGTACGATCCTTACTGGCAGTCATTTCTCCTGTCGCCACTAGGTGGCACCACGTACCCAGGAATTAGCCTATACCCACAGTATTCCTCTCCCTGAGATTTACTTTAGGAATAGACCCTTTTTTTTTACTTTTTCTGATCTCCTGCTGTTTCTTCCCCTCTTTTTCTACTGCCCATGTTGCCTTATCACTTTTTGCTTTAAGACACGCTCTTTCTGCCCTACCTTATACCTCAGCTGCTGTCTCTTTAGCTTACTGATTGTTTTTCCTCTCTAACCTTTGACTTTCTGCCTTCTCCTGAACACCAAAAAGACAAAATTATTGCTCTTCAATCCTACAATGAAGTCCTCTCAATTGGACCTTACAGTGACATCTAAAAATGGTACTGTAATATCTCTGGAACCAACCACCAAACTCTTGGGTGTGACAATAGACCATAATTGTACCTTTGACATACACATTAATACCACCATAAAATCAGTTAGAACGCTAGGCACCCTTTACAGAATTAAACCCTACCTTACCCCTGCAGCCAGAACTACTATTGCCCACACCCATCTCATTTCTACCCTCCTCTACGCCTCTCCCATTTGTACTAATCTTTCAAAAAGCAACCTCAACAAACTGCACCTATAACAACATAGCCAGATTTGCCACCAACTTCCCTTTTAGAACCCACCATTGTCATAATCTAAAACAACTCCGATAGCTAGAACTTCAAAATCAACTAATATTTCAATAACTTACTATCACACACAAGATCCTATATCATCGTACCAATACTCCAATACTAACTAGTCTTATCACCCCGTACAAAAATCTCACAACCCTTCGCTCAGCCAATAGGTTACTAATAACTATACGTAAATCCAAAAACAAGGCTGGGGACACACTGTTCTCAAACACTGTAGGGAAAGCTTGGAACCTGCTCCCCAGGGAACTCTCATATCTCTCCTCTACATCTCTATTCAATCTTCTAACTCACTGGCTATGCCCTTGTACAAATCTTGACTAAACTCTCCTTCATATTTTATGTCTAGTTTTCTTATGACTGTCTTTTTCTCTCCTGTTAACCTCTGAGATGATGTGATTTTTCAGCTTACTAAACTTACTACTAACATTGCCTTCCTTGAATCTGCCACAGAGCTTAAACTTGCTTAGCAAGCTCCCTGCTGTATAAACATGACTCTACCTCAGATATTTGGAATTAAAGCTTGTATAAAATTGTAAACTATATTAGTACTATGCTGTTTGTAAAAATCTTGTTTTCTAGTTGTAATATGTACTGTTACTTTAATTGTAGTGGACCTTTTCTCCCCGGATCTCTACTGAAAATGGACATGTGTGCAGTTAGACTAGCCCGGTCAACAAATGTAAAATAAAATAAATAAATAAATAACACCCATCAGTATTCTGAACATATCCTAAATGATTCCACCCACTCAGACCCAGTAGATATGGCAAATATACAAGCAGATAAATTAGTGCAAACTTTACTTCTGAAACAACTATCTTAATTCCACAAATTCCTGAATCCTTTACACATTGTAGTATCACAAAGGAACATGTACCTAAAGTACTAAGATCAAATATTCTATTTTAATGAGGCCTGATAATTTATTAGGACATCTAAATTATAGCACCAAACGTGCCTTTGTGGAATCCCTCCTTAAATTGTTTAACTGAGCTTAGCTACAGGATTTGTCCCCAAAGCATGACAAACTGCATTTGTGGTACTCCTACAATATACACTGCAGTTGTCCAGATTTTCACAAAATGTCTTGACTTGTTCCTCTCATTATTGGCCTGTTCCACAAAATATTTGGTATTCTGGCAAATCATTGAGGATTGAAGTCACTAGATAACAACAGACACTTGAATTTCAGACTTAATATGCTTCAGAAAATTCATGTTAATGCAAAACCTGTTATTCTAGCAAATGTTAAGTTCATAGGAGCAGTAATTAAAATTAAAATCTCTCCCTGATTGTGAGCCTTTATTCCTCTCCCCTATTACTTTTGGCTTTGTCTAGATTAATTTCACTAAGAAGTTGATAGGTATCATGGCTCTGTTACAAGTCCAGGATACCATAGACACAGACTGGCCTGATTTGTAAAGACATGCTCCTGGATTCAATAAACTCTGTGTAGAGCCTACACGGAATGTATCCATGTAGACAATCTTGAAGTGGCATCGGTAGCACGAACTGCATATTCATGATGTGCATTGCATCCAAGTAAGGTTGTGCTGTGCATACCAGTAGTACTGTCTGTGAAACTTTGCAAAACAGCACAGATAATGAATCCATGAAAGCCTCGATGGTCCACCCACATCACACATCACCACAAGAATATGCAGTAAATCCAGCCATCCTGAATGACTATCTGAAATCAAGAAACGTTATCTCATCTTGTATCCCTCTGTTTTTTTAATCCATCCCACATGTTTGCACAGTGAGCTGCAGGCTTAGAAATGTTTACCACGTTTGCACAATGGGACCACCCAGGTAGCAGACATGACCCAGACATCTAAAAATAGAAACAGGATGCTTTCACTAAATATAACTGTGCAATGTTCTGCTACACGCAAATATGGTAAGTGGAACTGTGCTACGCCCATGCATTGGTATGTATAACACCTTGCAAAGCAGTACTGGTAATGCCAGTACTCCAGTGGTAACATGGGTTAAACTTTGGACTAAAGTATAGATGGTCCTGGGGTCTACTCCAGGGACTGTATATATATATATATATATATATATATATATATATATATATATATATACATATATATATGATAATTTAACTGCGATGGTGGTGCTGCGGTAGCGTTGTCGCCTCAGAGTTAGACGTTGCCCATTTGATTCTCAGTTAGAGCGTCTTCTGTGTGGCGACATGCATGAACGGGCGTTCCTTCATTGAAGGTTGTCCGTTTGGCCTGGCAAGCCAGCACGTAAAACTCTACTGCCAATCATTAGCGAACCAGAGTTCCACTGTGGCGACCCCTAACCGGGAAAAGCCGAAAGACACAATCAATCAATATATATGATAATTTGAAATTGCAGCATATCCAAATAAACTAGTAATGGAAGGGAGTGACTATGGAAGTGTCTTGCTGATGGTATTTGCAATCTTTTTTTAATTATTGTATTTTTTAAAAGGTGTGCGGTGCATACCTCTCAACCTGGAAACATCAAAAATCTGGGACAAGGCCCATGAAAAATAGGTACAAATCTGTACACTGATTGACGTAAAATTCGCATAGATAATTACATAACCCCACCCACTCCAATGGAATTGTGGGATACCAACTTTCAAACGCAAACTGAAGAAAAGATAACCAAAATATGGCACCAGTGTCCCCCTGCAGCCATTCCAATGTCCCATTACCTGGCTATTGCACCCCATTTACCATAAACACTAATGTGTGCATGCTGCTTTACTTCTACAATGATTTGTATTTAATTTTTACATTTTACAGCACAATGCACAAACACTAACTAATAGATATCTGCTAAACAAAGCAATACTGTCTCACAATGAAAATAGCTTTAACATTAAAACTTCTCTGCCCTTGAAACTCAAATTCATTGAAACAGCATTGAAAGCCATACCACAGCCAAAGAAAATGCATCTGGCCAGTGGTGGATAAAGATTACCTTTGGGCTGTTTTCAAATCATAGGCCCCTTGCATACAAAACAAGAAACACACATACGTTCTTTGATACACCTGACTTTATTAAATTATATTCCTTGTATAAAACAGCACACTTGTTAGACAGAGCACATTTTAAATTTATTATTTGAACCTTTTTCCAGTAGGCAATGAAACAAAATGCAGGAACCAATAATGACAAAACTGCCCAGTTCAGAACATTTCCATCATAAAAGTCTCCTTACACACACACACACACACACACACACACACACACACACACACACACACACACACACACACACACACACAATTGCATTTTTAAATGTATTGTTTGAACATTTTTCCAGTAGGCAATGAAACAAAATGCATGAACTAGTAATTACAAAAACTGTCCAATTCAGATTCAGAACATTTCCATCATAAAAGTCTCCTTATGCACACACACACACACACACACACACACACACACACACACACACACACACACACAAACATTTTATATATATATATATATATATATATATATATATATATATATATATATATATATATATATATATATATATATATATATATATATATATATATATATAATAGTAGTGTAAGCCATAGGCATCTTGCACAGCTTCTTGCACTTATTTTCAATTTCATTTTTTTTTTTGGGGGGGGGAGACAAAAGGCCAAAAACCAGAGACACATTTTAAACATTGCTTGTATAATTTTGAAAAGTTGCTAGAATAAAACATGTTACCACCATGCATTTTACTGCCAAGTCTTGAACCCAGGACACTGTACACTACACTCAGAGCAACATACCACTATGACAAATCAGCAGTTTCCTGAAAGACAGACTGAAACTTAAATGGCTATAATTTAGTCAATTCAGTTCTTACTTCTCACCATAGCTCTCAACGTCTTAGCACAAAAAAACCTGGACAAAGCCAATAATGGGGGAATACAGAATTCAGTTCTTACTTCTCACCATAGCTCTCAACCTCTTAGCACAAAACACCTGGACAAAGCCAATAATGGAGGAACACAGC
The DNA here is from genome assembly GCF_019279795.1 of Protopterus annectens. Lineage (NCBI taxonomy): Eukaryota > Metazoa > Chordata > Ceratodontiformes > Protopteridae > Protopterus > Protopterus annectens. Next base: position 1,097,061,253 of record NC_056747.1, on the reverse strand, counting down.
CCCAAAATAAGGACACATTTCAAATATTGCTAGAATAAAAGGTTTTGTGTTACCATTTATTTTTTGAAGAATACGAAGTCTGAAATTCAAATGCCTGTCTTTATTTAATGAATTCAGTCCTTCAGTGATTTGCCACAAAAATCCTGAAAACCACAGAATTAATGAGGAACAGAACAAAAATATGAGGAATAAATTCAGAAGTGGTGGTGGCTAGGGGTTTAAGCTCTTTTTACTTTGTACCCAAGGTATGGGGTTTGAGCCTTTCTAGCCACCAGGTTATTCAGCTGGGGGTATTTGCACACACACGCACACACACCTCTTAACTGTTCAGCAGAAACTATGCTGTTCAAGCTCACAAGTAGTATCTTAAAAGAAGCTCTGATAACTCCCCCGGCTGTTCAGTTCAGGAGAAACTCCACTGCATACATAAACTCAACTCTGTGAAATAAAGAAGCTCTATCCCTGTTTAGTTCAGCAGAAACTCTGTGCTGCATACATAAACTCAACTCTGTGAAATAAGCATCCCCGTTCAGCAGAAGCACATGCCATACCTTAAAAGAAGCTCTATCCAAGTTCATAAGCAGTATCTTAAAAGAAGCTCTGATAACTCCCCCGGCCCCATTCAGCAGAAACACATGCTGTACCTTAAAAGAAGCTGTATCCCTGTTCATTTCAGCAGAAACACCGCTGCATACATAAAAACTCCATGATGCATACATAAACTCAACTCTGTGAAATAAAGAAGCTCTATCTCTGTTTAGTTCAGCAGAAACTCTGTGCTGCATACATAAACTCAACTCTGTGAAATAAGCATCCCCATTCAGCAGAAACACATGCCATACCTTAAAAGAAGCTGTATCCCTGTTCAGTTCAGCAGAAACTCCGCTGCATACATAAAAACTCCATGCTGCATACATTTATTTATTTTATTTATTTTACATTTGTTAACCTGGGGTGTCTGACTGAGCTGAAAAGGCCCTTTTTCAGCAGAGGCCTGGGGAGAAAAGCTCCATTTAGGTACATTTAGTTATTTAGACATGATCAGTATACACACAAATTACAAAAGACATGTTTTCACAGTGGTATGCAGCACATCAACAGTTACAGTGGAGAGAACAAACAAAAAAATATTAATTTAAAAATAAAGGTAATTAATAGATTTGTGGTGTACAGCTGAAATTTAGAACATAGGTAGAATACATACATAGTACACAGGTACAGTACATACATTGTAGATTAGCCAGTGTTTGTGAGTAAGATTGAAAACTATTATCAAGTACTCTAGGTTTAGTATGTGTACCTTATCCGCTTATACATAAACTTAACTCTGTGAAATAAGCATCCTCGTTCAGCAGAAAATCTGCTGTTCTCATTCAGAACTAGTGCAGAGCCATAAACTGTGAAATAAGCGCTGTTCTCATTCAGAACTAGTGCAGAGCCGAAACTGTGAAATAAGCATCCCTATTCAGAAAAAACTCTGCCATTCTCATTCAGAACTAGTGCAGAGCCATAAACTCTAGTATCCATTCAGATGGACATGCATGTACATAAGCCCTTGAGCTCAATTCCAACAGGCTGACAGAGCTGACATCATCACGCACGTGATGACGTCAGCTGAAAAAGCACGAAAGATGAAAATTTAAAAAAAAATATCTGAAAAAATTAGAAATGGAGGGGTGCCACTCGGGAATCGTGGCATCCCATTATTTTGACCCCGAAACTCAGTAAAAACTGAGTAATTCTGGACGGTTGGGAGGTATGGTGCGGTGCTTAGCATCACACAAATATGAAGTTGTTTTTATAGATATGTATATACTGTGCTGTTTGCCTAATATTAAGTGGCATGTACCATTTTCAAATGTATCATATTATACATAGTGCTCACTCTCAGTAAGCATAAGTGGTGGGAAACCAGGTAAGGAGTGGGAGACTGGCCGGGGTGGGAGGCTGGCCTAATGGTTAAGGAGTTTACCTTACAGACACAAGGTGCAGGGTTTAATTTTCACATGGGGAAATTGGCTAGGCTTAGAATGGCCCACAATGCCAGTTAGCCTAGTGTTAATCTCTGAACCTATGAACATATGAATACCGGGACTTGCACTTCATACATTGAGGTTTGACTTGTGCAGCAATGTCTGGAGCAGGTAAAGGTGTGTATTTTAGGGAACAGTGCTGGGATTTACAGGCATTCAAATTTTTTATTGGGCTCCTTGTTAGTGATCATGGCCCATGCCTGTTGCAAGAAGACTATACTGACACCCAATACAAAGCGGAAGCCTGGGATAGTTTGGCAAGGGCACTTACCAGTGTGACTGGTATCCCCCACACCAGTGAACAGTGTCATCACTATGACAACCTCTATAGGAGAAACAGGGGGTACCCTTGATCAGTGGCTCAGGGATTGCCAGGTGGGGAATACCCCGGTGATGTCTAAGTATGATGTTCATGTATTACCTGAAAATAGTCAAGCTGGCTATGGTAAACCCTGGTATTCATAATTGCTTTTTCTTTAATCTTTTTCCACAGCTGCAGAAGAGAGTCTTGAATGTGAGGTCCTGCACTAGGTGACTGGAGCGCATGAGACAAGCATGTGTTAAGTAAGAATAATTATATGAAGCACTTGTATTACAGCCTTAACAGTTATGGATAGATTAGTAGCTTTATCATACTCTGTTATGATTCTAGAAATGTATATCTGTATAGTACCTTTCAATGATACCAATATCTGCTGAAAATTCTGATTTAAGAATCACTGCTTTGCCCTTGTTATAGTAGAGTTCATGGTGGTCTGGCAAGTACTTTATGAAGACGTCAATAAATGAGTGTTGATAAGTTATGTTAACAAAAATCCTATGGAACTATCCATGTGTGAAATAGCAACATTTGCAATATGTTCATAATTCAGGTTCCTTGTACACCCAAATATATAATGATATGTCCAGATATCCTGCTCTGGAAAGTAGATAGAGAGATAACAGTGCCCGTGAGTCTATAAAAGTGTAAAACAAAAGAGAGTTTGCATTATGTTGTACTAAAAAGCACAAGTACAGTATTACAGTGGACATCGCTTGTGGCTTGTAATACCACAATCCCCAAATATAGCAGTCATCACATTACACTACTGTGTTAGCTTTACATCAATAGAAATATAGTACTGTTATGTAATGATCATTATACCATTTCAAGTGCAGACTAACAGACCTGGCCTGCTGTCACATGTAAGCACTGTACATGTAGTCCAAGTAATACAGGGATTTGTCAGCAGTTGTACTTGTTTATAGTAGACTGTATCAGAAGACAATAAAGTTATTTTTGAAATCTTGTTGTATAATGTGTGAAGCTGCTAATGTTCTCCTTTTCTCTCTCACCCCACCCCATATCTTCTTTTTATGTATTACTTATTTTTATTACAATGTCTGTCTTATTATAATTTTCTTTCTTTATTCATATTACAACTTATTATATCACTTTTATTATTTCTTATGTTTTGTTTATGTATACTTTTATATTCTATTTATGTTAAATTTCATTATGTATCATTGTTTCCATTAATATTATTTAACCTTTGTTATAATGTTTTGTTATGTTTCTTTCTTTCTGTAATATTTTTGATTTATTTTGTTTAATATTGTTTTCATTTTGTTTTTTTAATTTTAATACTACAGCACAGCAAGATAGGCCAGTTCCTGTTGATCTGCCTACACTCACTTCACTGGCTGCAGCACCAAGGCCTAGCACTTCTGCGCTGCCATCTGGTGGCACCACCCCCTGCTGCCCCTGCCCTACCTGAACCCTCAGGTAGGTCTGCCCTATGAGCCAGGCATGTGTTCCACTATATGAACAGAGACGGGGAGGGTGGTTACATCACCCATGTGGAGTTACCAAATGTGGTGCATAAGACTGTGCACCAGACTGTGGGCACACACTTATACCTGATGGAAAACATGCTGTCCATACTTGTATGGCAGGCAGGCCATAGGTCAAGATGTTGGCCATAGCAGCTAGAGGCACAGGGATGGAACAGTGCTGACAGTCCAGTGATAAGGACTTGAGTCACACTGCTACAGTGCTGACATCCATGGGACCTAGATTCCCAACCCCCAGCCCACCCCAACCAAGGTGTCTTTCACTGACCCCATTCTTGTCTTATATGTCTTGTCTGTCTGCAAAAGCCTCCTCGCCTTCCCAACATGCCTTCCCTAGACTTGCCTATGTTCCTCCCCCAGCATTCCACTGTCTACTTAAAAAAGGGTATCTGTCCCTAAAAAAAAATATCATCCCATACATAGCTCTCCGTGTCTCAGATGTGTCTACTTGTCTACTTTTAAAGTAAATAAAAAGGTGATGACAGGATAGTGGTGAAATGGGGAGCAAGCAGGGGGAAAAAGTGACAGGAAAGTGGGAATGTGCAGGATAGGTGGAGGGAAGAACCATAGCTATCCATTACTTCAACAGTAACAACTGGGCACATGTACACATTTTAAGATGTATTGGACTGTCACCCCCAAAAGACAGTGGTGACAACAACATATGTGTGTTGTGAAGCCAATTGGACCACATTATTTATGACAAGTAGACACATATGCAAAATGGAGAGCTATTTTTATTGGGATAGGTGCCTTTTTTTAAAGAGAGAGTGAAATTTTGGGGGAGGAACAGAGGCAGGTCTGGGGCAGGCAAGTTGAGAAGGTGAGGAAGCATTTTCAGACAAACAAGACATAGAAGACAAGGACAGAGTTAGTGAAGGACACAAGAGGGGAGGTTAACACCTTGATTAGGATGGGTTGGGGGAATCATGAGCCTATGGACATCATGTTTGGTGACAGTGAGAATCAAGTCCTCAACCAATGGACTGCCATCACTATCCCCTCACTGTGCCAGTAGCTACTGTGTCTTATGTCTGTGTCTCCTTATGTTATTCATTATGAGCATGGAGAGCAGTGTCTCCACTCAGCTTAGTCATGTACCAAGTGTGTGGTGCATAATGCTATGCACCATACCAGGCAGTTCAGCTCTGGTGACAAGATTACCCCCCACCTCTGCCCCCGGAGGAAACCACAGGCCTATCATCTGGGCCAGAACTACCTGAGGGTGCAGGTAGGGCAGGGGCTGCAGGGGGGATACTGCCAGGCTGCAGCTTAGAACTGCTGGGCCTTGGTGATGTAACCAGTGGAGGGTAAGTAAGTACCCCAAGGGGAACTGTCCTACCCTGCCGTGCTGTAGTAATATGTAATGATGTAAAACAAATAATTATATACACATAACATAGAATAATGTACAAAGGTGCATAAATAAAATTATTATAATGGCAAATATGATAGCACACATAATATAATGCAGATATAACAAAACATAATGATAAAAAAGAGAGAAGGGGTGGGGTGAGAGAAAACATAAGAGAACATTAGTAACTGCACAGATAATATACAAATCTTTCTACACATAGTGCACAATATTATGTTACATTTCGCACATAACAAGACCAATGCTAATGAATCCCTTTATTATGTTGACTATTACTATATTGCTAACACAGACTCAGTATACTACAGAGCATGTTAAACATATGTGTGTTGCATGTACAATGTTAACATCTGACAGCAGGCCATCTGGTGCACAGGTAGGAAGGTCTGCACCTCCACTGCTATCATTATGACTATGTAACACTATTCAATGTTGCTGTAGACAACCTAAAACACTATTGCAAAGTGATGCCCTTACATTTGTGGAGTGTGTTATCTGAAACACAAGCAGTGACCAATGTAATAGTACTGTACTTTCTAACTGGAATATGCAAGAATGGCAACACTTTTTCCTTTTATACTGTTATAAATACAGGTTTGCTGTTATGATGTTAACAATTTTCAACATGGTCTTGGTGTCCCTGGTGTATAGCTAATGACTTACATTGAGATATGTATGTCGACTGAAATGTGTCCTTTATAATTTGAAAGTGTAGTTTAACAAATGGCAACTCCTATCCACCCTGTAATACTGGACTGTTTTTATAAACATATGTCCACTATTGCATTACAATGGACAAATGCATACTCACAATGATACAAGTATTTAGCACAATACGCTGGATTTGCTGCTAATGGCATAATACCAGTATGTTTTGAAGCATACATACCACTTGCATCTCTCATCCTTCTCAGTCTTCCCTCATAGGCTCGCACATTTTGTATTCTCTCTGCATTAGTTGTGGGGGACATATAAACACATTAAGATCAACAATCAGAAACAGATGCAGCTGCTTCATCGTTCATGTTGTGCCTGTAAGGGATACTCACACATCTGGGATGTGCCATCAGTTCTACATTTATCCATCCAATGATTGAGGGCATCCTTCTTCCTCATCTTGAGGTCACGATAGTGATTTCTACACTGTTCACCAGTATGGGGGATACCGGTAACAGTGGACAAATCCTGGGCCAAACTATTCTCTGCAACTGATTTGTAATTTGATCCATGATTGTGTTCCTCCAACAGCCTGGGACCATAATCATTCACTATGAGTTCAACAAACACTCTGGACTCCTGCACACCCCACCTTTGAGATCGAAATCTCATTCCTTCACCCTGAATGCCAGCTGTCTTTAATGTGGATGAACACCAATGTACAATGTGATCTCCTGCCAATTACAGCTATAACAGATAATGAGAATGTGGAACATTGCAACCTGCATTATTTGAAAATGGTGCATACTGCTTATCATCATGCAAACACAGCCAACGTGGTTGCGTGCAGCTAGTAATGCACAATATTTGAGATAATACTGATATTACTATGAAAACTGCCTCAGCCATCACAACAATACGTATTATATAGGAAATACTAGCACAACTAATAACATTTATCATGTGAAGTGGGACACCATTAAAAAGTACAGGATTCTGCAGTATCACAACCCTGCACCTTAGGTATGACACTCCTACAATCGCAGGTGTTCCCAATACATGAATGTAGATAAACATGTTTAGGATTTATTGCATTAGTAGCTGTTACAAGGACATATTACTAAACAAGGCTGCATTACTCGTATTCAAACGCAAGACCCTCTGAACTTATAAGTTTTACTTAACTCCTAGCAGTATAGGAGAACTTACATAGCCTGTGGCTACATTTGTATTTAATGTAAGGTTCATACAGGCTCAATGTAAGAATATGAACTGATAACATGCAGAAAATTAAATTAATGTATGATAAATACATTCCAGTTTCTCAATACAGAGGGAATATGCCTCCATATGTGTGTAATCCAGATCAACATGCAATGTAAATTCAGAGGAATGCATGGTTGCCTTAAAGCTGCTTTTCTCACATACATCACTGAAGCAAGCCGTAACAGTCATTCATCACATACACACAACTTCAACAGGGACTGTACATTTATTTTGAAGTAGTACGTGTTAGAAGTGCAAGTAGTGAAATATCCCACATAGAATATAATTCACGTACTCCTTACACAGGCTGTTATGAATCCTGTTTTCAAATATACAACACTGTCTTAACATGCTGTGTTCATTGGTCACTCAGCAATCATCTGACCAGTACTGCTGTATCGAGCATGTGTTCAAACAATTGTATACTATTGCATTTACAATGTTTAAGGATATTATGTGGGAATATGTTATTTCATCACCAAAAAGTACAAACTGTTGGCTAATATGAACAAGCACTGAGTATTATTTTGTGGGTATGGATCAAAGGCATCCATCCCTATGTAAGCCTGTGAGATATCCCCAAGAGAACACATCTTGAGCATTTGGGAGGGGGCACATCCTAGATTCATGTTAACTGGCAGGTTTACCAGCACACATGTGGAAGATGATATACATGCTGCTCAACATGCCATGCCAGTTACAGTTGTTCACCTCATGGTTATTGTAGACCCTATCTTGTTCCCCATTTCTTGCTGTAATGTGTACACGACTCCAATGTTAGGCACACATTAATTTAGGATAGTGCAATACAGAATGCAATTATAGCATTCCTCTGAATATATACTCAGAAATAATGTTCACTTTTGCCATGTTGTAGCATACCATGCAGTGATGTTATAAAGATTGTGAATGGTGATGCCTGTAACTCACCAAGCATGCCCCAAGCTACTCTGTGAAATGTCCCTGTGACTACATATAGCATACATACACATACCATACTGTCAACTGGGAGGGTTTCCTGCACTCATCCCTGTCTGTGAGTCAATGCTAAGAGAGTTTGCTCAGTTCCTACAGGGTCTATGTCCCCTAGAAAAATGTCTAAATTCTCTGTGTATGTCTAGTGCCAGCAGTAGCAATATCTTCAGCCTGTATTACAGATAGATGTATTCAAAAAGCAGCAGATAATGAAAATCTATTTGTGCCTCCTTTGTGTCTGTACTGTAGTATGATTTCAACCCACAAAAAAACAAAAAAGGAAATGGAGACAGCAAGGATGCTTTGATGTGTTATGGAGTATTGCATAAGATATAAAAGCAAGACTGGCCGACTACCATGCAGTTCAGATGTGTATGTTGTAATTAGCATTTCTGAGGCACATTGTAGGACAAATGCAATCAATTGTTGTACTCCATTATAAAAAGGAAAATGAGTAGCTGGGTAAACTGATGTTGGTGAGAGTTAGTAGATGCTTGCAACTGAGAAACACATTTCTTTGTATTTAACTCATTCACTCCACTGGAGCTCAGGGAGCTTGCACTGTAACTTCCAATGGGTGGAGCCTAAGCCTTTTGACAGAATCAAATTATGTCCTCACATTTCAAACAAATGTTCATATCACGGGAACTATAGGGGTTATGAAAGAAGTATAAATAAACTCTTCAATACAAGCGATTTTTATAGTGGTAGTATTCTTTAGGTTCTAGGTCTTAAACTGAATTTTATAAGTCACAGGCAACACAGTCCCAAGGATTTAATAAACTCCATGTAGGCATATTGTAGAGACTACATGGAATGTTACCATGTCTGTGTATATGGTTCCCCCTCAGCAGTTCACCATGCATATTAATCATGGCGTGTTGCTGAGGGAGAGATGTAGAACACTGTTATTGAATTAGTGTAGGGAGTGTACTGTCAACTGTGTACACAGATGAGTAAGACACTCCCTGCACTGTCCAATTGTATAATGTCAAGTGGTTGTTTTATTGTTTATTTTTTTATTTTTGTCTTATTCATTTGTTTCTATTTTTTTTTAAAAGGATATTTGTGCTGTGCAGTGCGGAGCGCAGCAATGCTAAGCAGCACCGACACACCTGCCAGACATCTAAAAATAGAAACTGGGTGCAATTATTTATTTGAAGGTCATGTTTAAGCATAGCTGAGAAGGTTTATGTGGTGCAGTGTGGTGCTCAGCAGTGCTTATAGGCAGCTGAGAGGTATATGTAAAAGTGTAGCTGAATTCTACATATCCTTGTAGCTAAATGGGTAGAGGTATGCATGGTTTGAATACACATGAGGGAAAATAAGTATTTATTTTTAAAATACAAGTTATACCACTTATCTTTAAATTCTGGCCTGCTGCACTCCACTAAGCTCTACTAAACTCTGCTAAGCCCTGCTAAGCACTACATAAACACAATAACAGCTGAAATGTTTATGCATTGCTTGGCTCTGCTTAGCTGGTTTGTGCACTGGTAAGCACTGCTAAGCATACAGGTCTTTGAGTTTTCACACTGCTCAACCCAACTGTGCTAGTTTGTGCACTAAGTGATGTGCCACATTTTTAAATGTTGCCCAATGGTGTGTAAGGGTGGAAAAACAGGCTGTATTAAGCCCAATAGGTGGGAATACACCATAATCCATTGCAGTTCTATCTCTGAAGGATACTATGCAAGGCATTGGTGATGGTTTGTGCTTTCGAGTGCAAAGTTGAGGCATCCTGGAGTCCTGGGTCATGGTCAGACTCCTTGTAAAAAAACATGAAGGCCAGTTTCTATAGGGAGGTTACCAGGGCTCAGAGCGCAAGGCGGACACTTGCTACTGGCTGGCATGGGACCTCACTGATACAACTGGTATTCCCCCATGCAGGTGAGCAGTGTCATCACCACTATGATGACCTGAAGAGATGTAATGGGGATCTCTTGGACACCTGGGTCTAAGAATTTCAGGCAGGGGATATCCCACATGTATGTAAGTACTTTTACTTCTGTGCTATCAATAGCTAATCTGAATGTCTGCTAAACTGGTATGCATAATGGTGTTCTTCTCTCACAACAGCTGCAGAGGAGAGGGCTCACAAGGACGAGGTGCATGCCGGGCACTTGGCCAGGTTGCGCTGTGAGTGTGGTGAGTATGGATGTATTATGCTAACTGTAGTGAAATAAGCAAGGAAGAGTAAAGCATTACCTGCAATAAAGTCTGTATGTTAAAGTTTGTATTGCAATAAATGTGGACTTAGAGCTGTAGTGCAATAAATGAATAATGGCAACTGTAGTGCAATAAAAGCATGAAACAATAGCATTCATAGGTCTATAGATAGGTACTAGGCTATCGGCCCGAGGGCATAAGTAAGTCTAGCTAAAAGTTTCTTGGCTTTCACCACCCATGTAGATTAAATTCCTGCCCCTCTATCAAGCAGAGTCACAGACGTGATCCCAGGGGTGAATTTTCTATTACCCATCCACTCATCAAGGTTTTCATGAAGAGTGCTAATGATGAGCTCTGCTTGATGTGGATGGGAATTTTGTTCCAGAGCATTGGAAGTCTCTAGGTCAAAAATCTATCCCTCTAGCATGTCCTATTTATTGATGTGGTGAGGTTTAGGTTCCTAGAGTGTGTAGCTCGGGGAGACTGGGATTTCTTTAAGTGGGGCATGTCCATCAATTCTGGGTTTGACATAGCTTTGTATGTCAGACAGAGATCTCCTTGGAGTAAATGGTATGCGACCAAATAGAGTTGGAGTTTCTTGAGCAGGTCAGCATAGGGCAACTGTTTTAGGCCAGCAGTTCTCTTGTTGAGGTACTTTTGGGGCCTCTCCAGTTGTTGTAGGTGTCTTGTGAGGTACATCCCAAATGAGGCATTGTACTCAATGAGGGGTCTGATAAGTGATGAGTAGAGGGGGACAATGACTTCCTTTTTTCTAGATGTGAACCCTTTTGTGATTAGGTGGGCCACATAGAAAGATTTTTTGACCACTGTGGCAAAGTGATTATCAAAGGAGAGGTTACTATCCACTTGGGTCCCAATATCTCTTATCACACTTTCTGTGTTAAGTGAACTTCCCCCTATTTGGTAATTCATGGGTACCATGTTTTTACCAAAGGAGATGACACTGCACTTTTTGGCATTTAGCTTGAGGCCATGGTTTTGGCACCAGGTATCTGTCTCGGCGAGGCCCTTTTTCAGGATGTCTACGTCAGCAGGGGAATCGATTATGGCACCCAGTTTGAAGTCATTTGCAAACTTGATTAGCCATAGACTCTCAGTGTTAACTTGCACTTTGGAGAAGTAGATACTAAACAGGAGATGTCCCAAGATTGAACCCTGGGGCACTCCACTTGTTACTGGTTTGGAGTCAGATCTGGAGTCTGCAACTCTCACCGTGTAGGTTCTGTCCATGAGCCAGTTGACCACCCATCTCATGATGTAAGGGTTTATGGTAAGGTTGGTGACTTTATCTATGATTCCTGAACTGGGGATAGTATTGAAGGCTTTAGCGAGGTCCAGGTAGGCTGTGTGGACCACCTTGCCCTCGTCTATGGCCTTGGCAACTGTTTCAAAGAAGTCTACGAGGTTTAGGAGACATGATTTACCTTTTAAAAATCTGAATTGGGTAGCATCCAAAGTTTGGAGGTTACCATTGTCTTTGTTTCTGAGTTCCATGATGATATACTCCATGGCCTTGCAGACCAGGCTAGTCAGACTAATAGATTGATAGTTCCCAGGGTCTGTGGTGGCTCCTCCTTTGTGGAGTGGGATAACCATTACTGTGTGCCATTCAGTGGGCACATAGCTTGTGGTGAGGCTGTGATTGAACATAGAGTTTAGGTGGGGGGCTAGTTCATTTTGGAGTTCGTGTAAGATGCAGCCTAGGATGTTGTCCAGTCCCATGGGCACTGTGTTTTTAGCTTTAGAGAGTGCCATTTTTACCTGCGTGTTTATGATTAACAGGACTCTACAATCATTTGGTATAGTTATAGGCCCTTTGGGGGGTGAGAGGGGAGTAAAGATAGCACTGAACCTATCTGCCAAGATGTTGGCAGTATCAGTTGGCTCTGTATATTTTGTGCCATTCTGCTGTAGCTCATCGCAGATCTGTGTGTTGCCATGATGATTCTTGACATAGCTAAAGAATGCCTTGTGGTTGTCTTTGGAATCCATGGCAATTTTTCTTTCAAAATTTGCTTTGAATGATTTTATGAGGGATCTTAGCTTCTTACTGAGGCCCGTCAGGGAGTTCCTCCATTCATGGGATTTACTCTCTTTTGCAACAGTTTCTTCCTTCTGTTGTAGAGTTTGTTAATGGCAGGGGACCACCAGATTGGCTTCCTTTTTTTGGAGGATAGCGTCTTGGTTTTGTTAGGGATAGCACGATCCATGCACTCATGTAAGTGCTTGTAGGATTCAGCAGTCATGACTGTATTATACATGCGCACGGGCATCGCAAAGTTAGCCATATCTGTTTTGAGTAGTGTGAAGTTCGCTTTGGAAATGTATTAAAGTATATACAAGAAATTCTGTAGTACAATAACTGTGGAAGTAGAGCTGTATTGCAATACCTGAATAATGACAACTGTTGTTCAATAAAAACTCAAAACAGTACCAGAAACTGCATGAAAGTATAGACAATAAAGTCTGTAGTGCAATAAGTGTGGAATTAGAGCTGTTTATCAAGAAATGAATAATGTCAACTGGTCTGCAATAGCACACGCATGAACCACTACCAATAACACCAAGGTAAATTGCGAACATCAGGTTTGTCTTGATTTAAACATTGTAGTACAACTGTATGCATTCAGGCTGTAAGGGAAGGTGCTGCAGTCAAGTATAACACTGTAATAGCTATAGCATGCAAATATAATGGCATCCAAATGTCTTATTTAACACATACAGTACCGTTCAAGGCTGTGTCTAGGCCAATATTGTCCACATAATGCTCTATCATCCATAAACAGCAGGTAAGCAAGGTATATGGGTGAGTTAGCCCACTCCATGATCTGATATTGTTTCTTGACGTCACAGATATTTCAAACTAGTAACAATATATTGTGGACACCTGCATTCTATACACTAATGTATAGATTACCTACTATCTCTGTCATGCTTGTATTTCACACGTGTGTTCTACTGTCACTGCAGTCTAGTATACAACTGTAGTAGTACTGCCAGATCATATATTGGTTCCATGTGAGCTCTAGGTAAATATCAGTCAGTCAGTAGTCAGCAGTGGCTCAGTAGCTCAGTTTGTTAAGTGCTCTGGCTGTAGTACATGTTGCCACACACAGACTAGGGTTCGAATCTAGTGCTATGTAGCATTAAATATTACAATATCGTTCACATAATGTTTACAGATTCTCTCTTCACAGGAATTTCAGGTAAATGGGTGATGTAGCCCTTATTATGAATAAATCATTGTGTATTTAGATATCACAGACTGTTAAAATCCATAGCAAGAATGTGGAAGTACAGCATAATATAAAGGAAGTAAATATAATAATAATAGCAATCAAATAAAATGAAATAAATATGTGTAATCTTGGTATGGCTGTATGCCTGGAGTGTCTGTTCAAAGTTGCTGCAGCCAGTTCATACATTCCATGCAGAGATCCTCTGCAGTCACTGCTATTGGGTTCTATCCCCATGCCTGCCAAGCTAGGCATGATAGCTGTTTAGTTTCTGTACTGTACACATACATGTCTCTCAAGTGTCACACTGTCAAGTAATGTAATAAGTAGTGCATAATCTGTCTGTCTCAGGATTACCATTGGAATGACTACGTAAATTGCAAAGTATCACTGCATCAGCCCACAGTACACCTGAGTAGTTATATAGGTCCACCTGATGTACAAGTGTTCTGTGTAGTTGAGTACCCTCAGTTGTTATTGCCTGGCCCATACTGTCCCATGCGAATAGCTTGAGAGGTATGCACATGGTACAGCATTTATAGGGGACTGGTACACCTAAAGGTAGGACAAACCAGTAGAGTAGACAGGTACTGTTGTCAAGTAAATATTCTATTATGGTACTAATGGATGTTTTTTCTCCCTCTCCCCACCCCTTATCTTCATTTCTTTGCTTTGTTATCCATTGGATATGGTTTACTATTCACATATGTTGTTAAATTACCTGTATTTTGGGCACGTGTATTCTTATTGCTATGGATTATAGTGGTTGCATATTAACATATCTTGTTGAATTCCCTGTTTTTGTTGGCCTTATGCTGTAACTGATACTGGCATACTGTTAACATACTGACTGTTCTGACATGTATTGTTGTGTTTCACATAATATGCATTGACATGTAATTGGGTTATTTCCACTAAAATACTGTTATTAACTATGTTTTGTCCATAACTAACCTATAATTATTGCTATCCCTTCATCATCACAGCACATTAGGGTAGGCTGGTTACTGGTGATCCACCTACCTTGCCTCAACTAGCCATGGCACCGCATGTCTGGGAATCGGGCCAGTGGTGCCCCCTCCACTGCCCCTGCACCACCCGGCATTAGGTGGAACCAATTCAGGGGAAAGGGCCCGGCCTCCACCTGGGAGCAGTGGTAGAGGAGCTGCAGTCACTCAACAGGAACTGCCCGTCATGGTGCGCAGGATCATTCTTTGGCCCTATGAATGATGCCTGCACTAGACTGAAGGCACACTGGCCAACCTGGAGGTGCAGGCTGGCCCTGACACCCAGTTTCCAGCACAGCCTTCTTCAGAGCAGTGAAGGAGCAGTATCAACTGCCCATGGGGGGGGGGTGTCAGTTATGCTGCTGCCATCTGGAGGCACATGTGACTCTGATTCCACAACACCCACCCCATCTGAGGTGTTTACCCCCAACATGTGTCACACACTGCCCCTGTCTGCTGCCTTGTCTGTCTTGTCTGCTTGGTATTGCATCCTCTCCTACCCAACTTACCTCCCCACACATACCTATGTCCCTTCCCCAACATTCCATTCTCTCTTTAAAAAAATGGGCACCTATCTCACAAAAAAAATATCACCCCATACATAGCTCTCCATTTTGCATGTGTCCATTGGACACAACTAATTTGGTCCATTTGGCTTGACTAAGCATTCATGGTGTCCTCACCCCGCTAACTGGGGTTTGGGAATCCAAATTCCTCTACAAAACCTGTCAAAAATCACAGCTGTTGTTGTACAAGAAATGGATAGCTATGGTTCTTTCCTACACTTGTCTTGTACATCCCTACCTGCCATTTATATTGTTTTTCCCCCCTGCTTGCCTCCATTTCACCACTTTCCTATCACCCCCTTTTTATTTTCTTTATATTTATTAGTGCAGGTTTGCTTGGATTTGTGTGGAGTGGCACAGCGCAGTGCACTGTGCTGCTTCACTTAGCTCAGCTTAAATGAGCTTTAATATCGATATGTGTCTATTACAGTGTTCCTCACATGTAGAGAATAAACACCTCTGGCAAGTGTCAAACCCTGGCCCCTTACAACTATAGCAGACTGCATTAACCCACCACACTATACAGGCTTTAGGTTACACACATGTTTCCATCAAAACATACTGCTTGCTACTTACAGACATTATGTATGTAACTGAAATAAGAAACTAATGTGAAAACTAGGAGTGTACCCTGAAATTTGGTGCAATAATACATAATAATGAAGCCATACTAATGGATGCAAGTGAGGCCTGTGATAGCAGGTATATGTGCCCTTTAATAAGCAACTTGTGGAAAGACACCTGCTAAGGCAGCAATAGCAAAGTACATGTACAACTGGGACCCTGGTGCAGAAATACAACCATATAAAGCCATGCATATACTCATATATGTGGAAACATTTCTCACAGCCTGTATATGTTCACATATATCCTACAAATACACATGCTTTTGCAGTGTCTCAGTAGCGCAGTCTGTTAAATGACTTGCATACAGTACATTTTGCCACACACAGTCCTGGGTTTGAATCCAGTGTTGTGTTGTGTTGCACTTCAATTACATTACTGTGAGGACAGCAAGTAATGATTTTGTCATGCAGTCTTATTTCCCACAGGTTACTGCAATTTAGTTAACGACTACCAGGTTTTGCAAGACAAAGGCCTGCAGGCAGAGACACAATGCACATAACCATGTAGCCTAACTGTATGTCGCTTACTACTCTGCTAGTCGCATTGTTGCATAACGGGTGTATCTTACGCACATGCCCCAGTTGCACTGTATAGAATACCCTTGTCCTGGTTCTGCCATAATGACAGGCATGACACAACTGACACAGCTACATGTACAGCTTGCTGTTCACTAAAATGTTCACACATACTCCTATGTGTTGTAGGCTGCAGCAGCAGCTGCATCCTGTAGCATACACAGCTGTATGTAAAGGTAGCTGCTACAGACCTACCGTACCTCCCAACCCCCTAGAACAAGGGATCCAGACACAGTCATACTTAATGGGGGGTCAAAGGACCACAAATAGGGGCATGTGACAGTTTGCCCTACAAAGATACCAAGTTGATAGAATAGCACCTATTGCAGTAGCATGCATAGTCTGACAGATATGCAGTGTGACACACACATGTGTGTCATCCCTTACTGACCACAGCCCACATTGATTGTCAGTGTACTGCTAGATGACCACAATGATATGGGACACTGACCACACATATGAGGCAAAACTGTGTACATGCGTCATAAATCTCTACAGTGGACGTTGTTTGTACCTATCCCTTGCAATACTGTAGTCTTCATACCTCAGTAATGTGCATCCCAAAACCTAAGACAAGGGCCAAGGCCTACATGAAGGCCTTAAATATTGCACTGTGGTGGCATGTCTTTGGCTAATGATAGTGCAATACAGCTGTTTTGGCTGCAATTAGCAATTCTGAGCCATACAGTGGTGCAGGGGTAATTACCTAGTAATGAGCAGTACCTTACAAAGGCAAGTAGCTGGTTATGGGGAGCAGGTATGTATGAGACTTAACACACACACAGAGTGTGTTATCAAAAGATTACTTGAAGCAAAGTTCAACAAAGGAGTATTGTACTCCACCAGGTATGGACTCAGGTCACTCCACAACAAGTACAAATATGACTCAGTCATTGTCCATGTGGGTGTGAATGACCTGAGATGTACCTCTGGACTACATGAAAAGAGATGTGATAGAACTCTCAGATTATGCGGCCCAGGCAGGTATGACCCTAGCCCTGAGCACTCTTCTACCTACACCTAGAATGATGCTACAGTATGAGCAGAAAATGATTGACTTCAACAATTGGCTATGTTTCTGGTATCATTCTAAGGGGATCCAGTACCTGTCTGCCTGGGATGATATGATCAACAGACCTCGATGCTTTGCCAGAGATGGCATGCATCTGTCACCCCTGGGATTCTGGGTACTGGCTAAGGCTCTTGCCAGTCCTATAGTGCCTTTTTTAGGCAGTGTTCCAAAAACCAAAATTCCACCATAACAGCTACAAACAAATGCAATCTGAGGTTCATGTTGCTCAATACTAGATGTCTAAATCTCAAGATGCACTCACTCAAAGCTCTCCTCAAAATGGAGAATGTCGGCATCTGTGCTGCAATGCAAACCTGGGTTAAAGAGGAAGAAAGCAAACCTGTGTTCCCAGGCTACAATTAATTCCATACCCTTCAGCCCCAGAATATGTCCAGAAGCTCCAAAGGCAGTGGTGTCTCCATATTCGTAAAGGATAGGCACACTTCTAGACTGGTAGCCCAGCATAATGCATCCAAAATACTTCAGGTACAACTAACACTGGGTAAGGCGGTGATACAAGTCATAACCTGCTACAGAGCCCCAAACATGTCCCTAGACTCTTACTTTAAGTTCCTAAGCACCCTGGAATCTATCAAAGTCCAATCTAATACTCACATACTGGGTGAGTTCAACTACCCTTCCATCATCTGGGAAAACTATTCAAGTTCCAATGTACAGGCCCAACGCTTTCTGGAATTTATCAGTTCCAATGCCCTGGATCATCTCATTCTGATGTCCATTAGAAAAAGCAACATCCTTGACCTGGTTATCACCAACATTGGAGACCATTGCTCCACACCTATAGTCAGTTCCTCTCTGGTTAAATATGGTCACAAACTGATCACCATGGAAATCTCCATCTCACCTATACCCCTCCACTAAGGTGACCACCCTGAAAAACTTCTCTAAAGCTGACTTTGGGGTCCTATAAACAGAGGTGACTAACTTCTTGGCACCCATGCCAATGGAAAATAGCTGCATGACTGCTGAATCATACACTAATGCACTGTATGAGCATGTACACAAATGCAAGGACCGTGCCATACCAAATAGAACTAAGACGCTCTCCTCCAAAAAAGGAAGCCAATCTGGTGGTCCCCAGCCATCAGTAAACTCTACAACAGAAGGAAGAAACTGTTGCAGAAAAAAAATGAAGTCACAAGACGGGGAAACTTCCCTTATCAGTCTCAGCAAAAAGCTGAGATCCCTTATCAAATCCTCTGAAGCCACCTATGAAGGCAGAATTGCGGTTGACACCAAAAACAACCATAAAGCCTTCTATAACTGTGTCAAAAACCTCAAAGGCATTACCCAGATTTGTTCAGAGTTATTACACAATGACACCTCCTATACTGATCCAACAGATATAGCCAACATACTGGCTGACAGATTCAGTGCCAACTTTACCCTTTCCTCCCAAGGGCCCTATCTCAATACCAGACAAAAGCCTGGTATCCACCAATTCTGTGGCACAGGTAAAAGCTGCATTGTCCAAACCCAAGATTACAGCATCCATGGTATCTGATAATATCCCTGGCTGTGTCCTACATGAGCTAGAAAATGAACTAGCACCACATCTGTGTGCACTGTTCAATCACAGCCTTACTAAAGGCTATGTTCCTAATGAATGGTGCACTGCTACAGTCATCCCACTCCATAAAGGGGGATCAACTACAGACCCTGGGAACTATCACCCCATTAGTTTGACGAGTCTGGTATGCAAAGCTATGGACCGCATCATCATGGATCTGCTTGACAAAGATATAGGCAATCTCCAAACTCTTGACCCAACACAGTTTGGCTTTGTCAAGGGAATATCCTGCCTGCTGAACCTGGTTGACTTCTTCAAGGTAGTAACCAAGGCTGTGGATGGCCAAGGTCTTTGATACCATTCTCCACTCAGGTATTATTGATAAATTCACCAAACTAGGCATCAATCCTTACATCACTAGGTGGGTTGCAAATTGGCTCAGAGACAGAACCCACAGAGTGAAAGTTGTGGATTCCAAGTCAAACTGTCGACCACTCATGAGTGGAGTCTCACAGGGCTAGGTTCTGGGTCCTCTCCTGTTTGCCATCTACGTCTCAGAACTCCAGGCCAACACAGAAGGACTTTGGCTGACCAAGTTCACTGATGATGGCAAGATAAGAGTCATTATCAACTCCCCAAGTGATGCAGACATCCTACAAATGGGCCTCTCTGAGACCAGTGACTGGTGTCAGAACCATGACCTGAAGTTTAACACCAAAAAATGTATCATTCCTTTTGAAAAAAACTCAGTTCCCACGAATTACCATGTTGATGAGAGCCCACTGAACACTGAAGTGGCCATAAGAAATCTGGGCACCTAGGCTGACAGCCACCTCACCTTCGACCAACACATTGCCACTGAAAGTTCTTCTATGTGGCACATCTTATAACCAAAGGTTTCACATCCAGGAAGAAAGAGTTCATCATCCTTCTCTACTCATCTCCTGAAGAGGCCACAAATGTACCTCACAAAAAGGATCCTAGGCCTTAAACATGTCCGACATGGACAGACTCAAGAAACTTCAGCTGTTTTTGGTCTCTTATCCTCTACTTAGAGATGATCTCTGCTTGACTTACAAAGCCATTTCTGACCCAGCCCTACTTGAAATGCTACACCTAAAGAAATCCCAATCCCCCCGTGCCACACACTTTAGAGATCACAACCTCATTACCACAATTGACAGAACATGCTGGGGGACAGGTTCATCTCCCAAAGACTGCCCATACTCTGGAATAAGCTTCCCATTCATGTCAAGCAGAGCACCTCGCTGTCCCTCTTCAAGGAAATCTTGACGAGTGGATGGATAACAGAAAGATCACTCCAGGGATCATTCCAGTTGCTCTACTGGATAGGGGCATTGTGAACTAACATCCGGTGGCACGGTGCCTGGGTGATTTATTTGGGCTAGGCTTCTAAAGGCTCCAGGGCCATTAGCCTAGTACACACCTATGAACCTATGAACTTATAATAGATTTCTACATATGACAGGATGCAGATGGGAAGATGAAGGTATGGGGAATAGGTATTAAAGCAGTAAGCCTGCCTTAGATCTATAGGGATGACATGTCATAGATACTCTGCTGTCCTACACCTACACTCATGCCTCTCAACTGTCCCTGGTTTTAATCACATCTCAGCTCTGACACCTGTCAATCCCACCTACAACAGTTGGCTGTTAGAGGAAAGCTAGTGGATTACACATAGTACATAGTGACAATAAGGGAGGGTGTACACCCCTGTAACATCAAACAATGTACTGTAATTCACCTCCTCTCATTCTGTCCATGTCTCACATAATTAGTTCTAACATTGTAAAACAGACCCTGAATGTCCCTGATGTACTCTGGCTAAGGCCATGTGTCTGTTGACATTTGTCCCTGTTTGTTTGAGAGCTATGCTTAACATACCTGTCAACATCCTACAGCAAGAATTCATGGCAAAGCCATAATTAATGGGGGGGGGGGGGCAAAGGCCCACACTCATGGTATATACTTGAGGCAGTGATACTACTTATGGCATATTATTCTCAATATAGGTGTACTGGCTGTTATGTTTAGTTCTATCACATACACTGTCATATTGCATACCTTACAGGTGTATTGTACTGGCAACGTTCACTGGATGTGGCTGATGTGAATGTTATAATGGGCTTGACTTGCCTGTGTATGTTGTTGTGAGTTTGTCTGTTGTGCATGGGAGCACAGATGTGAAGATGTGGGACTTGTAATGCAGTTGTGGATCATCATCTGTACGAGTCTGTGTGGGTTACTATACATAACAGTGCAGGTAGTAATGTACTGCTGTTGTTTTGCTTCTCACAGGTGACTGGGGGGTTGAAGTGTGTCCCCATCACAACCTGATGTCAATGTCTCATCGGATGCTGATGGTGATGATGGCCATAGTGAAGCACAGATGGGGTTGTTGGTGGCTGAAGCTGTCCCAGAGGTTGACATCCCTCTTCTGCCTGCATTGTCACTGCACACAGTCAGTATGCCTACACATATCCAGTCCCCAGATCCCACAGATAGTGGACAGTCAGAGGGTGGCGACATTGAACAGGTCAGTGTGACAACTATGGCTTCAGTGAGTGTAGACCCAGGCAGATTGACAAGGGTACTCATAGGGAGACTGCTGTCCATCCACCATTGTTGCAGGTGTCACATCATAGGTCACTTGCCGCATGTTTCAGTCCATCATGGAGGCACAGGCAAGTTCTGAAAGCAACACCAGATGGATGCATAGGGTTATAGATGCAGCACAGTCTGACATTCGTGACTGCCTCCACAACATTGGGGATACCCTGGATTGGTTCCTTGCTGTCATGGATAGATGGTGAGCAAAGACAGTGTCAGTCTTTGCATGATGTCTGTGTTGAAACATCTGGTTGGAGTTGGGCATCAGACATGTGGATCAAGGTCACCAACACCATCTGCTGGGACTCCATGTGACCATGCACAGTCATGCTCCTTTACTGGCAGTACCTCCAGCACTACAGAGGGAAGTGTGCTGTCCACACCATGACATGGAGGGCCATGGGCACATGGTCCTGGGGGTGATCCCGTGTGAGACACAGCCCCAGCATTTTTCAGCCACTGTCAGGTACTGACACTGCATCTGACCTTAGGCATGGTGGTGCCACTGCTCCTCCTGGCAGAGCCAGTTCATGTGTTCATGGCCAGAGATGGTGAGCTGTCCACTCTACCATGTACGGTCCATAGCTGTCCAACATAAACACCTGTAGGGCTAGCACTGGGCTTGACTGTGTGCATGCATACACTCAAACACCACTGTTGCATGCAGGTCACCAACAGCACACACAACACCCCTCCATAGCCCATCTAGCCTGCACCCCTTCCTGACTCACATACATGCTGTCACCTGTTTGCCAAAACCTAGGCCTCTGGCACCCCCTCACCACACCCTGTGCATGTGATGATACCTGTGCCACATCCCTGCCATCTGTGACATACATGCAGGGAGATGCAATAATGTCTCTGATGCACAGGGTAACTATATTACTTTACATGTACTTGTGTAGTGCAATATTGTTTTACCATGGCACTTGTTGTGGACCACTACAAGTATTGTATGCTGGCATGTGTCATAACTACATATCACACTTTGTGTATCTTTGTTGCATGATGATACACTGGTGGTACATTTACAGAATGACAGGTATGTCCCAGATCTGTGTATGTGTCCATTCCAGGTGTCTGAGTGGTTAAACAATGGGCACATGGTGGCAATACAGTGGCAAGGTGGCACAGCAGACACATGATGTTAGCAGGGTAAGGCGGTGTACATGTATGGCTCCCTAAGTGCATATGTGTATAACAGAGTGTCAGGGACAATGGTGACAGTCATTGTAATCATGCATTCATACTTTGTGACAAAGTCTGCTACCCTCAATATGTGTCACCTGTGTTTTTTGAATGTACACATCTAGAAGGTGGTGGACATCAGTTATGCTTATATGAAAGAGGGCACTTTAGAGGCCACCAGCTAGTCACATGCCCAAAAAATGCATAACAATTACAGGGGGATAACCCATATGGGCACGTCTATAGTGCAGTAAGGGGACATATGTATGCACACACCCAGAATTGAATGATGTGAGGTTAGAACCCCTACTTATCTACTATTACACACTACAGCTCACAGTACGTATCACATGCACTATAGAGTTTGTCTAACATTGCACTGCCAGCCAGCACCCTTAAGGTGGATAACATCAGCAGGCTTTATAAAGGAGGCACAAACGTAGGCCAGATGGGCATGTCTGTAGTGCTGCAAAGGGGTATAGTTACATAAACACACACACAGAGTTGGATGATGTGAGATTAGAACTCCTATCTATCTACTATTGGATACTACAGCTCACAGTACTTACCGCATGAACCACAGAGTTTATGAGACATTAGACTGTCAACCAGCAGCCTTAAAGTGGATGACATTAGCAGGCCTTGTAGAGGAGGGCAATGTAGGAACCAGCAGTCAGTCACAGAGCCATAAAATGCATACCATTGCAAAGAGATAGCCCATATGGGTATGTCCCTAGTGCTGTAAGGGGATATATTTATACATGCACACAGACAAATTATCTAGGTATTGCACACTACAGCTCACAGTATTTATCGTGCATACAACAGGTTATGTCTGTTGCATATATGGATGTAGGCACAGTACTTGTGGTGTACACAAAGTGGCCTTGTGTTAGACACCATGTGTGTCCTGCAGGGTGAAACTGCTTGGTACTGTTATTGCATCTAGTGTCCTAAGGGATGGGATACCTGGTAATATCCTTGCTATGTGTGTACACTTACCGGTCTGGCTATATGTGGCTGTTTGCAGTTTGATAGGCGGACATGTGGCCAGGGACAATATGGCCTGTCCAAGGCATGCATTGCACCTATTGTACATTACACCACCTGTGTACCTGTGTTTGTCTACAGGGTGACAGTCCACAGGCATAGGGGCTGTAGGTGAGTAGATTATGTACTGTTGTGGCCTTGGTCTGGTTCCATCGGACAACTGTTGTGATGTGTAAGTGCAGATAACCCCAGCATTCTGGAGTATATGGGGACGTTCCTACATCCCCACACATATCTATATAAATGTGTATAACAGGGATGTCGCCTTAACTGTTGAGTGTATATGTTATGTAAATGTGTTATGTAGATATATGTGGAGAGTTTGTGTGTCATTTTACTTTATATAGCTATATATATATATATATATATATATATATATATATATATATATATACATATGTAATATATAATATATATATGCATATGTAATATATATAATATATATATATATATATATATATATATATATATATATATACATATATATATATATATATATATATATATATATATATATATATATATATATATATATATATATATATATATATATATATATACATATATATATATATATATATATATATATATATATATATATATGTGCCACATACTGACAGAGACACTAATCAAAGATGAGGGGGGTAGGGAACAGCAGATATGTATACATAGCTGTATGGATGTACAGACATATTTCCAGATAGCAGGTCTTTGGGCGGTAGAGGCAACAGACTTGAGCTCAAGTTAGCCAAGTGTAGGAGCATGCCCAGTGTGACTGTCAGTACTTACAAGGTGACTCCAGGTCAGAGCTACCTGTCCTCCAGTCTGGGATTATGTGTGCTGCAGGCCTTGGCTGCTGTACCTATTACCACAGTACTGCACTTGCCTGATATTGTCCAAGGCATTCCCTAGCTGTTTGTTGACCTTAATATGTGACTTATACCTTACAACTGTACAGAGCTTCACAGACTGTCCAGAATTTTGCCTCATATTTTTGGTCTATTTTACATAACATTGTGGTTTTCTGGCAAATTAGTGGCAAATCAGTGAAGATTGAAGTTAATAAATAATGACAGATATTTGAGTTTCAGACTCTGTACACATTACGAGATTCATGCTAATGCAAGACCTGTTATTTTATCAACCTTCTAAATTTGGAAGAGCAATATTAAAAACTTGTCCCTATTTGTGAGCCTTTATCCCACTTTTATTCATGGATTTGGTCAGATTTCTTGCTCTAAGAGGTCGAGAGATATGATGTGACTGGGGTACATGATGTAACACCACACACAGGGTGACATTCAGCATACCTCTCCCTGTACATGTTTTTGCAGAATGTCCAGCATTTCGTCCCGTATGCCTGCTCTGTTCCTCATATATTTGTGGTTTTCTGGTACTATGCTGTAAAATGCAGTCACTGAACTGTTGCAACTACTAAGACATTTAAGTGATGTCCTTTACATCCTGCAGCTAATCTGACCTGTTGCAACCTGCTGTTATACTAGCTACCTTCTAGGTTATTCGGAGCATATATAATGTCTGTCTATAGGGTTGGCCCTTTGTCCCCCCATTCATGCTGGCTTTGTCCAGCTTTCTTGCCATAACAGATAAAGGGGTTATGACAGTTTGTGGGAGTACCACCTAAAGACTACCTTAAATGCAAAAGATTTGGCTACCGCCAGATTCACACCATCAACACCATCACTCATGCTAATGTCCTTAGCCTACTGAGCCACACAGGTTGCTAGACAGGGATACGTCATTCATCACACAATCAACAACATACAGACATATACATTGTCACTCCTGCATTGCGTGAGACATAGAACATGTGGACAGGTTCTGTCTCTATGTCACAGCCCTGGAACTGGGTGGTCTGCTGATATATCATTGCAAATATACTGCTACAGTTGTTATGTGGGTACACTGATGAGTTGGGGTGGGAGACAACCAGCCCATGCTTTGCTGGTATACACAATAATGTGACTGTTCTGTGACCCCACTGTTTGGAATCTCCCTTGAATAATGTAGTGGGGTTTCCAGACATGTGACCTAGTGGATATTATGGGGCACATACTATTGGACAGAGTACCTGTTGTCCCAAGTGTCTGCTAGATTTCTGCAAGTAGCCCAGAAGCCCACTATATTCCCTTGCATACATGTGTCAGGTCCATGCATATGCTATCATATTCTAGTACCTCTTACAAGTGGTGAGTAGCTGTGTGACTTACCTTGTGAATGCAGCAATTGACAGACATGGAAATCAGGACTGACTCTGTCTGATGCATGCAGTCCACAGCCAATACACGGTGAGGTACAACTTATGTGCTGGCTGACATCATTTTTACTAATATGTATGTGAGTCAGAGTAAGGTGTCAGTTCCTAGGGCCCTAGGTTGTCAGCGCATGTGCTATGCATTGTCTCTTAGCCAAGGCCAGGGTATGGCCAAGTCTGGCTACAAGGACAACCTCAGGGTTTTCCTCCTTGGATTTTACTTGTTGGTGTGGCTGTTTTGATCTAGGCATTGGTGGGGGGATGTGTATCCCTTCCATCTGCTGATCCTACTGCAGCTGTTTCTGCAGGATGCAGCATGGCACATACTGTGGCTAGACAGTCCACCAGATATACCGAGGCACCAGAACTGTGACTTCAGCAGCCCAAACACATGCTCTATGATGTTCCTAGTTTGTGTGTGTGCTTCATTATGGCATTTTTGGTGGGTGGGTGTGTATTTCTGACGAGTGTCATCATCCACGATTCCAGTGCATAGCCAGCATCCCTCTGTAAATGGCTGTGTGGGATGTTGCCCCTAGCAAACATCTGGTACAGCTGTGATGCATGCCAGATATGGGAGTCGTGATAGCTACTAGGGCTGCCAGCACACATATTCATGATAATGTCGTGGGCATTGCACACAACCTGACAGTTGGAGTGGTACCTCTTGCGGTTCACATTGATTCTATCCACTTCACCAGGTAGTGCCTTGATGTGTACATGAGTGCAATCTATGGCACCCAGTACCTCAGGGTAGTGTGCTACACAGTAGAAGTGTTGCATACTGCTGGCTCTCGCCTCAGGGGTGATGGGAAAATAAATGTGCTCAGTGGCATGTGGTAGCATGGCATCCAGGAACTGGTGGAGTACCCTGGATGCTGATGCCTGTGAGACTCCCATCATGTCACCATTTGGTCTTTGGAATGCACCCATAGCTAGTATCTCAAGAGCTACACATACCTTACTTTCCACTAGGATAGCTTCCCCTCTGTTGGCTCTGGGTCTAAGTTGAGATTGGCAGAGCTCATTGAGTTCTTGTAGTATGTCCCTGTCCACCCTGTAGCGCTCTACAATTTCCAGCTCACGTAGCCCCTGGAAGGTTACCTTGGACCTGAACACTCTTCTCCTTCTCTGTCTAGGTCTATGGTCAGCATCAGCAGCATTGACCTCAGCATCTAGCACATGCATATGCAGCAGACGTGCAGCAGCCCCTAGCATTTCTTCAGTTAAAAGTCTGAAGTCAGTACTCCTTTGGTGCACAGTATGGGGGTTAAATCAGATTCTAGGATTTTTGCAACCTTAATAATGCTCTGCTGTAGGTGCAGCCTTTGTGACTGGCTACCTGTGATGCATTCCACCTACCAAGTACATCATTAAGGACTGTTACTGACCCTAGTTCAAGTGGAACAGGGGTCATCAGTAATTAAGATCTCATTGCCTTTCACAGCCACTTTTTTTAACAGTCTTCCTTGCCCAGCACTGTGGCATGTCGTGCAAACATACACCACAAAGGTAAACAATGCTCAGCAGTCATTGTACATGCCACCATGGAAGGTGATGCTCAGCATGGCAGCGTGCATTGCAAACATGCTCGAACACGCTCAAATGCATGCTCCGAAGGTAAACAAAGCTTAGCAGCCAGTATACACACCCCCTTGCTGAGCACAGTGGTGCTCAGCGCAAACAAGCATTGGTGTGCTCCAATGAGATTAAAAGGATGCAAACACAACCTCTTTTGATGTTGGCTACCTCTTTTGTGAACACCAGCATGGTTTTCTGCCTACATGGATGGAATCTGTGGACATGGATACCCATTTGTGCTATTCAACAATGCCAGCTCATTTGCATAGAGATCCATGCACACAACCTGGGAACTACATGGTTACAGGACCTGCCTTGTTAGCAGCCACAGCAATCTACCATTGTACATACTCCACGTAGGGTCCTATAATGCATTACTGTAACATAGTACTAATTTTCATTTTTACACTTTTTAATTTTTTTTTCTTAACAGCATGCTTGTGCACAGCAGCGTGCCATGCAAACATGATCTGATTATTGAAAAAAATTATTTTAAATTATTTTCCATTAGGTTTGGACATACAGTGGATAGTTTGCACATATATGTGTCTGCTATGCTATTTATGTCCTTTTTACTGCACTTTTACAGCCCCTATTCTCTGTTTAACATACTGTATGAGGAATCTTTCCATATGCATTTTGGACACCATTACGGGGTCTGCAGGACTGATTACCTGCTTGCTGGATCTCTCTACCACCCTTATTTGCATGCAATTCACCTTCTTATTAGGTGATTTGCATGCCACAAACAATTCTGTGTTGGTGCGCTCATGCATGCCTCTCAGCTCTGTTTCCTGGATCGCACACCTGCTTACTTTCGTGTAAGCGGTGTGCCACTATGCCTACTTGGAAAATAAGTCTATGTAGGCTTTATTAAATTCACCCCAGTAACTATTACATTTGTAATATTTTGTAAACAACTTACAATATCTCAGCAACCACTTTAGTTACACACATATTATCAGCAGCATTTTATTCATCTAGCAGATAGCTTTCATGTGAGGCTAAGGAGTTCTGTATGTGTTACTTGGTTGTTGAGATATTTAGAAAAATGTGAAAATTATATCTATATAAATTAATAGCATAAAAACAAGAGTTAATTTCTATTTACCTGCACTTGACAGAGGTCAAATATTAATGAAGCCGAGTTTGCCATTGTGTAAATTTAAGATGAAATATTTTAAAACCTTGTACATAGTATGATTTTGGAATTATTGATGCAAATATGAACATGCAATATTTGACACCTAGAGGCGTCAGTAGGAGTTAACTGCAGATGTATCTGGAGGCATCACTTGGATGTAATGAGTTAATATATTTCAACAGATGAGTATTGCACTCTGTCAGGTATGTATTCATCTTGTTACCTAAATAATGCCAATGCTGGAAAGCAGATAACAATACATGTGGAATAATTTTGTATGCATTTGTTAGAAATATACTCATTACATGGCCTTCTTTATCAGACATGAGAGATACACAGGGTGTAGGGTAGCCATAAACTTGCTGTGTGCTACCTATGTACACATGCTCCATGGCAGAATCCTTTGACAGCACCTTTAACATTTCTCCATTGTTTGCTTAATGTTGTTCCTGACCCTGGTGTTTGGTATGTTACAGGGGGTCGGGGAGAGATGAAGTCCTGCTATGGAAAACACTAGAGTGCAATGTTATGTTGGTTGTGGGACATAGTCCTTTATTGTTAGGGCACAATAAATGATATAATGCTCTTGTTACTCACTTACATTTGTAACCACCCTTGCTATTTACTGCACAATGTTGAATCTGTACAGTGTACTCCCCTTTTGAGTATTGGGAGCCTGCCTTTACTGAATGATTTGTGTAACAATTTGTACTTATGTGATCATTATATGTGGTATCATTATTTTGTCTTTCAGTAAACAGTATGCCCCCAAAACAGAGACCTCCATTCTCTGAGGCCAAAAATGAGTTGATCATAGATGCACTCAGGCAACACCATGAGGTCCTGCTGTCAAGAGGGAGGCAAAGAATGGCTGAGCATGCAGGAAATGTGGGAAGACCTTATCAGAAATCTCAACAGGGAGGGCAGGTGCATCACAGAGCTACTGACATGATACATGCAGTGAGGAGGTGTGTAGCTGATGTGGCATATGACTGTGAGGTCACTGGTGGTGGGCCCACAGCAGAAGAATCCCTAAGCACCAGCGAAGAATTCCTGGCCAGTATTGCCAATCAGGAAAGCTCCCAGCAGTCCGACAGCCAATATGTCCTTGATATCAGTGCCACTCCTGCTACTCAAGAGGAGCATCCAGGTAGGCTGTGTTAGACCATCAGTAGAATATGTTTGCAGTCAGTCTCTAATACAGTATATAGTTTTAATGCATAGCGGGTTGCTTTATTGGTGGGATGTAAGTGAGATAGCTGCAGTGTTCAGGTCCTTTAACTGCCACAGAGGGATTCCTGGCACACATCTACACATAGGACAGCTCCCAGTCATCCTTGTGAAAATATGTTCTGGATATGTGTGCCACTCCCGGATCACATGTGGACCTGACAGAAATACTTTGTAACATCATCATCAAATATTTCTGCATTCTGTCGTGTGTATATAGTTATGTCAAGCTATATGTGTGTGCTGTTTTGAGGTATATTACATAGCTGCAGTGTTATGCTCATGTAAAGTATGTTAGCCTCATTCCTGATAACTTGCATTTGAGCGTACATATAGAGGAGTAAAAGTATTAACCCCTGTTGTTACAGTTAAATATCTGGTTCTGCTGCCATTCTGTCTTCTTCTACTTTTCCTAGGATCATCAGGGATTCAATGTGGAAGAGCTGCAGCAATAGGTAAGGGAACTATGCTTTTTCTGTACTGTATATACATCTATTCCAACATATCTGCTATACTGTCCTCTCCGGCCTGCTGTATGTATTTCAGTACTGTTGGTATACCTGTCCACTGAACAGGTTTTTGTTAATGTCACAATTCGGTAATCATCTTGTGAGGCTGTATTTAAGATCATGGTACTTGAATGTCAGATTACAGTGAAGTCGGTAAGGATAGCAAACATTGAATTATCAGACACAGATTCAGCATTCAAACTTCATAGCCTTCAGATATGTCATGGTGAAGCAAAACCAGTTATGGATCAGTTGTATTTGTTTGTAGGCGCATATTATGAAACATTTGTCCATATTCTTTCACATTTGTTCAACAACTATTTATGGCTTTGTCCACACTTCTTACTGTAAGTGGTTGACAGGTCTAAATGTCCATAATAGTGACAGCAGTGTAAAGTGCAACATAGTAGTACAGGTATTAATGCTGTCCTTTTTTTTCTATCACAGGTGAACATGGCAGTAGTTCTGTGTCCCCTGCACCACCTGATGTCAGTGTCTCATCAGAGTCTGATGATAATGGTGGGCAAAGTGAGGCACAGTCTGGGGTTGCAGAGGCTGAATCTGACACAGAAGTTGACATCCAGCACCCACACTCAGAATCCCCGGATACAGTCAGTATGCCTACACATACCCAGTCCACTGAGGCCACACATATTGGACAGTTGGAGGGTGAGGGCATAGACCAAGGAAGTGTGTCTACCACAGCCTCCGTGCCTGTTGACACTGTCCGTAGCCAAACTGTTGGCAAGTTGCCACACAGGCAGATTCACAGGGGTGCTTGATAGAGGCTTGCTGTCCCTCCAACACTAGGTGAAGGTGTGCCTTCATGCATCACTCAATGTATATTTAGGGCTGTAATGGAGGCACAGATATGTTCAGAATGTCACTCCAGGAGAATGCTCAGAGTTTTAGATGCATCACAGTCTGACATCCATGACTGACTTCTCCATGTTATTGAAGCACTGAATTGGTTCAATGACACATATCAATGAGATGTGGCTATGAGGAAGTGCAGAGCATCTGTCATGGAATGCACATTGTCTGTGCTGGAACACCTGCTGGGAGGGGAACATTGGCCTCATGGGCATAGGTCAGCGACTACATCTGCTGAAAGACAACGGGGTCATGCTCGATCAACCTGCCATAGTGGCAGTACATTTGCTGCTCCATCAGAGACTGTGCTGTCTACACCCAGATGTAGCAGAGCATGGGGTCATGGTCCTGGCCATTCCTGTGAAAGGAGGATGTCCAGCAGGCATCAGTCACCCTCTGGTAGCACACAATCTGTCCTTGTGTGTGGAGGTGCCAGTGCAACTCCTGGCAGAGCCAGTTCTCATGGTCGTAGGTGGGGATGATGAACTGTCAGTTCTACCATGCACAGCTCACAGCTGTCCAACATACAGACACATAGGGCTAGCAATGAGCTTGGCTGTGTTCATGCCTACACTCACACACCAATGTCACTTTTAAGGCACCTACTGACACACACACACACTACATCTACATGTTCACTGTTGGCTGCTACCCTTACTGACTCACACACACACACACACACACACACACACACACACACACACACACACACACACACACACACACACTCACTAACCTTTTGTGTCAGCCTAGGTCTCCTGCACTGCCACAAACAGCCTGTGCAAATGATGACTGTGCCACACCCCTGTTGTCTATATTTTGCCTTCAATGATACTGACAATATGTGTCTGATGCACAAGGTGACTACTTACATTTATTATGTATTTTATAGGTTCATTTGTGCTGTTGTCCTGATTATTGTGATTGTCATTTCTATTATAGTTAGCCAGTTAGACAATTGCAAGCATAATGATACCTCTACTTTTTAGTTGATTTTTTAAGGCTTGTGAGGTCAGTGAATGACATGTATCTCATTAATATATCTAATTCTCTTTGTCAGGATTGTTTACCACTAACTTATGTGTGCACATCCAAAGTTAACCCATTGGAGTCTGAGGTCTGGATTGCATGTCAGCATTGCAGATAGAGCTCACATCAGTAATACAGTATAATGTTTATTTCTTTTTCATGCACATCACCATATGTTCTGAGGATGATAGACTGTGACAGGGGTATTGTTCTGATGGTGTATAGACCTATAGCAGATACATCAGAATATGATATGCAACGGCATGTACAATGTATGCCCATGAGTCTTACAGAGAGAACCACCCATGTCCAGCACAGAATCATCAGTGGTCCATGGTGGATAACATGTTCACATGAAGTCTGCCAGCCTGTGCTCAAACAGGATGTGCTCTGCATGACATACAATTGAAGTCCTAATACAGATGAGTGACAACTTTTCAGACAAGTATGTGTCCACCCTGCATGTCTATGTATGCCATACTGTACATTGCGGTCCCAGGAACAGGTGGCTATGGTCCCATATAACTCATGGATGTGCAGCATATTCATTTCATTTGGCCCAAAGATGGCC
Source organism: Protopterus annectens (assembly GCF_019279795.1). Classification (NCBI taxonomy): domain Eukaryota; kingdom Metazoa; phylum Chordata; order Ceratodontiformes; family Protopteridae; genus Protopterus; species Protopterus annectens. Next base: position 1,097,028,223 of record NC_056747.1, on the reverse strand, counting down.
ATGTAATGCTTTAGTATTTTGGCTCAAAGCTATGTTTCTGATACTGCATACAGTACACTGACAGCTACTTCAGTCTGCCCCCAGAAGAGACATGTTGGAGGCTCTCTCTTTTTATACTAAGAGATGTCTTATGTCTGTCAACTTCCTGCAGTTGTCTGGCACAATACTTACCAAAGGAAGGATTACATATATCAATAGGCTGATATTGAATGAGTACAGGGTAATGATACACTTTTGGTCTATATTATGGCTTCCATAATGGGATGTAAGATAGAGGATGCCTTCCTCCCCACAGTACATACATTTGTCAGTCGACGTGTTTCAAGATATATTAATGCATAATTGGGGTATACTGTACTCTGGTGTTTTTCTTTAAAGAAGCAGGAACATGTATTTACACAGGGTATGGTGATGCATGTTTGTGCAGTTATTATAACACCCATGGCATTGTCAGCAGTCATTAGTGGCACTAAGATTTCTGGCCATACATCTTCTGCTTTCTTTTTGGCCTTTTGATATGTATATGTAAAACAAGAGGGGAGACAGCACTGACACATCTGTTACCACACAGGTGACAAGTCAGTTGCTTGAGGTGAGGTCTCCCACCTTAACTCATTCCCTCCAGCAGAGCTCTTTTGAGTGTCTACCTTTAACTCCCAGTGGGTGTGGCTTCAGCCTTTAAAAAATGAATTTATCACCTTACAGTTCTAACAAATATTTATTAACAGAGGTCATATATCAATACAATTGTGTTTGCCATCATATATGCTTCAAGATAATATATTCTGATACCTTGTGTGCAGCATGGTTTCGGATTTATTAATGCAAATATGAACAGGAAATATTTGACACCTAGAGGAGCAGTAGGAGGTAACTGCAGAAATGCCTGTAGACGTCACTCGGTGGTAATTAACTAAGTTTTGTTCGTCTGTGATCCAATTTGCATTCTGCCTGTTAACAGAAGGTGTGATATTCACTTTGGATAGTTTCTCAATGGGAACAAATGTTGGATTGCATTGAGGTGCCTGGCCAAGTCAAGATAGGGTAAGTGCACAGCTTTGTATACATCTCTGCTCACAGTCTGGATTTTATACAGTTTTTGCAGGCACAAGCTAACTGTAAGAACAGATAACTGGAACAGATGTAGTGTTTGGAGGTCACCCATGTCCTTTTTGTGTGAGATGCATGCATATTGTTTCCATTGCCTTAAACCAAATATTGAATATAGTTATGGGAGTATAATCCCATTTGTATGTTGCCTAGCCTACATTGTGTTGGTGGAAAATGGTCGCTGTATTCCATTAATTGTGGACAACAGCAGTACTCTGGCCATCAATGAATATGGTGCCCAGTGCAGTAGCTCACTATTGCAGCACATGAACAACACAGGCCAGAATATCATCTGGTGACATGGACTCATGTATTGCAGTGAGCAGTGATACCTTGCTTTTTAATGATACCACAGTTTTCAGTGGAAGATGCAGCCATGTAGTAAGCTTGGTGTTGTGAGGGGGTATGCTTTACAGCCACCTGTGTCTGGCAGCAAGTGTGGAATTCACAGTGGGTCAGTGTGTGCAATACCATCCAAAATGACTTCAGAATACATCTGAGTGATAGATTTTATTTTTGCAGATAAAAATGACAGCAGGCCTATGGTTATGCCTGGATATGTATCATTAATTATTACCATAGATGTTATATGAGCCTTCTTCATGTCTTCAAGGTGTCTCATTGTTTATGGTGCATCGAGGTGAGCTGGCTTCCCAGACCATTTTGTACATGTGGTATTTGTAAACAGCAGCTTCTGTCACTTACTGTAGAACGTAGTGCTGACAAACTTCCACCATTATGGATTGAAATTCCTGGTGGATCTGTCTTAGAGCATATCAGGCATGGCTGTGTGTATACCTTTGTGTAGATTTGTAGTCAAGGCATCAGAGTGTAACTTACAACAGGTGTCAATGTGATTTGTGTAAACTTGAGCTTGGATGTTGGGTATTCCATCCCTTAGGAAGATGTAGGTAACTTGGATGATGGTTTGAACCAGAGTCCTCACTTAGGGTATTCATTAGATATTCCACACTGTACACATACTGTGTTATGGTTGTGGATTAAAGTACAGGTGCTACACATGCGCCATTACATTGTTCAAGTCGTATAATTGATGAACAGGTCTTCTATATTACAGACCCTTGTAGGGTGGTGCACTATTTCTTCCATGTCATTTCAGTTTGCAACATCCACTGTTTGCACATGTGACTTTGTCCTCCTATTATTACCCACATGAGGTATTATGTACACTAGTGAATAAAATCATGTCAACTCGTCTTGCAGGGGGAACAGAGGGAAACTGATAGGTGAGAATGGGAGGTTTGAACCTGGTACCTGCACAGCGACTGCTAAAAGGAGGGGTATATGTGATCTGAGTGGTATTTTCTGGGGAGTAACTGATGATGTGCACATTCTGAGGTCGTTCATAAGGTAGATCTATAGTCCTGTCATTGATCGGTAGGTGTTTTGTTTGCTGCATGTTATGTAACAGAAGGTATGACAGCTACCTAGAGCTGTTGAGGATCTGCTCTACAACATGGCAGCAGCCAATGCAAGGATGTGTACATTATTGATTGAAGAGACATATGAGAGAGTCTCCACTAATGAGATGCATCAAGCTTATAGGTACATAAAAGTCAACTTGGATGACTTATTAATCAACACTCAGATTGATCTAGGGGAGTATAATTATTTGAATGCATCATTTACTAAAACAGCAGCAATTTTTGGAATAACTAAGATACATAAATGTATCATTAATCCACCATTGCGTCCCATAGTAGATGGACGAGATTCCATTATGTATCCCATTGTAAAATACATCAACATTAAACTAAAACATTTGGTACTCAGGGAAAACAATATTTGTCGAGACTCATGGGATTTCTTATCTAAAATCAATAAACATGTCATCAAGCGAATTTTATCTTCTTGACGATCGATGTAAAGGATCTTTATACTTGTATCCCACGTACTTGAATACATTTTTACATTTCTCAAGTTGTCATCCTCTTAGCCAGAAAAAAATCTGTAATCAAGGGGCAATTAGTTCGAGCAGCCCGAATGAGTTCAAGGAAGGATGACTTCATTGAGGAGTGTTATAATTTAAGAGAGATGTTTCAAAGGAGAGGTTATCCTTTAGATTTTATTAATGATATCATGAGTGAAGTAATTGAGAAAAGGGATAGGCACCACTTCCCACCAATATTAGGAGATACTGAAATGGAATCACATGAGATTAACAATCCCATTGAAGAAGAAACAAATGTGATTTGTAGTTCAGAATATCAAATTTATCCAAAGGAAGATGACACATTCCATTCTGCATTCATTACATCGCATAATATGGTAAATTAAAGTGGATATTGGAAAAGAACGGAATATTATAAAAGATGACATCGGACTTGCAAATTGCCTTGTATATTCTCCAAAAATTGTCTATAGGAGGAATGTTAATCTTAAAAATGTTCTCGAAAAACAAAATAAACTTTCAAGGTGTTGGTTAGGAATGAGAACATGTGGGGCATGTAAATGTTGCAAATCGATACTCGTTTATAGAGAAGTGATCATCAACAACATTCGAGTACACATCAATGGTAAATTTAGTTGCAACACCAAAGGCATTGTTTGTCCAGCAATGTGTAACCTTTGTCAGTGTTACTATATTGGGAAAACTGAGAGGAAAATAATTGTGACAGTTTAGAACTATGATAGTTATGTATATCAAAAATGCAAATGTGTATTGCACTAAGTGTACACGCATGCACATTTTACTCCTCTATCTGTTTGCATGATGTTAAGCGGTGTGTAAACAAGAGGCGCATTGCTAACATCCATTCTTCCTATTATGTAATGTATATGTCTTACTGCATCCCACTCCTCTCGGTACTCCAGGTCATGATTTCACAATTGCTACTAGCAATGTATAAGTATTATTTGTATAGTTCCTTGTTTTGCAGTTTTGCACTTTGCGCAAAACAATTCAGCATTATTAACACTGTTTTCAGCACACGCCACATCACATAAATGTGTGCTAAATATATTCAGATTAAAACATTATGGGACACAGAGTCACAGTCTGTACAAACACATACTATAGCAAAAATACCTCCTAAACTTCAATTTAAACCAGGATTAGTACCCAATACACCATTAAAGCTTCATCAAGCAGGATGGCTGCCTTAGTTCTTTTGGCAACAGAAGCTGCTTTCTAAGCTGGGGTCATTAATCACACAAGCACCTTCATAACAACTGTACACTACACTCAAACCATGCACACTATATTGTACAAGTACTTCTCTGACTTATATCTTGACACAGACTAATTAGTAGACACAACTCCTGTCAAACAGATGAGAATAACTATACATCTATCTGACATACCATCCTGTGGGTGGGGGGAACACATTTTCTGTCAGGATACAAAGTAGCCTGAGGTCAGACACAGCAAGGGAGTGGAGTCAGTTTCTAACTTCTCTCTTGCATGATGTAACAGTATTCAGCTATGTTTGGACTCTGAGTGTTTCATGCCTGATTCATAACAATTTCATCTGGTAGCATTTTAGTAATATAGGTATGTGTACTCGCATGTTAACTTAAGTTAACTACAAAAGTGCTACTATATATTTGCATATCGTAACAAGGTAAGACATTTGAGAAGATATGTAATTAAAGTGTTCAACACTACAGTCTAGGTTCAGGTCTTACCTTACATATGCATCGGCTGACACAGCATTAGTTCAGGGCTGATTCTGTCTGATGCAAGCAGTACACAGACAATACATGTATAGATAAAGGTTGTGTAAGTTGTCTGACATCAATTTTAATATGTGTATGTGAGTAGGAGGAAGGTATTAGACCCTAGGTGGCCAGTGAATGTGCTATGCATTGTCTCTTAACCAAAGCAAGGACAAACTGAGCACACCTACATCCACCTACAGGGACAGCAGCTGGGGTTCCTCCTCCGAGTCTTCCTGTGAGTGTGGCTGTTGTGACCCAGACATTGGTGGGGGATGTATGCCTGTCCCTCTTGCTGATCTTGCTGCAGCTGTCTCTGCAGGAGCACATTGTGCAGCATAGCATAAACTGTGAAAATCTGTGTACATGTACTTGGAGTATACTGCAAGGCTCCACCAGATATATCTAGGCACTGGAACGGTGACTTCAGAAGCCCAGACACATATTCTATGATGTTCCTAGTTTGTGTGTGTGCCTCATTATGGCATTGTTTTGTGAGTGCGTGTGCATTTCTTATGGGTGTCACCATCCATGGTTCCAGGGCATAGCCAACATCCCCCACTAAATGGCCCTGTGGGATGTCTCCCCTAACAAACATCTGGTATGGTTGTAATGTGTGTCAGATGTGGGAGTCATGATAAGTACCAGGGTTGCCAGCACACACATTCAAGATAATCCCCTGGGCATTGCACATGACCTGGCAGTTAATGGAGTGAAATCCCTTGTCGTTGAAGTACATTCTATCCTGCTCACCAGGTGGTGCCTTGATGTATACATGAGTGCAGTCTATGGCACCCAGTACTTCAGGGTAGTGTCTACATGATAGATGTGTTGCATATTGCTGGTCCTCTCTTCAGCAGTGAGGGGAAAACATATGTGTTCACTGGCATATATTAGTGGTGGAGCATCCTGGATGTTGATGCCTGTGATACCCCCATCATGTCCCCAGCTGGTCTTTGAAAAGTACGTGTAGCTAATATTCTAAGGGCTACATATACCTTAGTTTTCACTGGGGTGGGCTCCCCTCGGCTGACTCTGGCTGTGAGTTGAGGCCGGCAGAGCTCACAGAGTTCTTGTAATGTGTCTATGTCCACCCTATAGCACTCTACAGTCTCCAGATCATGGCCTATTGTCATCAGCACCAGCAGCATGGACTTAAGCCTCTAGCACATATGGTTGTAGAATAGCTGCAGCAGCTCATAACATTATGTCGTTTAAAAGTTTCAAGTCTCTACTCCAATGTTGTTGAAGTATCAAGGGAAAATTAGACTGTAGGCTGTATGCATACTTTATACATTTGTTGATTAGGACCACCATCTGGTACTGGCTGCTTTAAATGACATCCATCATCCTAGGGTGTAATTGACAGGATTTGGAACTTATGTTGCAGTACACATTGTTGCACTCTGTGCAGCGATATGCACTAGAGTGCAGCTATGCATAATGACACCAAATCATGTAAAACATTTTATAATATCATCCATTTTGTCATGATACATACAGAATATGGTAATTACAGATAATTGCACTTCATATCTATGAACTACAGTTCCAGCACAGTATGATTAAAAGTTGACATTGCCTGTACTTGAACCCAAGGCTATCTGCACCATAGTCCAACACCTGACAGTCATCGTCACAGGACTAGAGGGGATTATTGGAGCTTAACCCCACTTACCAGGTTTGCGCAATGCTGAAATGTTCTCATCCATGGAAAACACATTATGTAGGAGCTTACACAGAGTGTACAGCCTCAAATGGTCCCTGCTTTTTTGTGATTCAACAAATCCACTTACTTTTTACATCATTTACATAATAACCAGGCTGACAACTTGGAAACTACACAGATAGTAGCCATGTAAGCTGGACAACACCACAGGTACATGGATTTAAAGATACTGTGCAGGGTATTACTGTAATTGTGACAATGTATCATACTAAAATTTTTAATTACATTTGTATTATTGTTTTTAAAATGTTTTGCACATAGCTGCACATTGTGCAAATTTGTGCTAAAATAAAAATGATAATATTTATAGTGGGTTTACACATATTCCTGATCCTTCTGGGCATCCTCGGCCAGTAAATACCTTTTCTTACCTTTTTATGGGCATTCTGTCCATCTTTCAGGACTTCTGTATGCCCTTGCTGCCATGCAGGTTCGTGTACATGGAAAATTTTCCCGTACACTTCCAACATGGACATGTAGCCTACACAGTTGTAGGTAGGGTTGTTGGATCACTACACTATGTTAGCCTGCTTCATTAGCATAAAATTCATCTACTTATGCAGAAATTTGCATTCCATGAATCTTTCTATTGGTGCATGTGATTGTGCTTGATTACGTGTCACTACACAGAGTCTAAAATCCGCTGTGCCCATATTCACATTGTACCGCGACACAAACACAGAAAAAAATCACAGTAAACTATAAAAATTACAGTAAATTTACACCATGGAATATATTATATTTGACTTCATAAATTATGATATTAAGACCATATCAGTTTGGCTTTGTCAAAGAGAGATTTTTCATACGCAGTTTAATTACATTCTTCAAGATGGTCACACAGGCTGTAGACAGTTGTCACTCTGTTCACACAGCTTATCTGGATCTGGCTAAAACATTCAACACTATATCCCATGCTGGTATTATTAAAAAGCATTAAGTACCTTAAAAGCAGACCCACACACGATGAGGTAGATAGACAGTTGGCTGAACTAATGAACCTACAGAATGAAGGTGACAAGTGCATCCTTGGGAAGTATGAAGGTAATTAGTGATATGTCCCAGGGCTCAGTATTTGGACCACACCTTTTTGGCATCTGCTTCTCCAGTCTCTAGACTTGTAATCATGGCCTTTGTTTAACTAAGTTTGCAGATGACTGCAAATTGGGCATTATTGTTAAAGCTCCCTCAGGTACCCATTCATTACTGCAGGAACTACCCTTCTTATCAAGTGGTGTACAGAATAAGGGCTAAAATTAAATATGAAAAAAGTGTAGCATTGTCATATTGGTAAACAACTCTCTTTCTCAACATACCGAATACTCAATTCCAAAATGGAACCTATGTTCAATAATTACAACCTTTCTTTTGACCACCATGTAGCAACAGCAGTCAAAATGTTGTTCATTTTAGCACAACTAATGTTTAAAGCATATCATCCACTTCAAAATATGTTATCATCCCACTGTATGCAACCCTAATTAGACCAATTAAGTAACCAGAAAGACTGCAGAACTTTTTAACCAAGAAGGCTATAGGCCTAAATTACTTCAACTGCTAGGAAAGGAGTGACGCTCTATCACTTAACTTGGTATCTTATAAGCTCTTGTGAAGTAATCTGTGCCTTGCATTCTGTGCCATTATAGACCCTGCCCTCCTTGATATCCTTATCTTTGCAAGTTAAATTACTTCATTAATACCATTAATACCAGAACTATGCACTTAAATCACATCCTGCACAGAAATAAAAAGTGCTGGAGAGGCAAATTTATTACCCAACTCAATTTAGGTACAGAGTTCCCCTACAAGTCACAGTATCTTTCAAATTAATCCTGTCTGATTGGATCGGTACCCATAAATTTACTCTGATGATGACCTGGGTACAGCATGAGGGCGGGTAATGGCAAGATGTAAATGGTCTTTTGAGTCAATTGTCTTCTATTTGCTATTATCCTATAATACGGTAAAAAAGAGACACCTTCATTCAAGGGGAGGGTGGTTACTGGGGAGTATCATACACAGAAGTAGGCAACGTGTCCTTACATCACTCCACTGCATGCCAAGTACTTAGGACCTTATTTTGTATTCTTAGGGGAGCTGAAAAATTTCAATAAAATCCACCTCTGATGTCTGCCTTGATGATGGCTGCTGTTATGCTGTCACTCAAAAAAGGGGATACTGACTGATAGTGGCTATGGCAGAAACTACATGGTTAGCAGCCGTGATGGAGAAAATAACTTCAAAATAGCAGAAATGTCCTTCAGCTTTAACTTTTTCAACTTTATTTTGCTGTATTTTTAACAAATAACAGTTTACAATTAAACATTGTTAAAATTAAAGTCTTATGAATGATCAAAAGTACATTCTTTGGAAAGATAGATCACTTTGCTTTAGTGTGTAAAATGAAAGAGCATATTTTAGTTGAAGAGATTGCATCTATTGGAACAAAGTCATGAAAAGTAGCTGATTAGCTGTTTGTAGGTGCAATTTGCGCTGAGAATGTAAAGAGTGGTGTGCAAGACAAAACTACAGAAAAAGGTATAACCAGAGAATTACTTGAAAATCTAGCTAAAAGTTTACAACTGGGAAGAGAAATATGCCATTTACACAGTGTAAATTAATATCATATCAAGTATTTAAAGTACTGAGTTTTAAACTGAAGTCATCAATGTGTAATTTGTTTACTCTGACCATTATGTAAAAAATGGAAGAGAAAGTGCTTACATGTGATGACAGGTGTGATGATGTGAGGTATTTCAAGCTATGCCAGGAGAAGTAGGGCAGTGGATGTATAACATATACCATCATAGCTAGCTGGAATTTTGTAAAGAATTATATGTCATTTGTATATCAGACTGATTTGTACAGGTGCTTGTGTTGAAAATGTACTTGTAAAGCTGCTTGTATTAAAATGTACCAACAGTAAGTCCTGCTGGACAGAACAAAAATACACCTGTATGAAAGGCTGTATTATAACTGTTGAAATGAATATATTGTAACAGGATACTGGAAGAGAAGAGATTAATCTCAGTCCAGCTGTATCTTACAGTTCTGAATGCAGCCAAAGGAAAACTGTATGTTAAAACCAGGACTAGAAATCCTACTCTATTTCCATTAGGGGTGACCTAAATGCTATCCTGGAAGGGTGGAAGTTTTGAAATGTTTTTATAGCTTCCAGATGCTATAACACATCTTAGCAAAGCTCTATGTGTGTGTGTGTATGTGTGTGTGTGTGTGTGTGTGTGTATGTGTACGTGTGTGTGTGTGTGTGTGTATTATAACACATATATGCTAGATTCTGGTTCAGTTTTTTAGTAAACGGGGTAGTGTAGGAACCAGAGTCAGATGACATGATTTATGTGATGTCACTCTGCAATCCAGCACTGAAATGATTTTTTAATACTAGATGAGACAGAAGTCTCAGGACAGTCTGTTTGTGAAACCTGACAAAGAAGAATTACTCACCCACTTCATCTTGCCTTGCTTAAGTAAGTAATTAGGGAATAGTAATTCTTTAGATCTGTCAGGAAAATATAGTGAGATTAGATAAGTACTGTTATTCTGTACCTATGTGAATCTATCCATCTGTGTTATTTTTAATATTCTCTGTGATTGAAACTCTGTTGTTTATTATAAATAGATATTTAGTATTTTCATTTTTTTATTTATTATTATTATTATTATTATTATTATTAAATATATTTAATTTTTTCATTGCAACTGGTCTTTTAGAGAATATTTTAACCTTTGAGATTACTTATATTTATTTGGTAACACTGTGACCACTCCTGAAAGCCTTGTTGCATTGGTCAAACACTATCATTTGTATTAGTATTACCTTTACTCAGTATAATTGTGTACCCTTGTAAGAGCCTTAGAGTAGCTGGCTTTGGAGTGTTCTGGTGGCAGTACCTACCTTATCGCCTGGGCAGAGGGGGCATAGCTAGCAAATCTGTTCCAGCCTTTCTCAGGTGTGTGTGTGTGTGTGTGTGTGTGTGTGTGTGTGTGTGTGTGTGTGTGTGTGTGTGTGTGTGTGTGAAAATCAAATCTCAAAGAGTGTGTGTGTCAGCTACGTGGAGCATGGATATAGACCACTGGTTTCTCAGAGAGATTGGTGGAGGACTTGGCTTGAAACACTTGGCTGAGGACTCAACTCTACAGCTATGGTCTGTGTGGGATCTTATTTGCGGCCTACTGAAAAAGAAGGAAACCCAGCCCCAGGACAGGAGTGTATTCCCTGTGTGATCTTAAGGGAAATTGTGCTTGATGCAGAGAACTGCATCTGGAAATACTGTGTGTATCCATTTTTGTTTCAAGAAAACTTCATTCACCAGTGTCCATGGTGAGGATGGTGACTTCTTGATCACTGGCCCAGAAGAGGGGTGTCGCAACAAGAATACAAAATGTAAGACTTAGAGAATAAGAAATATAAGATCCAGTTCCAAATAGTTAACATAACACATTATTTCTTAAATCTTGTGTAGTTTGATTTGCCAGAGGCCTTGACATAGTATAAAGAATTCACATTGCAATTTTTCACTTGCCACTTGTTTCAGAAAGTTTGGAAACTTATGGCTTATTTAAAGAATATGAAGATTTACTTGTTTGATCTTTTTTTCCATTTTGTCATATTAATTCAGATCTTGCAGTATTACCAGTAATGAATGATCCAAGAAAGTTTCCAGAAGCTTTGAAGAATCGAATCAAGAAGAATATGAATCTCATAAAGCACATGGGTGTGATTAGCAGAGAGACATGCATAGTCTCCTACATAATTTTTATACAGAAGCCAAATAAAAAAAGTGCTATCCACTTTGTACAATTGACAATTTGGTATCTGTCATGCCAGGATTAGTGTCTTTCTGCACTTAATGCAGATCAGGAATTTTTTAAAAGTATTCAAAGCTGTGTACATTTAATTCACCTATGAGAACTTGCAGAGATTTGAGACTTATTACATTGCCAGAAACTGAATTGTTTTAGATCATTGAAGGGATCTTTTTTGCTTGGCCTTTTTCTCCCCCATTGCCTGTCCTGTGCATAATTTATTTACTGGGAGTGTCATTTAGAAAATCATCAGAGTTTCCTAGATTGACTTGGATCCTTGTGTAGATCAGACTGTGACTGCACCTTTAAGAAGCTTTCCAGTGAGCTAGCACATGTATATAAATACTGAGCATGTGGAAGCAAGACTGACATTTTGCAGTGAGCTGCAGAGATATAAGCATGTATGTATGTGGAGTAATCAGTCAGTCAGTTCATTTATATTTCATGCTGCTGCTATCAATACTGATGTGTTTTTTTTTTAATAAAGTGTCTTAATGAACACCAGAGCCTTTTTGTCTTAACTAGCTACACAAGATGCGTGACATGGTGTCAGAATGAGATCTAAAGTCAAGACCATGAGGCACACAGCTGAAGCTGCAGAAATATACAGGAGTGGATTATCCCTACTGCTCAAATGACTCACAAAACAGGTCAGAAATGAATTCCAGGTATTAAAATTGCATAAATGATTTTTTACTCAACAAATATAAAATGAAGCACTAAGAATGCTCAAAACAGATATCTAGTTAAATGAAATTTCCAAAATTGCAACATATTGATAAAATATTCAAAATAGTTACAAAAATGTGAAACAATATCTGAATTGCATAAAATGTATAAAACAAGGAAAGTGACCATATTTTCTTGCTATGTGCTACTTTTTTTGCATTAACTAAAGCTATTCAAAATATCTGAAATGTACAAAGTGTTTGCAAGCTTGTGTAGTATTACAATGCAGTTATTTCACAAAATACAGCCATTTCAAAAATATTTCACAAAGTACAGTCTTTTGAAGAGTTTATTGTGCATTTGAATGTTGTTACAATTACCCACTGTGTGTGCACATTCATACATAATTATAAGGACAATATTTTGCATTGTATTTAAGCATAATTTATTGGCATGGCAGAAGGAATTTGCAAACTTGCTCCACTTGTATTTGATAACAATGCTGCAGAAAATTGGAGAGTGTTTGAGCAAGTGTACAATGTTTTCATACAGGCTGCATTTTCTGACAAAGATGCACATACAAAAGCATTTATTCTACTTAATTTAGCTGGTTCAGAAGCCATTGAAAGAGAACGTTCATTTGTGTATGCATCTGCTGTGTATGCAGGGGAGGGGGAAACCATCATATAGTGGTACCGTCTGAAACAAGAGAAGACCCACAGTGCTTAAAACATAAATTTAGAGAAATGTGTAAACCCCAATTGAATTTTACAATAGAAAGGCACATATTTTACACAAGAGATCAAAAGCCTGCTGAAACTTTTGCAGCATATATAACTGACTTGAGAAATACAGCAAAAACATGCAGATTTGGTGATTTAAGGAATGAGTTGATAAAGGACAGGCTTTGTGTGTGGTATTAAAGATGCTGCAGTGAGAAAGATTTTGCTTCAAGAAAGTGATTTAACTTTGAAAAAGACCATAGAGATTTGTCAAATATACAAGCTCACAAAGAAGCACACAAACATGCTTACAAATAAAAAATGCATGCTTCCAGCACTTTCCAAAGCTAATGTTGATTGTGTGCAACATGTAGTTAAAAGATCCAAGCCTAAAGGTAGCCATGTCCTGGGCCTCCCTAGCAAAACCTGTGGTTACTTCAGTGAAACACAGAACCTTTCTAGAAAATTCCAAGGCATGCTCTCTAAAATGGGCATGCTCAGTGAAGCACAAGGGTGAGTCAGCAAACTCAAAGCATGTGCCCTCACCTAGCCTCATAGTCAACTGTTGCAACTGTGGTGAAAATCATGAGTCTAAAAGAGAAAAGTGCTTAGCTTTTGGTCAGCAGTGCCACAAATGTAAAATGTGGAATCATTTTCAAAGGTTTTGTAAATCAAAAGAAGTCCATTCTTTTATTAAAAGAGAATATTCAAAGATACAAGTTGATCAATTAGAAAGCTGTGACCCTACTTTTTACGTTGATGGTGTATCTGTGCTTGGCGAAACAGTCAAAACAGTAGATTTGTGGGCAAAGAATGAAGTATTTTGTACTGTTCTGATTAATTGGAGACCCATAGAGCTCAAAGTTGATATTGGTTCAAAGTGCAATGTTATGTCAGTAGAAACATTTGCTAGAGTAAGTGCTGGTGAGAAGCTTGATTTGGTGAAGTGTGTGAAGCTTGTTGCTTACGGTGGTGAAGAGATTCAAATTGAAGGCTCAGTAGTGCTTTCATGCTACTCTGCTGGGAACCTGCTATGACTTGTAATTTTACATAGTCAGAAGGCACTTACAGTCATTAGTAGCCTCAGAAACAGTTTGAAAATGGCACTGCTTTCATTTAATGAGGAAGTCCACCATATAAGCTTAAAACACAAGACAACTATTCTAATTTTGCCCAGACTATTTTTTTCTACCTATGCCAATCTTTTCAAAAACAAACTAGGTGAACTCCCAGTTGTGTACTTAATGAAGTTAACCCAGTTGTCAGACCAGGAAGGAAAGTCCCAGTAGCTATGCAGGGTGGAGTCAAACCAGAGGTAAACAGAATGGTACAACAAGGAGTAATTTGTCCAATAGAAGAACCAACTGAATGGGTATCCTCCATGGTGGTAGCTCATAATAAAAGCTCAGATGATACCAAAATATGTATTGATCCACATGACTTGAGCAAAACACTAAAGTGACCTCATCATCCAATGCATATAGTCGAAGAAGTTGCTGCTGTTTTGCCAATTGCCACTGTTTTTTTTTTTGTCTTAGATGAGAAAAGTTCATTTTGGAAAATTTTGCTTGACCGGAAATCTTCATTGCTAACCACTTTCAGTACACTTTTTGGCACGGACAGATTTTTGAGAATGCCATTTGGGATAAATTCTGCCAGTGAAGTCTTTCAACGTGGAATGGAACAATTTTTTTCTGGATATCCATGTGCTATTATAGTAGATGATATTCTGGTAGGAGGCAATGGTGAAGTCAAACATGATAGAAACCTCAGAAAAGTTCTAGAATGTGCTTATGAAGTGAATCTTAAGCCGAATCCTCAGAAATGTAAATTCAGGCTATAAGAAGTTAATTATGTTGGTCATTTGTTTACTAGGTCAGGCTTACAGCAAGATCCTTACAAGCAAACAGCAATTGTTGAAATGCCAGCACAAGGCAATGTCCACACCCTGCAACATTTTCTTGGCATGTTTAACTATCTAGGCAAGTTAATTCCAGATTTGAGCCAACTTTCAGCACCACTAAGAGAGCTGACACACAAAGATATAATCTCGTCCTGGTCAGAACAACACCAAAGAGCATTTGATGTCCTGAAACAGAGACTTGCCAGTCCAACTACTTTAAGATGCTATAATGTTCACATACCAGTAACATTCTTGTAATGCTTTGACATTTGGTCTTGGTGCAGTCATTCTTCAAGAGGGTAGACCAGTAGCCTATGCATCAAGAACTCTAACTCAAACTGAGATGCAATATGCTCAGATAGAGAAAGAACTCTTGGCAATTATGTTTGCATGTTCGAAGTTCCATGATTGTATTTATGGCCGGCCTATTCAAACTGAGACTGACCTCCAACCTTTAGTCACTATTTTGAGAAAGCCTATGCACACAGCTCCTGTAAGATTGCAATGCATGACATTGAAATTGCAAAAGTATAATTTCAATCTTGTTTACATAAAAGGCAAACTTCTTTATCTTGCTGATACTTTCTCCAGATTGCCCAGAAAAAACACTGAACAGCATAAAAATGAGAAACCTGATTTTGAAGTCATAGAAGCGAGAATTTTTTCTTCCACGCATCTTGATGAGCCTAGAACTCATACAGCTTCAGATCCAGTTCTTCAGAAGCTGGACCACTTTATCAGTAAAGGATAGCCATCAAAGCAATCTTGTTTACCACTAGAAGTGCAACTATATTTTCCCTACAGAGATGAGATTTTGTCTGACAATGGTATCATCATGAAAGGAGGTCCAGAAGTGATTGTTCCAAAATCCTTGCAACAAAAGTATATTAACATCTTGCATCGTGGCCACCCAAGAATTGATTATACCAAAAGAAGGGTGAGAGTGCTAGTATTTTGGCATTTTATGTTAAGAGACATTGAGAGAGTGCTTTCATCTTGTTCTGTTTGTAATAGTACTAAACCGCATCAACAGAAAGAACCACTTCAGCTAAACCAGATTCCTGAACTACCTTGGTCGACAGTAGCTACAGACATTTACAAATGGAATGGTCAACATTACTTGGCATCAGTAGACTCTTATTCAGATTGGTTTGAGATCGACCTACTTCCTAATCTCACATCCAATACTGTCATTACTAAGTTGAAAAGACATTTTTCTGTCCATGGTAGTCAGCACAAAGTAATTTCTGACAATGGTGCACAGTTTACAAGTCAGCAGTTCAAGAGATTTGTTGAAGAGTGGGACTTTATTCATGCTATGAGTAGTCCTGAGTACCCACAGTCAAATGGTTTGGCAGAACATGCAGTTCAAAGTGCAAAACAGTTGTTAGAGAAGTTGAAATGAAACAATACCGATGTTTTTTCTAAATCTTCTGAATCTCAGAAACATTCTTCGCATTAATCATCTTGGTTCACCTGCCCAGAAACTTATATCGAGATAAACCAGAACCACACTACCAATCAGTAGCAAATTGTTGGTTCCATGTGCTAAGAATAACAAAGCAGTGAAAGCTCAATTCCTGAAAAAGCATTTGTCTCAGAAGTCCTATTATGCTAAGACCAGCAAACTGCTCAATCCATTACAAGAAGAGGAGATAGTGAGGATGCAAACAGCAAAAGGTTTGGAGTTGTGAAAAGTTTATGTCCAGAGCCAAGATCATACATCATAAAATCGCAAGGAATAGAATTTAGATGGAATCGGAAACATTTAGTACCAGTGTCTGAGCCAACATTGCAGCATCTTGCCTATGATAAAGATTCTAGCTCTCAGAATGACTTATCCAATGTTCCAGTTCCAGAGGACATTCTAGCAAATATCCCTGTTCCTGAGAATATCCATGAGAGTACTAAAGCAGATCATTCACCAATGACTGTGCCTGTTGCTAAACCCAGTTCTAAGTGCAGCATCAGTAGATCAGGTCGCATTTCCAGACCTTGTTCCAGATACACAGCAACTTGGAAATGAATGGTGTTTTATTCATTATTGTCTGTATAATTTGCATAACTTTAATGAATAAAAACAGAAGAATTAATCAAGCGCTTTCACCTGGTTCCTACCAGGCTTTATCAAGATACTGCTCAGTGAAAAGTAAAACCATTTTATATCATTATACATACATCAGGTGATCACTTAATCGACCACTCCTGGTGTTAATTATGATAATTAGTTAAAAGTTTAAACATTTTTTAAGGTGTCTTTGAAGTATTTTTTAAGGTGTTAAAATATTTGTACTCCCTGCAAGTCAATAATACTGCAATAACACGTTGTTTTAAAAACTATCTAGATACCTTGTGTGTCAAGAAATCTTGTAGAAATAAATACATATAAGTAGTTAATGCAAACCACTAATAATTCATGCTGTGTGCTAAATAACAATTTTTTAAAAGTGCAAATACTAAGAACAAATATTAAAAAGTATATACAAATATGCACTTAAAATGTTCTAAATATAAATCCTTATAGTAAAAACATGTACTTCTGGTTGAAAGTTAATAACATAAAATAAAAATTCATCATTAACTAACTGCCTGTTGATTACCTGGCATTTTCAAAACAGTCTTTTGTTTACTCATAATTACTCCCTTCTAAGCTTTAGTGCACTTGCTATACTGATGCTATCATTTAGACCTGGGGGTCTTGCTGCATTTAATTTCAATTGCCACAAAAGTTCTTTATGCTCTAGACGAGTCTCCCAGTCCCCTCCTCTGGGATCCTGGGTGACCTGGTCTAGGACAAGGAATTTTAGATGCATGTTAATACATTGCATTGAATGTTTAAAAAAAGCATTAGTATCTTTCTTCTTACTAATTTCGTATAGATGCTCATAAATCCTTTTTCTTAGTGGCCGCTCGGTCTTGCCAACATAAAAACTGTGACACTCCATGTAAACCACCCCTTTTGATGCGCAGTTAAAATATTTTGTTGTACTAATCTTAAAGTTCCTAGAGGGAATGTGTAAACTATTATTATTGTATATGTGTACACACTGGTTGCATGCACCACATTTGTAGGTACCTACCTTGTTAGAAAAATGTGAATGTGTTTTTCTGTTATTTTTATTCTCAAATAGGCCCTTTAGATTAATATCTCTTTTTCTTGTGAATCCAGGCTTGGCGGGTACAATTTTGTTAATGTCCTCCTGTAATGTCAAAACTGGCCAATATGTCAAAATAGTCTTTTCTACCTGTTGGGAGTCCCTAGTGTATGTATACACAAAGTTATTATATGACAATTGTCGGTCAGCCTCTTGAGTGCGCTCTAAAATCTTACCTTTCCCAAGTAATTTTTTAAATACACCGATTTTACTCCGTAATGAACCGGATGATGTCCCAGTTTCACGCGGAGAATTTAACCAAGTCTTATCGTTGTTAACACAAATGAACAAACTATTAAATTCACGCAATGCTAGCTGCACTTCCTTGCTACCTGGAAACCAACAACAAGGACTGAATACGAAGCGTACGCCACCACCACTAGGGGAGCCGAATGGCGTGTTTAGAGCGACACTTCCTGACGAGATCTTATTGGTCGGAACCGATCTTCAGGAACAGCAAGCCAGAGTGCAATCGAGCTGTGTCAATGGGAATGGTGGTCAGCGTAAGGATTTTAACTTTCATGCTTGGACTGAGCAGCAATTTTCTTTCAAACAAGGTACTGTTTTGAGTTCTCAAAAGCATTACAATTGTATGGAGCGTGACTTTGATAAACTAAATGATAAATTATACGCTTACAAGAACACGCAACTGGAGATAGACTATTTGAGAGAGTGTGTTCATGTGCAACGTATTCCGAAAGGACTACGTTGTTTCAAGTTTCCAAACAACGCTGTGTTGGGCTCCAACTTATACACGAAGTTGGTGGAACTGTTCGATAAAACTGGTTTGGAAATGTTGGATCTCATGATCCAAGATTATGAAACTAAAGCTAACTTTTTACTGAATGAACTAACAACATTAAATGACAGTATCGTCAAAGACAAGAACTTTCCTAGTATTAAACAATGTTATGATAAAGTTTTTAATGAAGTGGACCAACATTGTGTTAAGATAGTCAGTCATAAGATAAGAAAGTTGGAGCGTGACTTGATTGAATATAGGGATGGGAGGGCTTACCCCTTGCCAGGAAAATTCAAACGTAATACTTCTAATGATGAAGGGAGAACTGACATAGCTGATAATACTGAGAACACTAATACCCCATTAGCAGACCCACCCAGGAGAAGTGAGCGACTGGCTCAAAAAGACAATAACAAAAATCAGCATCAGGTTTTTCAGTATCCCCAGGGCAGACCAGGGGGCAGGAATACAATGTTCTACCAACAGAATTGGAACAGATTACGTAGGTAACTGATTCCAATGAAGGTGGTTTAGTTAATGATGAAGATGTTGATAGGGACTCATCTAGTGGTAATTACAAGGTGGTAACCAAGGACAACTACACTATTTACAACTTTACGGAAATTATACCAACCTCTGACTTTTTTGAGTTGTTTACCAGAGGTTTTCACTTCGTCCCCTTACGCACCATGGATTTATCCAAAACACTAGTAGAATTCAAATTCTTCATCAGGAGACTAAATCTTGCATTATTCTTTAAAGGGCAATCTTTAACTAACCACATAAACACAAGGTGTAGTACTTTTAACCCCCACCCCCACCCCACCTATTCTTTAAAGGGCAATCTTTACCTAACCACATAAACACAAGGTGTAGTACTTTTAACCCCCCCACCCACCCCACCTTAAGAATTTTTGAGGAATTAGTAGAAATGGATCTAAGAAAGAAACAAGCACTTAGTGCAAACCAACCACCTGATAACTTTGATTTCCACCTATATCAGTTAACTAATTTACTCAAAGAGGAGGGTATCAGGGTAATGAAACCTGATAAGGGTGGTGGTGTTGTTCTAATGTACAACTGGGCATATGAAACATATATTCATATTTTGCTACAGGATGCTGACACTTATGAACTAGTTTCTAGGAATGAAGTGAACATTGCGTACTCTAAGATCAAATTTATGTTAATGGATAACTTGATGCAAGGTGCTATTAACGAGAAATTACATAACTATTTGCATGTCCCAAAACCTAGGATCCCGGTAATTTTTGGGATTCCAAAAGTGCACAAAGGTCTGAACCCTTTAAAATTCAGACCTATAGTAGCAGGAGCCGGGAGTATTACAGAGCCTTTAGGGAAATATATTGATCAGACACTAAAAGAATTTGTTTCAACCATAAAATATATTTGTAAAGACTCCTGGGAATTTCTTAATGATGTCCAACAAAATTTTTACAACCCAGGGATATTAATGGTAACTATTGACATCATAGAGCTATTTCCCAGTATTCCTCATTCAATAGGTATAGATTGGTTTAATGAAATTTTGACAACACAATCTGACCTAAGTAATAACACGGTTAGGCTAATAGTGGAATTCATGGAAGTAGTTCTTGAGAATAACTTCATCTATTTTAATGGAGAAGTATTCCGGCAAAAGAAAGGTGTAGCGATGGGTGCTCCATGTGCCTCAACATACGCGAACATAGTATTATACTATTGGGAAAATAAATACATCTTTTCATCTGGTTGGGCTGAGCATATTACTTACTACAAACGTTACCTGGATGACATCTGCATATTATGGGATGGTGACATGGACAGTTTTTCAAATTTCATCACGTACATTAATTCCACTACAGATTTTTTGGCTTTCACACATAATGTAAGCAAAATTCTTTACATTATTTGGATGTTTTTTTATTCAAAGATTATGTCAACAACTTTTTCCAATCCCAAATATATAGAAAGACGACTTTTTCCAACACATTCTTACATTTTGATAGTGGGCACCCTTTTTATCAGAAAAAGGGTATAATAAAAGGTCAACTCATTCGTGCATCCAGGATGTCAAGTACTCAAGATTTATTTCTTAAAGAAGTTGACTTTTAAAAACTCTTTCTTGAGAGAGGCTATCCAGTCCATCTTGTGGATAATTTAGCTAAATAGGTTCTTGATAACAGGGAATCTAAGTATCCACCATTACTTGGGAAAGGTAAGATTTTAGAGCACACTCAAGAGGCTGACCGACAATTGTCATATAATAACTTTGTGTATACATGCACTAGGGACTCCCAACAGGTAGAAAAGACTATTTTGACATATTGGCCAGTTTTGACATTACAGGAGGACATTAACAAAATTGTACCCGCCAAGCCTGGATTCACAAGAAAAAGAGATATTAATCTAAAGGGCCTATTTGAGAATAAAAATAACAGAAAAACACATTCACATTTTTCTAACAAGGTAGGTACCTACAAATGGGGTGCATGCAACCAGTGTGTACACATATACAATAATAATAGTTTACACATTCCCTCCAGGAACTTTAAGATTAGTACAACAAAATATTTTAACTGCGCATCAAAAGGGGTGGTTTACCTCGGTGTTTGCATGGAGTGTCACAGTTTTTATGTTGGCAAGACCGAGCGGCCACTAAGAAAAAGGATTTATGAGCATCTATACGAAATTAGTAAGAAGAAAGATACTAATGCTTTTTTTAAACATTCAATGCAATGTATTAACATGCATCTAAAATTCCTTGTCCTAGACCAGGTCACCCAGGATCCCAGAGAAGGGGACTGGGAGACTCGTCTAGAGCATAAAGAACTTTTGTGGCAATTAAAATTAAATGCAGCAAGACCCCCAGGTCTAAATGATAGCATCAGTATAGCAAGTGCACTAAAGCTTAGCAGGGAGAAATTATGAGTAAACAAAAGACTGTTTTGAAAATGCCAGGTAATCAACAGGCAGTTAGTTATTGATGAATTTTTATTTTATGTTATTAACTTTCAACCAGAAGTACATGTTTTTACTATAAGGATTTATATTTAGAACATTTTAAGTGCATATTTGTAGATATTTTTTAATATTTGTTCTTAGTATTTGCACTTTTAAAAAATTGTTATTTAACACACAGCATGAATTATTAGTGGTTTGCATTAACTACTTATATGTATTTATTTCTACAAGATTTTTTGACACACAAGGTATCTAGATAGTTTTTAAAACAACGTGTTATTGCAGTATTATTGACTTGCAGGGAGTACAAATATTTTAACACCTTAAAAAATACTTCAAAGACACCTTAAAAATGTTTAAACTTTTAACTAATTATCATAATTAACACCAGGAGTGGTCGATTAAGTGATCACCTGATGTATGTATAATGATATAAAATGGTTTTACTTTTCACTGAGCAGTATCTTGATAAAGCCTGGTAGGAACCAGGTGAAAGCGCTTGATTAATTCTTCTGTTTTTATTCATTAAAGTTATTTAACTTCAGTTTATTTCTGGTTGTATCACATTTGTGATTCCTGGACTGAGTGTTTCTACCCGTGGAGCTGCTTTTTACTTGGTTTTTGTACTCGTTTTTACGTCAGTTGTATAATTTGCATGCCTATTCAAATGTCATTATCATTGCAAGACAGCTCAGTAAAGAGGGAGAATGTAGTTCAGAGTGTGTATGTACCTTTAAGAAGCTTTCCAGTGAGCTAGCACATGTATATAAATACTGAGCACGTGCAAGGAAGACTGCCATTTTGTAGTGAGCTGCAGAGGTGTAAGCATGTAAGTATGTGTACTAGTCAGCCAGTTGGTTAGTTTGTTTATATTTTATGTTGCTGCTCTCAATCCTGATGTGTTTGCATGTAATAAAGTATATAAATGAACACCTGAGCCTCTTCGTCTTAGCTAGCTACACAAGACGAGTGATACTTTGTATCCCCATCAATGGTTTGGACATGAAGGAATTTCCTAATGCTGGACCCTATGCTATACATGCTTCCTCACATGCAAGCATTCTCCAGCTTCAGTATGTACACTGTTTGGTAAGCATGCTGCCTTCCCCTCTGTAGCACATAAAGTCGTAGCCAGCCTCTGTTACCTGTCTATCTTATAGCAGGTAAGACTGACATCTCTCCCTCCGCACTCCACTCACTTTCATTCTTCCTGTCTGGCTCCCCCAATACTAAGCCACTAACTGAACCTGGGATATAGTCAATCAAGGGACTTGATGTTTTTGCTAATATAATTAAAGATATATTTGTGTGTGATCAGACCAAACAATAGCATGTTTTAAGAGTGAGTTACTGAAGAGCTTGAGAAAGAACAATTATAATAAACTAGTGCAGAATCAGACCAAAGGTAAGCATGACATGATAATGAGTTACAGAGGAAATTGAGAAAAAAAACATTTACAGTTTGAATGAAAAAGTATGCAATTGAAGTTACAGAATTGAGATTCATGGATCATGTGTTATATAAAGGCTTGAAACCAAACGCTGGCAAAGGATGAACAGCAGCACAAATGCATCACATCAGCCATGATCTCCAACCGCTTCTTCTGTCTTTCTCCTGATGCCTGCCATGTCACAGCATAAAGGCCTAGCTATTCTGACATCATCCAAATGCACCTTTATCTCCTGTGGTATGAAATTCACTTTGCAATTTTTACCTGTTACTCTAAATAGAACATAGACAAATGTTACTGACTATCCTTCATGTGTGCACTCTGTTTTGTAATCCACACAGGTCTTTAGTAAGTAAACCATAAACAATACCCCAGATCTAGTACAGTGGCCTACACAGTATGACTCAACATCTAGCAGTCCTACCATATATAAGGCATTTGCTACCATTCTGTCCTATTCAATCATACTCCTCTAGCATATGCATACTATGGTGTAAAACATTAAGATTTATAGTATTGATTGGTGGAAATCCTGCTTGTATATTACTTAAGCAATAACCCATGCCTGGGTGTGGGTAATGCTGGATTTACCCACGGTTGGTGTGGTTTGGTCACGAGGGCGAAGCCCGAGTGGCCAAACAAAGACAACCGTGGGTAAATCCAGCATTACCCACACCCAGAAGTGGCTTATTGCTATTATACAATGACATTATTTAAGAAAAAAAATATTTACTTTTCTTAAATAATGGCATTGTATAATGCCTCCTTGCTGCCCTTCCGCAGCTGTCCAGTATTCTGCAGCAGTTCTGATGTACTGCCCATGCATATGGTTACGCAGTACATCAGAACTGTGTGTGGAAGCAACGGAGAAAGGAAGATCTCCGTTGCTTTTAAAAACGTGTCTCGCTATGTTAAATGAGTTTAACATAGTGAGACAGCTTTAAAAAAAGCAACAGAGAAAGGAAGATCTCCGTTGCTTTTTTTTAAGATATCTCGCTATGTTAAACTCGTTTAACATAGTGAGATAACAGCAACGGAGCTCTTCTGTTCTTCATTGTCCAACAAAAAAAAAAAAAAATACATACTAATGGAAAAAGTCTGGGCGACCGGACCTTTTTCCATTAGTATAAGTCTGATTTACAACGTGCATGCTGAACAATCAGCATGCACGTTTTGGAATATTAATGGGGGGGGGGGGTCATTGTATAATTGATTATCAATCATGGTCAACATTGCGCTGTTGCATGCAGTTCAATCACAATGATTAATTATCATGCAAATGATTCAAATAGGATCTTATATGCATGCATGCATACCCAAGCAAGAATACTCTGACAATTCTTTTATGGATTGCCTGATGTTTATACGAAGTACAATGATCATGAGTATTATACTCCCTTGCATAATTCACATACATGTTCCTACAATGTATTACAAGATATGGACAGATATGGCTAAACATGTATGCATAGATATTAGGGGCATATATCTGTGTTTGTGTGTGTGTGTGTGTGTGTGTGTGTGTGTGTGTGTGTGTGTGTGTGTGTGTGTGTGTGTGTGTGTGTGTGTGTGTGTGTGTGTGTGTGTGTGTGTGTGTGTGTGTGTGTGTGTGTGCATATATATATATATATATATATGTGTGTGTGTGTGTGTGTGTGTGTGTGTGTGTGTGTGTGTGTATATATATATATATATATATATATATATAAAATAAAATATTACCAAGAAAAATATTTTTGTGGAAAATAAAAATTGATGATATAGAGAAAGATAGAAAAGTATGGTTTAAGAATGTAATGATGAAACATTACTATGTAAAGCTATGAGAAATCAAATAGATGAAAAAATTAACGCTATAAAAATAAGAAGCAAATTATGTAATCAGAAAGCAGAATATCAAGATGTTTTTGTGGAGACTAGTAATAGATGAATTGCCAGTAAAAGAAAATATGCCATATAAGAAGAAAAGTGATAGAATATGTTTACATTGTCAAGAAGAAAAAGCAACGGAACATGTATTTTTGAAATGTAAAAGAGTGAAAATGTTATGGGGAAAACTATGTAAAGATTGGAGCCACCTATACTGAGCCAGAAGATATAGCAAACCTACTGGCAGATAAATTCAGCTCCAACATTACCCCTCTCTCTCCCACAGTCTTGCCTCAGGTAATACCATAAAATATAACTCCCCCTGCTATCACTAGGGAACAGGTCCTTAATGCTCTCTCTAAGGCTAAGACCACTGTATCAATGGGCCCAAACAATATCCCTGGAGGCTTTCTAAATAACATGAAACATAACCTATCAGTCCCTCTGGAATTGCTATTTAACTGTAGCTTCCAAACAGGTTTCATGTGTCATGAATTAAAGACAGTTACAGTCATCCCTCTGCACAAACGTGGGCCATCTACAGACTTATAATTCTCACTAGGCTTATATGTAAAGCCATGGAAAGAATTATCATGGAAATGATCAATAGTAATATAGTACACCTCCAGACACTGGACCCAATCCAGTTTGGTTTCATCAAGGGCAAGTCATGTCTACTCAGCTTGGTGGACTTCTTTGAGGAGGTCACCAAAGCAATGGAAGAGAGCAAAATGGTTCACAATGCCTAGCTTGACCTAGCCAAGGCATTTGACACAAAACCCCACTCAGGCATTGTTGACAAATTCAAGAGGTTAGATACAAACCTGTATGTCACCCAGTAGATAGCCAGCTGGCTTACAGCCAGGGCACAGGAAGTTATAATCAGGGAGTCCACCTCTAGAAAGAGGCCAGTCACAAGTGGAGTACCTCGGGGGATCAGTCCTTGGAACACTCCTTTTTGGCATTTACTCCTCTGAAGTCAAGGCCAATGTTAATTATCTCTTGCTGGCTACATTTGAAGATAACTGCAAATTAGGAGCTGTTATTGAATCCTACACTGACACAAATGTTCTCCAGGAAGGGCTGACACAGACAAATAAATGGTGTCAGAACTATGGACTAAAACTAAATGCCAAGAAATGCATAATAGTATCCTTCAGGAAGTCATCCACCTCTGGTAACTATCATATTGACAACACACACCTAAGAGTTGACCCAGTAGTCAGGGACTTAGGGACACACATAGACAGCAATCTAGCCTTTGACCATCATGTGTCTACAGTAGTGAGGAAATCATTCTATGTTGCACAGCTTATAAACAAAGTTATGGCATCTAAGTCCAAGGAAGTCATTGTTCCACTGTGTTCAGCATTCATCAGAACTATTATTGGGTACAATCCCCCATTTGGTATGTACCTAACCACGTGTCTAACAACTGGAACATCCACAGAGGTTCCTCACTAAAAGAATACACGGCATAAGTAAAATGTCCTATGCAGACTGCCTGAAGGCCCTATTCTTGTATTCTGTCTTGTACAGACTTTTGAGGAGAGATCTATGCCTGGCATACAGAGCATTGTCAGACCTGATGCTGATGGACCTCCTGCATACCAACAAAACAAACAGTACCAGAATTACCCTTTGTAAAGACTTAAACCTTGTCTGTGATTTAAATAGGACCTCCTGGAGAGACAGGTATGTATCCCAGAGACTACCCCTTCTCTGAAGCAGGCTCCCCATCCACGTGAAGCAGAGTTCCTCCCTAACCCAATTTAAGTGGAATTTAGACAATTAGATGGGGAACAGGAATTCATCCCTGGTTTGGCACCTATGTCTGTAGTGGACACAGGCCATCTGTAAATGCTTCATCTCCTAGGCCCTTGCTTGTAAATGTTTCATCTTATAAGCCCCTTCTTACATTTATTAAGGGTACTAGAAGTTGTCAGAGATTTGGGATGTGTGGTTAGGCTTAAAAAGGCTCTTTTGGCTGTTAGCCTAGTAAACATCTATGAACCTAAAAGAAGTGGATAAAATAAACATAGATATGATTAAATATCGATATTATATGAACAGAAGTAAAGAATATATTAAAAGAATAGATAAAAAGTTATTTTATGTTATATGGGTTATAAGGAATGAAAGAATAAATGAAATTATGCATAATGATAAATGGATTTTAGCAACAATATTAAGCAAAGGTGCTGTGGTAGCATTGTCGCCTCATAGCAAGACGTTGTCCCGTTCAATTCTCAGCTAGAGCGTCTTCTGTGTGGAGGCATACTTGAATGGGGCATGCCTTCGTTGAAGGTTGTGCTTCAGGGCTGGTAACCCGGCACGTAAAAATCCACTACCAATCATTAGCGGACCAGAGTTCCGCTGTGGCGACCCCTAAGCGAGAAAAGCCGAAAGACACAAACAATTAAGCAAAATCAGATAGTGGTAATGGAAAAAGGAGTGGGGGGTCTAACAGGAAGTAAAAGAAAAATGTAGTATGATTGTGTAAACAGAGTTTATATATATATATATATATATATATATATATATATATATATATATATATATATATATATATACATACATACATACACACATATACACACATATATTTGTATACTTGTAAATATTTGTAAATATGTAAATATTTTGTAAATAAGAGTTATTTTTGCATATAAATAAAGGATACCTAGTCTTTTTGAAGGGTCCCATGGGATCTTTTCTATCCACATTAGCTACCACTAACTCAGGCAGATTGAGCCTCGGCTTAATATCTCAAGCAAAGGACAACACACTCAAGAATGCAAGATGCCCTTAAGCTTCACTACCATGTCAGCAATCCATTTACTTAGTGTACAAATACAACCTACAGCCTTCTGTACAAAAGGCAACTGTGTTGCCTTTTGCACCACTGACATATAGGAGTGCTTAATAAAGCTAACTTTCTTTAAAGTCGACATCTGTTTTGTCTACATACTTTGGTCAACAAGACAGAGGGTCAGCAACTGTACGAGATCACTGAGATCACTACATTACTGTAGATGGGGAATATTCCCTTTTCCCTGGTATAGTGTGATCTTAGAGTGGGAATATATCACTATCAGATTGTGTGATGAGGTTTTATTGTTGCATGCTCAGAGGTTATGTCCCAGATCATGCACTATAATATTCACAGGTTCATATACTAGGCTGTATACTAGGCTAATGACCACTGCGTCCTTTATAAACCTGGCCAAGCATCCCAACTGTATCCCACAAGTTTATGTGCCTTACAGATTATTTGTTAGGGATATAAGCTAGGGAAAGATTTACAGGCTACCTTTGACAATTATAGACATAGGTCCTAGACCCAAGGTGTATTTCCGATTTGCCATCCAGTGGTCCAGGTTTATCTTGAATATGGTTAGGGAAGGGCTCTGCCTCACACAGTTGGGCAATCTGTTCCAGAAAAGGGGAATTCTCTGAGACACATACCTGTCCCACCAACATGTCCTATTTATGATGCAAGCAAAGTTTAAATCCCTACAGCAAGTAATTCTGATGTTATTAATTTTGTGGATATGCAAATGGTCGATCAGAGTAGGATTCAAGAATGCCTTGTATGCCAGACATTGATCCCCTCTCAACAGTCTGTAGGAAGCACAGTATACAAATACGGCTTTGAGGCAATTTGCATGCACATGCTGCTTGCACACAGTATTCTTTTTGTGAGGAACCTCTGTGGACATTCCAGTTGTTGCATGTGTCTGATCAGGTACATACCACAGGGGGCAGTCTACTCAATGATGGACCTGATTAAGGCCAAATACAATGGAACAATGACTTCTTTAGTGCTTTAGACAATGTGTAGATGTTGCTTTTTTCAATATTTTTGTATTGACGTTGGCAGAACAGAAGATACATATACACAGGTGAAAAATGACATATTACAATATATTGTAGATACACAGACTAATACAAATATTAATACACATAATTACACTTACAACAATTTCTAAATGTCATCAGTGAAACAAGATAAATGCAATATTGTGTAGCACTGAAATGTGTTGACATAAGGAAGAGAGTTTATTGCTCACTCATAAAGTAAATGTCAGAGTAAAACATTCAAACTGTGGATTAAAAAACGGAAAGGAAGGGGGGCTGAGAAAGAAGTATTTGTTAGAGGTGATAAGCAGAGTAGATATGGGAGACAGGATAAATAAAAGAGTAAAATCAAGATTAATTGTAAGGGAAATAAGATGAAGAGTGATAGAAATAAAACTAGGAAAAGGAAAAATGGGTGTATATAGTTTTGAGAGAAGTAGTTGTAAATGTGACACCAGGGAAATACTGCCAGTCCAACTATCTGGAATTTTGTAAATAATTATATGTCACTTGAAAATATTAATGTGATTTATATAGAAATGTGACACTGCCAGCCCAGCTATCTGGAATTTTGTAAATAATCATATGTCATTTGTGAACAGTAACATGATTCATATGCACGTCTTACAAATGTTATATGTATATTAAACTACTGGTGCAGAAGTGTGTGTAAAGTACTGAGATAAAATGTAACCACAGTGCACCCTACTGGAAAATAACAGAAACGTATATAAACTATATACCTGTGCACATGTATGTTTTAATAGTAGAAGCTGGAACATACAGAGTTAACTTGAAAAACTTCAAGAAAATAAATTGAAAAGTAAAGTGTTTTATGATTGTGTTATCTCTCAGTAAGCAGACACAATGTCTAGATCTAGAGGTTTTCTTATTGTCTTGAAACAGAAATAATTACTAGGTTTCAAATGCAAAAGTGTTTTATTGCTCTATGACTTCCTAGCAGCTGCACAATTCTGAGAGATATGTATTTTTGACACAGAGATGTTAAATTTTGTTAAGTTTCTTTTAGCCTGGGAACTGAAGGAAGGTGACAAAGAGTGATGTCATCCAGTCTAAACCAGCAGTAATATGTGATAGTAATTTTAGAACTCTCTCAGAGAGGGAGAGAGGGCATTTTGTATCTTGTCTTGGACCTAGAAACATCCATCATCTGCATTTACCTTGCTCTGTAAGTAATTCTAGGGTACAGTAATTTCTGTTAGATATAAATAGGAATATAGTAAAGATCAGTTTAGATGTTGTCTGTATTTATTTTAGGCTGTCCTGCAATGTTGTTTTAAAATATTTCTTGTGATTCTGAACTCTGCAGTTACTGTGTTGTTTGAGTATTGTCTTGTCATTTTATTATTTAGTGTTAAATATATTTAAACCTATCTTTGTGGCTGATATTTGTGAGACATATTTAAGTGTTTAGAGTACTTGCATATGTATTTGGTGACACTGTACAGGCCACTCCTAAATAGCCTTAGTCTTGGTCACACGATTTAGATAATAGTAACATTACACAGTAGGACTAGTCACCCTTTGCAAGTGCCTTTAGAGTAGCTGATAAGTAGTGGTTGGTGGCAGTGATAACTACCTTATAGTCTGGGCAGAAGGGGGCATAGCTAGTAAACCTGTGCCAGCCTTCCCTAGGAGTGTCTGTGTGTTTGTATATAAATCAAATCTCAAAAGGTGTGTGTGTGTGTGTGTGTGTGTGTGTGTGTGTGTGTGTGTGTGTGTGTGTGTGTGTGTGTGTGTGTGTGAGTGTCAGCTACTTGGGCAGGGACACGAAGCACTGGTTGGACAAGGAGGGTACTGGAGGTTTTGGCTTGACCACTCAGCTGAGATCTTAACCCTATAGTTGTGCCAGTGGGGAGTCTTATTGGGGATTTGGAGAAAGAGGCAGAAACCAACTCCAGACTGATTGTGATCTCTGTGTGCTCTTAAGGGAAATTGTACTTTACTGTGTGTGTACTTGTCATCCTCCCAATGTGTACATTCCTCACTGTTGCCAGCTGTGAGGATTGATGTCCTTGATTAGCTGGTCAGTGCAGGGGTATCACAGTAATCATTATCCAGGACAGAACCATGTGCAAAGACAGTCATTTGTGATGAATTCTTTTAGTTGCGGCATAAATGAATGAATGAATGAATGAATGAATGAATGAATGAATGAATGAATGAATGAATGAATAAATGGTTACATAGTGCCCTGATTGGTGCAGGGATTGTATTCCAGACATTTGTTAAACAGTCTGAGTACAGACTCTGACTGCAGTTTTTGTAAGACTTATAGATGTCAAGTAGATTTTTGTAAGAAGATGAAAGGTGATGATTTAGAAGGTAGTGGCGAGATGGACAGGTAGTGGGATTATATCTAATTTTATGTGTTAAGAGAAGTTTTGTATAATTTATCTTGTGGGAAAAGTTTAGCCAGTTTAGAGTTTTTAGAGAAGAACAGTGATGTCTTCTGTGACTTTTATTAGCTGCTAATCTAAATGCTTTGTTGTAACACTGTTCTAGTTTAGATCTTAGGATGGATTGAAGGTTAGTCAAGATAGGAGAAGCATGTAATACAGAGCAGAGAAGGTATGTAGTGGCATGAGTGACTAGTGGATGCAGTAAAGAATTTTTTTGACTCTATATAGCATTCCTAGTTTTTGTGATTTTATTTATATTGCTTTATATGTGGAGGTCATATTTGAGGTTGTCTTCTACTGTAACCCCCAGCATTTTGTATGGGGTACTGCTTCAACTGGAGTCTGGTTTATGGTTGTCATTTTAAAGTTAGATTTCTCAAGGACAAGTCTTCTTCTTCTTCTTTTGGCTGCTCCCATCAGGGGTCCCAGCAGATCAACTGTTTCCATTTCTTCCTGTCCTCTGCATCTTGCTCTATCACACCAACCACCTGCATGTCCTCTCTTACCACATCCATAAACCTTATCTTAGGCCTTCCGCTTTTCCTGTTACCTGGCAGCTTCATCCTTAGCACCTTTTTCCCAATATACTCTGCATTCCTCCTCAGTAAATGTCCAAACCAACGTAATCTTGCCTCTCTGACTTTGTCTCCAAACCTTCCAACCTGGGCTGACCCTCTAATATACTTATTCCTAATCCTGTCCATCCTCATCACACCCAGTGCAAATCTTACCATCTTCATCTCTGCCACGTCAAGCTCTGACTCCTGCCTTTTTGTCAGTGCCACTGTCTCCAACCCATATAACATAGCTGGTCTCACTACCCTCTTGTAGACCTTCCCTTTCACTCTTAATGGTACTCGTCTGTCACAAATCACTCCTGACACTCTTTTCCATCCACTCCTCCATCCTGCCTGTACTCTCTTCTTCACCTCTCTTCCACACTCACCATTACTCTGAACTGTTGAACCCAAGTATTTAAACTCATCCACCTTCGCCACCTCTACTCTCTGCATCCTCACCATTCCTCTATCCTCCCTCTCATTCACACACATATATTCTGTCTTAGTCCTGCTGACCTTCATTCCTCTTCTCTCTAGACCATATCTCCACCTCTCCAGGGTCTCCTCAACCTGTTCCCTACTCTCACTACAGATCACAAAGTCATCTGCAAACATCATAGTCCACGGGGACTCCTGTCTGATCTTGTCTGTCAACATGTCAATCACCATTACAAATAAGAAAGGGCTCAGAGCTGATCCTTGATGTAATCCCACCTCCACCTTAAATGCATCCATCCCTCCCTCAGCAGACCTCACCACTGTCACACTACCCTCGTATATATCCTGTACCACTCTTACATACTTCTCTGACACTCCCGACTTCCTCATACAGTACCACAACTCCTCTGTAGGCACCCCGTCATATGCTTTCTCTAAATCCACAAAGACACAATGCAACTCCTTCTGACCTTCTCTGTACTTCTCCATCAACACTCTCAAAGCAAACATCACATCTGTAGTGCTCTTTCCCGGCATGAAACCATACTGTTGATCACTAATCATCACCTCCCTTCTTAACCTAGCTTCCACTACTCTTTCCCATAACGTCATGCTGTGACTGATCAATTTAATCCCTCTGTAGTTACTACAGCTCTGCACATCACCCTTATTCTTAAAAAATCAGTGCCAAAACACTTTTTCTCCATTCCTCAGGCATTCTCTCACTTTCCAAGATTTCATTAAACAAACTAGTTAAAATCTCCACTGCCATTTCACCTAAACACCTCCATTCTTCCACAGATATGTTATCTGGAACAACAGCCTTTCCATTCTTCATCCTCTTCATAGCTATCCTTACTTCCTCCTTGCTAATCCACTGCACTTCATGATTCACTATCCGCACATCATCCAACCTTCTCTCCCTCTCATTCTCTTCATTCATCAGCCCCTCAAAGTACTCTTTCCGTCTGCTCAACACACTCTCCTTGCTTGTGAGTACGTTTCCCTCATTATCCTTAATCACCCTTACCTGCTGCATATCTTTACTAGCTCGGTCCCTCTGTCTAGCCAATAGGTACAGGTCCTTTTCTCCCTCATTAGTGTCCAACCTTTTATACAACTCGTCATACGCCTTATCCTTCGCTTTCGCCACCTCTCTCTTTGCCATGCACCTCATCTCCTTATACTCTTGTCTACTTTCTTCATCTCTCTGACAATCCCACTTCTTCTTCGGCAACCTCTTTCTCTGCATACTCTCCTGTACTTCTTCATTCCAGCACCAGGTCTCCTTGTCCTCCTTCCTCTTTCCAGATGTCACACCAAGCACCTTTCTAGCCATCACTCTTACTAGCTCTGCTGTAGTTACCCAGCTATTCGGTAACTCTTCACTGCCACCCAGTGCCTGTCTTAACTCTTCCCTGAACATCACTTCACAATTGCCATTTTTCAATTTCCACCATTTGATCCTTGGTGCTGCCCTCACACTCATCCTCCTCTTGTTGATCACCAATGTCATCCTACAAACCACCATCCTATGCTGCCTAACTACACTTTCCCCTGCCACAACTTTACAGTCTCCAATCTCCTTCAGACTGGCCCTTTTACATAAGATATAATCCATCTGTGTGCATCTTCCTCCACTCTTTTATGTCACCCTATGCTCCTCCCTCCTGTTAAAATATGTATTCAACACAGCCATGTCCATCCTTTTCGCAAAATCCACTACCATCTGACCTTCTCCATTGCTTTGCTTAACACCATACCTACCCATCACTTCCTCATCCCCTCTGTTCCCTTCACCAACATGCCCATTGAAATCTGCTCCAATCACCAGTCTCTCACCCTTGGGTACAGTCATCACCACTTCATCCAATTCTCTCCAAAATTTTTCTTTCTCATCCATCGCACACCCAACTTGTGGAGCTTATGCACTAACAACATTCATCATTACACCATCAATTTCCAGCTTCATAAACATCACTCTATCTGACACTCTTTTCACCTACAAAACACTCTTAGCATACTGTTCCTTCAGGATAATGCCTACGCCATTTCCCCTCCCATCCACACCATGATAAAACAATTTGAACCCACCTTCGATACACCTAGCCTTGCTCTCCTTCCATCTGGTCTCTTGCACACACAATATACCAACCTTCCTTCAGTCCATCATATCAGCTAGCTCTCTCCCTATACCAGTCATACTGCCAACATTTAAAGTTCCGACCCTCACTATCACAGTCCTAGCCTTTATCTGCCTTCGGCCATGCCTTCCACCTCTTCTCCTCCTTCGGCCAACAGTAGCCCAATTTCTGCCAGCACCCTGTTGGCCAACAGTACTGGTGGCGGTTGTTGTTAACCTGGGCCTCGACTGATCTGGTATGTATATGTGTACTTTTGTCTGCATGTAAAAATAAATGTAATTTTGTTTTCTTTGAATTAAGAAGGAGATGGTGGTTACAGAGCCAGTTTTCAATAGCATTAAAAGCATGCTGTGTAATCTTTTCTAAGGTTTCTAGATTGTAAGAGAGACAGATAAGGATGGATCATTTGCATACTGTACAATGGATGCTTGGATAGAAGTATGAGATTGTTTATGAAGATAATAAATAAAACAGGACCAAGAATAGAGTCTTGATGGACACCTGTATCAATAGGCAGATAAGGAGAAAGGGTAGAATTTTCATATGAATGCCTGGTAGTGCTCTGACAAGTAATTGTTAAACAACTGAAGAGAAGGTTGTGAGGAAGCCTTTGTAAAAAGTTGTAGGAGGAGGTTTTTTATGAGACATTGTTGAAAACTTTTGATAAGTCTAAGAATAAGGGCTATATGAGTTTACCCCATCCCTATTCTTATTTATTTTATCTGTAAAGTTTATTTATTGTATTATTTTCAATTTGTTTACTGGGTTAGTCCGTCTGGACACAAGGTGACTGTTTTCAGTGGAGGCCTGGGGAGAAAAGTCCAGATGCATACAGTAGTAAAACATTATAAAAAAAATAATAAAAATAAAAAAATATATATATATAAACATAGCTATTTTGTACAAAGAGCATAGAACATATAAAAGAAGTAAAATCATAGTTTTACAAATGA
This sequence comes from Protopterus annectens, assembly GCF_019279795.1. Classification (NCBI taxonomy): domain Eukaryota; kingdom Metazoa; phylum Chordata; order Ceratodontiformes; family Protopteridae; genus Protopterus; species Protopterus annectens. The sequence goes on along the minus strand of NC_056747.1, from coordinate 1,096,993,025 downwards.
TGCAGCATACAGTGGTTAGAATATTGAGAAACAAATTAAACAGAATATGATACAATAAATATACAATTGCTTGAACATAAATTCAAAAAGACATTTCCATAGACAAACAGGGTCATAAACTAGAAATCATAACTATAAAGGTAACCTAAACACCTGGTTCACAGTACTATGCACTAAGTGAAACTATACAGTTTACGGGTGATCTAGGGATGTTGAAAGTCAGGAACAGGTGAAATTAGTATGGTTCTGTATAGGAACATATCCAAGTTTTGAATAGGAGTTCTTTTTGTAGGGATTTGAAAGTATGTTTACTATTTAGACATCTATTGTTGGGGGTAGAGAGTTCCAGGCCTTAGCAACTGCATAGGAATAAAAGTATTGGCCTGAGCTATGTAAGCAAGTGGTAACAGTCAGCAGGACAGTATTGGAAGATCTTAGTTGATGCGCAGTATTATGGAAGCTGAGCAGACCAGAGAGGGCAGGCATTTTATTTGGTTGGTATAACAGCTGATGGTTCAGGAGAAGTTGATTAGGTAGGTTAGTAGGTTAGGGAGTTCTAACCATCCTAGTTGTCTACTTAGCATTGGTTACAAATTTTGAGATTTTATTGTAACAGATAGATAGTTTCAGAAGGTCAGATTTGTTTAGGTTAGTTAGAAGTGGGGAAGTGTATAGTAAGGTGGAGAGTAGGTGGATATGAGAGATAGCGATTCGAGATTCCTGTTTGAGGAAGGTCTTGCAGTGGTAGAGTAAACCTAGTTGTTTATGAACTTATGAGTTAAAAGGAAGTTGTGCTATGGACAGGTCTAAAACCGTGATGAGTATTATTTAATAATTGTTCCTTTAAAAGATGCTGAAGTATTTTTTATGGACACATTTTTCCAATATTTTTTTGGGGGGGGGGTGAATAAGATGACAATCAGTCTGAAATTACTTATCTCAGCAGAAGTGCTGCCTTCATGGAGTGGGATGATATGGGATGATATGGGATTGTTTTCCAGATTGTAGGAATATAGGATTCCTGTGCTGACCTGTTTATAAGGATGGAGACTGGATATGCAATAGTGTTAGTATAATTTTAAAGTATTCTGCAGGAAGTTTATCAGCAGAGGGTGAGAAAGGATGAAATGTGGATAATAACATTTTATGAAGGAAGCTGTGATGGTTTTAATGTAAGGGTGGTGGTATTAGTGGATTGGGTAGCCATGAGTCACAGGAGTCAGGAAAGGATTCATTGGTGAGGGCAGCTATGTTGTCAATTGTTGTACAAGTTAAGCTAGGTGGCTGTTTCTAAGGGGGAGTTATTTGGACAAGTGTTAAGAACATTCATAGTTCCTGAGTATAAAATTTGTTTGATGGATGGCGAGATTTTTTTGGTTTATATCTACGGTTTGTTTCTACGTCAGAAAAGTATTGTTTCTTATCAAGGTTGAATTGTTTTTTGCTAAGATTATAAAGTTCTTTAAAGTGCTGTATATTTTGTGAAGTTGTAAGTTTCTGCAACTCTTTCTATCCCTTCTCTCTATTTTGCATAAGATTTTTACTCTGATTAGTAAGCCAAGGGTCAAAGTTAAATTTTACTCTTTACCTACATAGTGATGCAAGGCTGTTTTCGATGCATGAAAAGATTGAATTGAACCTTTCTACTGGCTCATCTAGTGTCAATGCTTTCAAAGTATTCCAGCTAAATGAGTTTAGAGCACCTAAAATGATTCACGGTTAAATTATGAGAGATTACAAGTATTATTTTATACCTGTTGGTTGGTATAGTGAGTAATCTGTCTGATAGCATATGTAGAGCAGTGATCACTAAGGAATTCAAGAAAGGTTCCTGATGCAGTGTAGTTTCAAGGATCAGAGACCAGAATCCAGTCAAGAATGGCACTAGAGTCTGGGATTTGTTGCAGAAAGCAGGAGAAGTAATAAACTGAAGCCATGAAGGTTGATGCTAGAAGAAGGATAGTTAGAAGTAAAAGTGTGGCAGTTGAGATGGACATCACCTAGGAAGACTGTTTCATTAGTAAGATTGTCTGAGATGCACTAAAGGATGTCTTCAAAGATGGATATATTGCTTCCAGGCATACGTCTCAAATGTCCATATTTTTTTGCAGAATATCCAGATTTATGTCTCATATTTTTGGTCTGTTTCTCATAAAATGTGTGGTTTGCTAACATATCACTGATAATTCAAGTCCTTAAACAATGACATACATTTCAGTTTTAGATTTCATACCTTTAATGCTAGCACAAATTAAAGGAGTTTGTGGTCATTTGATTTTCTGTAGGAGGTAAGTAACACTACATTATCAACTTTAGCAGAGTTTGTATAAGAGGGGAGATGTCATATGTGTTAGGCCCAAGGATAGCCACTCCTTGAGCTTTTCTGTTTAGCCTTTCAGCTCTAATGATGTGTTATTCTAGGGGAAGAATTCCTGAGTCATTTATATGAGGTTTATGCCAAGCCTCAGTAAGGGCAACAATACCTGCTATATAATGAGAGATCCAGACATGCAGTTCATCAGTTGTATTACAAATACTATATATTTATGGAGGTATATTTTAGCTGTTTGGAGTTACTAGAGGTGACCAGAGGGGATGTGGGTGAGAGGAGATAGAGATGGAAAGAGGGCCTGAGTTAGAGTGTATGTCACCACAAATGACTGTTGAAGAATGCTGGAGAGAGTGAAGTGATTTTATTATGGTAATTTTTATTTGTAATTTTTTCTAGGTGGTAGTGAGGAGCGGTAATAATTTTGTATTTAAAGTAAAGAGTAGGAAAGCTGCTAAATAGGTGGGGAGCAATTTCTGGTGAAGATATTTGGAGAAAATGGTTTAAATGGGGGCTGAAAATTTTGGGTGTAAGAGTAATTTGGTAGTCTGTGGGGGGGTCGCGGTTGGTATAATGGTTAAGGTGTTTACCTCACAGACACAAGGTACAGCGTTTGATTCTCACCTTTGAGAGAAATTGCCTAGGATTAAAATGTTCCTCAATTGCTGCTAACCTAGTACTTACATATAAAGCTATGAACCCGTAAGAGCAAGTGGCAGAAGAGGTAGAGCAGTTAAGCTAGTGAAGAGTATCTTTACTTGTGATGAGATGGACGGCCAGTGACATTACAAAGTTAGAACAATGATATGCAGAAGTTAGAGGTGATGCTAGGGATAGTTAAGTGTGGTAAGAGTAGTGAGTGGGTTGGTTAACAAGTGTGATAACTGAGTTGAGAAGCATAGATAGGAATTTGTAGTACTAAGTATGAATAAGAACAAGGTGGTAAGATAGGAAAGGGGACAAGTCGGTGTGAATTCAGGAGTAAAAGTGAAATTGATAAAGTAAAGTTGTGTACAGGAGCTGGCAAGTGGATTTAGAAGGGAAAATTTGTGTTTTTAGATAGGAACTGGAGAAAATCCAGCAGTTCAAAAGGAAGGAAGGGTGGGTATTTACTGAGTAGTCATTGAGGGACTGAGTGTGAAACAGAATGGCAGACGTACTGTGGCAGATGCTGTATTAACAGAGTAGACACTGAGTGAGTAAGTGAGTCAGTGAATGCACGAGTGTGGAACAGAATATTAATAGCATTATAATGGATGGTATGGGATGAGAGAATGCTTGGAAATTGTACTGCTATTTTGCTGTGTCTTTAAACATGTTACATCATTAAAATGGGAGGAGATCAGGGGTGGCTGGGGAAGTGGGGGTAGAAAGATAGCAAAGTGAGATACACCCCTCATGCAAGTTGGAGACGAGCAAAATGTGCCTGCTGCAACACAGTGACTCAGCACAACTGGCCCAGTAAAGGTAAGCAAATGACCTGAGGCAGAGTTTTGCCATGGCTCTTAAAGACAGAAACTAAAAGTAAAGGTGCACCACTGTAAACTAGGGATAAGGTTAACTTTGCAGAATGTGAGCAGTACAACTGCAATGATGTATTGCTGGGTGCTCAGGGATGCTTAATCATGAAAGCAGCCCACACACGGGAGACTGCAGCAGTAAAAATACAAGTAAGCAATGCAGAGGAGAGGGGTAAATTGCAGGTGCCTCTGAATGCTGCTGTGTTTAACGTTTCCCTCACACTTTAGAGCAGCTTCTCCCTCATATTTCATTTCTTCCTATTTAGCAGTATTATGTATAGCACCTATTACAAGAATAACAAAACTTTTATATTTATTATGCAGTCCTGACTATGAATCCCTGTTCCATACACTTTTTCCCAACCCTAGCTGTCTGCTGAAGAGATAAAAAGACCAGGAAATTAAAGGAGATGAGCATAAAGTAACACGCTGACAGTGGGCAAATACACCAGCCATATGAAAAAACATATATTTAGTTGGACCGTTAGTGTCCAAGATGGGGAATAAATGAATATTAGTATAGGGAAAAGATGGGAGAAGATAACATATTAGAAAGCAGGGGGTTCAGACAAAGGTACAATATGTTGTTAGAAAGGAAAAGAGAGAAAGTTCTAGAAAGGATATCAGACTAACATCTCTAGCAAAATGCAGTCCAACTCATGCAAAGTCCGTGATCCATTTCAGTAACATAAGAAGGAGAACGTATAACAATGAGAAATGTTTAACACAATATGTTTTAAGTTAAAACTGAACATTATTATAACACTGCATTTGAGTCCTGTAGCATAAGCAATGTCAAAACCTCTGACGTCACGCAAAAATTAGCACACAGTGTTGTAAAACCAACAACTACAGAACAAAAATCAATGTTAAGTGAATCAGCACATTAGAACAGGTGGGCGCTAATGCAGTTTAATATGGAGAATATGAGGTACTTTGCTCCAAGTGATGATGTAAATAAAGTTTATTAGCTATGCATTTTTACTGCATAAATTGTAAATACTGTAGTACAGATGTTTTAAGTGGTTTAAACATATAATTAAATAATATACTTAAACTAATGATAGCAACTAGAGGGTAGAGCCACATCTAAACCATGCATCCAGAGAGAAAGGACAAAGGCAGTTAAAACGAGTACAGTGAGAGAGGGTACTGTTGTGGTCAGAATTTACATTAGTAAAATTGGGTATGGGGAAGGAGGTCATACTACGATAGAGCCAGATAGTGCTTGAATGTCAAAATGGGGTCTGCAGGCTATGAATCATACCCCTGCTTTAGGGGGAGACAGTCAGTCTGGACCTGCTCAAGCCTAGTGATTCTACCCACCCCACCCAGCAAAGGTAAACAAATGGCCTGAGGCAGAGTTTTGCTGTAGCTGTTTAAGACAGAAAATAAAAGTGAAGGTGCACCACTATAAACTAGTGATAAGGGTACCTCTGCAAAATGGGAGCAGTGCAACTGCAATGATGTGTTGCTGAGTGCTCAAGGATGCTTAAATATGAAAGCAACCCGACTACGGATGTAAAAACATAGGAAAGCAAAGTATGCTATCTGTACATGCAGCCTCGGCTGTGGTCGTCTTCTTAATACTTGAACTCTGTGAAATAAGTTACAAAAATACAGCTACTGCAGTTACCTAAAGCAGTTACAGAAGTAAAGAGGCAGAGAGAAGGGTAAAGTGCAGGTGCCTGTAAATGCTACTGTGGCACCTTTTCCCTTCACTTTTGAAAGTATGGCACATTTCAAGCAGCTTCTCCCCTGTACTTGAATTCCTCCTACTTAGAAGCATTCTGTATTATAGTAGAATGTTCCGTTACAAGAATGGCAGAATATATTTTGCTTGTGCAGTGCACAGTAATAGATATTGCCCACTGTAGGGAATACAGTATGAATACTTGTAAGACAGACGAGACAATGAATGGCAGTGTGTATGCAACAGGCCCACGCTCTTGTTTATGAATTATTATTTTCTTCTTTGCACACTAGGATCCCTATAAAATCCATTCTTATGCATTGTAATATAATGTTTATGAATCTGGCTATCCATTTCATATTGTCTTTGATGCCTAAAACTTTACTGATTTATTAAGTAGACACATTGCAAGCATTAGCACCTAATCTTTAAAGGCTGCATGAAATAAAAAATAGAAGAAGGAACACATAAAACTGTTTTTATTTAAAGCATACAAATGTGGTTCATGATTTTTATTTGTTTTTTAAACAAATGTGCTGTAATAGTCTTAACTAAGCTGGATTAAACATTTTAAAAACCATTTGGATGTCTGAAACAGAGTATTATGTTGCACTGATCATATTTAAACATATTAGGATCAGCACAGCCTACTCATGTGTCATACCCATTTAATTCTGTAGTTTAAAATAAGAATATCAATAACATAAAACAAAAATGGAAAATTAACAGAAAATAATTTTCACTAAGAACTATGTTATTATGGGATGCTAAATATTAAAAATATATATATAACAGAGAAAGCATAATAAAGCAGAATAAAGAGAGAAAAACTTGCAACTGTAAAAATCATAAAGTTACTGTGGATATGTCCTGTTTATAATAACTACTGTTAATTACCAGTTTAGTAACTGAATATCAACATATAGTGAATGATCACATATTCTGAAAAAGCTCAGCACCATAATTCTATATTTTCAGATACCTCTTCAAATGCACTGAATTGTGAAATAAATGCTTGAATCTTCACTCAGGAATAAATGTGCAGGAAATTATTCTGATGTTCATTTGTTTGTTTATTTATTTGCTTATTGCTTTTGATGACCTGAGGTTCATACTAGGCTATCTGTCCTTGTGGGCCATTTTAAGCCTAGCTAATTACCCCATGTGAGAATCAAACTCTGCACCCTGTATCTGTAAGGTAAACAACTTACCCATTATGCCAACCTCCAATTGCAAATAAGATCACAAAAGGGAAATAGACTCATAGACTAGTACTAGGCTAACTGCCCTTGTGGACCCTGTAGGCCATTTTAAGCCTAATCAAGTAACCCATGTGAGAATCAAACCTGTAGCTTGTGTCTATAAGGTGAACACCTTAACCACTATGCCAGAATCCCTTAACATGCATGCCACCATCCCTTGATAGTCTGACTGGGCTGTGGTAGTCCTTTTTTAGCAGAGGCTGAGGAAGAAAAGCTCCAGTAACAAGATAGGCAAATGTATACAAGGGAGAAAAATGTAAAGCTTAGCGTTACAATATGGACATACAATAACTGACATCATTAAACAATGCTGTGCTGCATATTTAAAAAAAGCTGTGGGATTGTGTATATATACCCCACCCTCATTTCTGCAGTGTAATAATCTTATCTCAGATTATAATATTCCATTACTATTTTGTAATAATGTGCAGTCAAAAGTGTATAAAACTGATCAACTGAATAAAACATCTTCAGTCAAAAACAGCATATGCAACTATTACACATATTTTATATAAATGAATTATACTTTCAAGCAGTAAATTAACTTAGAGGATAGGCAACCTGTACATCGCCACTCTCGTTAGTGAACAAATATTCTCCAGCAGGGTGTGAATGTACAGGTAATGCTCACTGAAAAATGAGTCCACTACTTCACAGCAGCATATTAAGGTGCAGTGGAGCTCGGACAGTAACTGAGATAACAACTGCCATTATTTTACACTTGCTAAGCAGCACTTTTGGTGTTTTGTAAGTGTAAAATTAAAAAAAAAGAAAAATGTGTAAGTGCTTTATGCTGTGTGTGTGAGTGCATGCATGCATGAAAGTGAGTGAGATTGATCATGCCATTATTTTACACTCGCTAAGCAGCACTTTTGCTGTTTAGCAGGTGTAAATTAAAACAAATGGATAGTTAAAAAAAATTGAAACGTGCGGGCACGTGTTTGTGTGTGCGTGTGTGTGTGTGTGTGTGTGTGTGTGTGTGTGTGTGTGTGTGTGTGTGTGTGTGTGTGTGTGTGTGTGTGTGTGTGAGTGAGAGAGAGAGAGACACACTGAGCAATGAGTTTATTTAACTCATTTAAAATTAAGAGGTATGTTTAGCAAGTGTAAAATTAAAACAAACGGATAATAAAAAAAATTGAAGTGTGTGTGTGTGTGTGTGTGTGTGTGTGTGTGTGTGTGTGTGTGTGTGTGTGTGTGTGTGCCTGTATGAGTCTTTTTATATTTCTGTCTTGCGTGTATGAGTGTGTGGGTGCTAGTATGTATGGAAATGGAAGTGTGTGTGTGTGTGTGTGTGTGTGTGTGTGTGTGTGTGTGTGTGTGTGTGTGTGTGTGTGTGTGTGTGTGTGTGTGTGTGTGTGTGTGTGTGTGTGGTGTGTCGGGTCTCAGAACACCTCTGGGCAGACATTATTTGCACAATAACACACACCTTGTCAGGCAGTATTGCTTGCTTAAGATACTCCCAATCTGAGGTTAAACAAATAAAAGAAGCATAAATAAGTGATATAAAATGTTTTTTGTGCAAGTATATTTAAAATCATTTTTTCTGTTCAAATTAAAAAAATGTTTCTGTCTTAGCATATAGAAATGGAAATTATATAGTGTTCTATTTCTTATTACTAGTTTTGAAATACATCTTAGCCTGCAATGTCTTCATGTCTTGAGATGAGTAAAGAAATGCCAAAACATTCTTTCTTTTTTAATGACCAATTTATGTACCATGTAAATTGACAAAATAAAATTGCAACTCTCAGTCTAAAAAGTGTAATGATTACCAAATCAGCATGATAAAATCTTTAGTAAATAATCGTCAAGCTTTATCAGAATGCTCAGCTCTTGATGGTATAGTCTGAGGTTTGCTGTCATTTCTAACTCATCAAAAACAGAACTTATTGTTGGTTAAAGTGCTTGTTCAGTGCTAAGTAATGAATCAATAACATACACTGCTGTTAGAAACGTTTAACATGTTCTGGCTGTTTGTTAAAGCTAGTAGAAAACATCTATTAGCAAATAATTGTTCCAGTCACTGCTATGATTACAAAAGAATGGCAACAGGACAGAATGTTCTCCACTCTCAAGTCTTAGTTACTAGCTTCTTAAAGAAAAAAAATGACTTTGTAGTGACTGAACGTGTTTTACTGGCAATGTTTGTTATAAACTTAATTACCCAGCACATGATTTTAAAGTCTCCTTGTAAAATATTTTCAGACACTTTCTATTAGCACATATGTTTAATCAAGATTTCCTTTCTTTCCTGGTTTGCTCTTGTTTAGAATTTGAAATTAAGCTAATTTCTGTGTAATACTTTTGAGACTTAACAGTATTATCAGATTCATACACTTTCCATTTTTCTTACTTTCACAGCCCCAGTTCTTTTTATTTGCAGTTTTTGTGGATTCCTAGAAGCCCGTTGTATCTTTCTATGCAGACGGTGCCATTATAACAAGAAATATTCACAATATCTGCCTGTCTGTGGATTACAAGGTCTAGTACGTATTCTTAGGAAGTGTAATAATGTTGTCTTTGTGAACTCTGTATAATTTGTAATTATTTGGAAGGGGTGTGCATAAAAAATGCATACTTTTGAATACAGACCAAAGCACATTGTGCACACTATAATACTAGTATTTTGTATTACAATAGCTACCCAGGTCATTGGATCATGCACTTATGTTAATGCGCCTTTACATGTATTGATTTTAAATGTCAGTCTTTGGATATATTTTGTTTCCTTGTATCTAGTTAAGACCTGTTTTCTATGCGCTGTAATTTCAGACACCCATGTTTTAGTATAACCTTTTAAAAATTATTTGCTACACAGCGCTTTATTCAACTAGTTGTTTCACTGAGATGTTCTTACCCTCATAAGTATATTCCAGTTCTCTAAAAGTAGGCAGAAGAGCAACTTTCTTTTTTTATTTTTTTTCAAAGTAGACTTCCTTGTGTAAATAGTGCCGTAAAATGTATCCATCCCCATCCCAAGTTATCCTTCCATTACGTTCTTCTGTAGCCCAGCCCATAGCTTAGCCGCCATACACTGCTGCAGTTTATTAGCAACATGAAAATGACAACCCACCTATCTCTACAGTCATCCTCACTAAACTTACAGGTAATTACACTTCATACTTAAACACTTAAAAGCATTCCATTATCTCCTTTCTACATTTACCTCATTGCATACTCTTTTTCATACACACTCTCTAATAAACTCCACAATTCCACCTACTCTGAACATTTTTCTTATCATCTCAAAAATTTCACCTCAACAACATATAACTTCTCAGCGCATCAACTGTTACTATACAGAAGAGTATCACAACAACGACTGACTTTTTCCTATCACCTAAAGATAGTAATCCTGCAATGTGGTGGCCTTCATCATTCATCCTAATCTAACTTCAGTTCACATATAAATGATTTCTAGCAATCATAACACACTATAACTCTCAAAAGATACTCAAAGGTTGTATTTATTTAATTTGTCTTTGTTTACTGATAAAGTCTGAATAGGATAAGACCCTCTTTCAATAGAGACTTGTGAAGAAGAGCAACAATGGTGAAAATAATGTTAGAAATCATTTTGATGTGTTACAGAGCTTACAGGTTTTAAAATTCACAGTATTTACAAAACATACAACAACACTCAAAATGCAGAATTTAGGCACAATTCACAAATTGCATACAATACTATAACACAGTTTACAATTTTAACAAAGGGTTACAGTTTATTCAAAGCATTATAACATGTACATGTACAAGACAGAAATTATATGTCAGAATTATTTCTGACAATACAGTTGTAGCAGAAATATAGTTTGGGGTTATATAAGGTAGAAAAAAACTGTGTGAGGTACATTAGTTAGTAGGTAAGAAGTGCAGTAGGATGACTTAAGCAGAATCGTAATGTTTATAGTGGTGAGGTTACAGATAAGAGTTAGAAAGATGGTGATTAATGGCATGTAGTGTTAGAAGGAGGTAAGGCAAAGAGGGTCTAGTAGAAAATGAGTAACAATAGAGTTCCAGTGTGATGTGGCGGATTTGGGTAAGGGTATCAATATTAAGTATAAGGGGAGAGATAAGAAGGCGGTTTGAGGAAGACATAGGAGTGCAAGGGGTTGGTAGAGAGTGGTGTTAGGTATGCACTTCTATTGGATGAAGAAAGGTTTTAGTAAAAGAGTATGTTGGTAGAATATCTTATTAGATTTTCCAGGAGTAATGAAAGAGCATAGTCAGTTATGTTGTTTTAGTAATACTTTGATGCTATTTTCTTGTCTTTTAGTTTTTGATGCAGTGGCATGGAGTTCCACATTTTGGTGGCATGGAAGGAATATAGTTAGCCACCAGTAGAGTTATTAGATTTAGTTGTTGCTAGGAGAGGTTTAATGCTGTGTTATAGAGCTCTGATATTTGAGTAGGGTTGCAATACATTTTTTAGGGATGGGCATTTGCAAAGTCAGTATATTAGATTGTGGGCCATTACAATTGAGATTAGGACAGGTATTGAGGAAATTCTAGCCCATTTAAGTCTTTTAGAAAATTGCAGTGATGTGTTTTTTTTTTTTTTTTGGAGAGGTATTAACAGTAAATTGAGAAATTTTGTTATATCAAGAGTTTAGTTTTGTTCTGAGGCCGATGCTAAGATTTGTAAAGGTAGGTGATGTATATAGAAGGAATGGAAGCAGATAGATTGCTGCTATATATTTTCTAGGGGTATCTGTAAGAAGTCTTTTGCCTCTGTAGAGGGACTTTAGTTTTCTATGGGTTGTTTTTATAGCTTGGATCAGGAGTTGGTCATATCTAAAAATGCCATTGAATAAGACTCCTAGGAGTTTAGTTTGTGATAAAGTTTCAGTTGTTGTATTGTTAGATGAGACACTATTGAATTATTGTTTTTGTGCTGTGTAATGTTTGGGGTAAAAAGCTTTAGTTTGGTCTTTTTAGCACAGAGGAATAGGTCTGAGTCTGATAGCCAGGATTCTGTGTATATGAATGCATGTTTTGTGGTGTCAAAGAGGTTATCTAAAGTTGCAGATCAAATGAGTGTAGCATTATCTGCATATTGAACTGAGACTACTTCTTTCTGGACAGTGAGGGGAAATGATGAGGGAAAAAGTACAGTTGTGTACCTACCATAAATGCAGATGTTCGAGTGTATTCACTGTTGCAGTCATTACACTTGGGTTATCCTGCTGGCAGGCTACCCGCAGTCAGCCTGAATTCCAAAGTCCTGGTCCGGCGTCGGTTGCTGTCGCCTCTTCCCTGATGTCAGTGCGCCAGGGGTATATAAGATGCAGCCGACACCATTTTCTTCAGTTTTTCTTGCCCCAGATGTCAGGTGCCCCCAAGAAGGTAGGCAATACATATTGCTTATAAAAACTTACACTAAAATAAACAATACCCTCATCTACAAGCAAATACACCACATAGGTTATATAGAATAGAGAAGCATAGATAAGTCCCAGCAAAGAAAGGGGGATGGAGAGTGGGTAACCTGGACTGCAAAAGTGAATACATTTGAACATCTACATTTATGGTAGGTACACAACTGTACTATGGTCATCGTGTTTCACTGTTGCAGTCATTACACTTGGGTTGAATCCCAAAGCTGAGATAGGGCGGCTGGGTCTAAATAGGATTAGGAATGGCTATGAGGCCCTGCAGAACTGCAGTAGCAAAGCCTGCTCTGGATTTAGAGTAAAGAGGTAAGTGATAATGCTTGGTAAAAGTGTGCACTGAACTCCAAGTTGCAGCCTCCAAAATTTCCTTGGTTGGTACTCCTCTGAGAAAGGCTGCTGAAGTGGCTGCTGCCCTGGGAGAATGTGGCCAAATATTGTTAGGCACTGATTTGCCATGCTGTGCATAGCAGAAATGAATGCAGTGTCCTATCCATTTTGAAATAGTCTGCTTTGAAATAGCCTTTCCTTGTGATCCTGCAGCATATGCTACAAACAGTTGCTCAGTTTTTCTGAAAGCTTTTGTTTTGTCCAAGTAGAAGCGTAGCTGTATGTGTATGTCCAAAGAGTGCAGAAGTCTCTCCCCTGTATTCTGGGGATTTGGATAAAATGTTGGCAAATTAATGGTTTGGCTAAGAGCCACACTGGATACTCCCTTTGGCATAAATATTGGATTTGTCCTTAGAGAAACCCTGTCCGGATGTAAAATGATAAAATGTTCCACTGCCATTAATGCCTGTAACTCTGAGACTCTTCTTGCTGAAGTTATTGCTAGGAGCAGAGCAGTTTTCCATGATAAGAATTTTATCTCAGCTGTATTGGCTGGCTCAAAAGCAGTGTGAGCTTTTAGGTTCATAGGTTCATAGGTTCATACTAGGCTATCTGCCCTAGGGCATTTATAAGCCTAGCCAGAGTGTGTTTGGCCTTCGCCACCCATTTTAAATGAATTTTGCTATGCCCTTTTTCGAGGTTAGTATACTGTGCCTCTGTCTAACAGTGACACAGAAGTGATACCTGGGGTAAACCTACTATCTCCCATCCACTCATCAAGATTCCTCTTGAAGAGAGTCAATGAGGGACTCTGCCGAACCTGGACTGGGATTTTATTCCAGAGTGAAGGGAGCCTCTGGGTTATGAATCTGTCCCTCCAGCATGTCCTATTTATTTCAGTGCTGAGGTTCAAGTCTCTCAAGCGCATAGCTCGATGGGATTTGTATTTTCTGAGGTGCAGCATGTCCATTAATTCCAGGTTGGACATGGCTTTATACGTCAGGCACAGATCGCCTCTGAGCAGGCGGTATGCCACTGAGTAGAGCTGGAGTTTCTTTAACCGGGCAGCATATGGCATCTGTTTGAGCCCTTTGATCCTCTTGGTGAGGTACTTTTGGGGTCTTTCCAGTTGTTGCAGGTGTCTGGTAAGGTACATCTCAAAAGGGGCATTGTACTCAATTATGGGCCTGATGAGGGATGAGTAAAGAGGCACGATGACCTCCCCTGATCTAGATGTGAATCCCTTCATGATTAGGTGGGCTATATAAAATGTTTATTAACCACTTTGGCCACGTGGTTGTCAAATGAGAGATTGCTATCAACTTGGGTCCCCAGGTCCCTAATTACTTCCTCCATACTTAATGGATTACCACCTATGTGGTAATTTGTGGGCACTTTGTTTTTGCCAAAGGGGATGACTATACACTTTTTGGCGTTTAGCTTGAGGCCATGGCTCTGGCACCAGTTGTCTGTTTCTATGAGGCCCTTTTGTAGGATGCTTGTGTCGGCTGGAGAGTCTATTATGGAGCCCGGTTTGCAGTCATCTGCGAACTTGGTCAGCCACAGTCCTTCCGTGTTAGCCTGTACCTCCGAGAAATATATACCGAACAAGAGAGGTCCCAGGACTGAGCCTTGTGGGATGCCACTTGTAACTGGTTTGGAGTCTGACATGGCTCCAGCAATTCTAATCATGTGGGTTCTGTCCTTGAGCCAGTTTACAACCCATCTAGTGACATAGGGGTTTATATTTAAGCTGGTGAGCTTATCTATAATGCCCAAGTGGGGTATTGTATCGAAGGCTTTTGCAAGGTCCAGGTAGGCTGTGTGGACCACCTTCCCTTCGTCAATGGCCTTGGTGACTGTTTCAAAGAAATCGACCAGGTTTAAGAGGCAGGATCGGCCCTTAACAAAGCCGAACTGGGTAGGATCCAGTGTCTGTAGGTCCCCAATATCTTTATTTATGAGGTCCATGATGATCCTTTCCATAGTTTTGCAGACCAAGCTAGTCAAGCTTATGGGGCGATCGTTTCCAGGATTCGTTGAGGCACCACCTTTGTGGAGAGGGACCACTGTTTCTGTACGCCAATCTTTGGGTACATATCCTGTATTAAGGCTGAGATTGAACAGTAGTTTTATGTTTGGGTTTAGTTCTTCTTGGAGTTCATGTAGGACGCAGCCCGGGACACCGTCTGGTCCCATTGATGCTGTGTTTTTTGCTTTGGAGAGGGCGGCTCTTAACTGAGCATCTGAGATGTCAGGGGGGCAGCACTCTGCTGGGATAGATATTTGTCCTTTTGGTGGGGAAGGGGGGGAGATGTTTGCGCTGAACCTGTCAGCTAGGATGTTGGCAATGTCTGTGGGCTTGGTGTATTTTTTGTCATTTTGGACTAATTCTGAGCATATCTGGGAATTCCCACCCAGGTTCCTAACATAACTAAAGAAAGCCTTGTGATTATCCTTAGTGTCCTGTGCAATTTTTCTCTCGAAGCTGGCCTTAGACAATTTTATGAGTGCCCGTAGTTTTTTGCTAATACTGATCAGAGATGCCTTCCCTTTTTGGGATTTTGCTCTATCATGTAGTAGCTTCCTCCTTCTATTGTATAGTTTGTTTATGGCTGGGGTCCACCAGACAGGACGCCTAACTTTGGAGGATTGGGTCTTGGTTTTATTTGGGATTTCATGATCTATGCATTCCTGAAGGTGTTCATAGAATGCATTTATAAAGGATTCTGTGGTCTGGGCCGTATTTTCCACAGGCCCGGGGGCTTTGAAGGATTCCATCTCGGTTTTGAGGAGTGTGAAATTTCACTGTGGTTTTCTGGGCAGGGGCTGGGGTCGGGATGTGAATATCTAGTGAGATTAGTTTATGGTCTGATCTTACCAGTGAGGGATACACTTCTGGTCTGGAGCATAGAGTCCCCATGTTGGTGATGATCAGGTCCAGTATGTTTTCCCCTCTTGTGGGAGTGGCAACAAGTTGTTCCATAGCATTTGAGTTTATAAATTCTAGGAACCTTTGGGCTAGGGTGTTGGAGCTAGAGTAATGCTCCCAGTCTATGTTAGGGTAGTTGAAGTCACCCAATATAATGGTGTTTGGAGAGACCTTCATATTTTCCAGTGTTCTCAGGAAGGCCGAGTGGGGTTCCTGGGTTTGGGAGGGTGGTCTGTAGCAGGCTATAAACTGGAAGGCAGTTTTACCCACTGTTAGTTGCACATGGATAGTCTCTGATGCTTCGTGCTGTGCCACCAACCTGGAGGTGTGGGTATCTTTGACAAATATTGATACTCCCCCTCCTTTTGTGTAGTATGAGGTATAACCTGGTAGTGCTGGGGTGCTCTCTGGAGCCTTGAACCAGGTTTCTGTTACTGCACAGATATCAATGTTCTCCATGTTAAGGAGAGTTTCGAGTGCATGCATCTTGAGGTTTAGACTTCTGGCGTTGAGTAGCATTACTCTTAGTTTCTTATCCCTTGTGATACCTATGGAGGTGGGTTTGTCTTTTGAGCCTTGCCTAAAAAAGGCACTATGGGGGTGGCAAGAACCTTTGCCAATATCTGAAAGCCCAGGGGTGACAGATGCAAGCCGTCCCTAGTGAAGCATCGTGGCTTGTTGAGCATGTCATCCCAGGCAGACAGGCATTGGATCCCCTTTGAATGACACCAATACTTAAGCCAATTGTTGAAATTTTCCAAGACAAAGTTGAGGTCCCATGTGCTCTCCTTGGGGGTCTTATGTTTTTTGCCCCACTGAGGTACTGTCTTAGCAGTGGATGTGAGAAAATAGGAGGTTCCGTATTGTAATGAGCTGAAATGGCAGTGGCATGGATCTTAATTGATGAGAAGGATAGGCCTTTGTCCAGCATTTCAGTTAGGTATTGTAAAATCTGAGGAATATTTGGAGCAAGTGGTTCAAGTTCTCATGCCTGGTTCCAAGCACAGAATCTGTTCCATTTTTCTGCATATGATTTCCTGGTGTTGGGCCTCCTGGCTTCCAAAATGACATCCATAATAGCTTTAGAGAGAGGTGTGTTCTGAGTGGCTATATTATTTGCCATGCAGCCAGATTTAAGGTTCTGAGTTGGCTGTGCAGGATCTGATTGTTTGTTGAGTCAGAAGATGAGGAATTTGAGGTAAAGTCCAGGCTGGGCCTTCAGACAAGCTCTTTAGGATTGGGTACCAGTGCTGGCGTGGCCAGTCTGAGGCAATCAGAATCATTTTTGGCTTCTCTTGTCTGACTTTTAGGAGTACCTTGGGGAGGAGAGGCAGTGGAGGAAAGGCATAAACTGTTAGGGTTTTCCAGCTGAATGATAGAGCATCCACTTTCCATGCTTGTGAATGATAAGTCCTTGTGCAGAATCTCTGTAGTTGACAGTTGTGAGGGGAGGCAAAAAGATCTATGTCTGGGCATCCCCATTTCCTTGTTATCATGCTGAAGACCTGTGGATCTAGTTTCCACTCGTGAGGGTCCATGAGGTTTCTGCTTAGTTCATCTGCCAGAGTATTTTTCTTTCCTGGCAGGAATTGTGCCCGCAGATGTACTTGATAGGTCAGTGCTGTGTTCCACAAAGTCATGGCTTGCCTGCAGAGGGAGTAGGAATGTGTGCCCCCTTGCTTGTTTATGTACCACATAACTGTAGTATTGCCCGTCTTTAGCCATAGTTGTCCTGGATGTAGTAAATCCTTGAAGGCTGTCAGGGCATTCTGTACAGCTAGCATCTCTTTTTGATTGATATGAAGATGCATTTGGTCCACGGGCCACGTGCCCTGAATACATTTTCCTGCCATGTGTGCCCCCCAGGCATAATCCGATGCATCTGTTGTTAGTGTCTGCCTAGCTGTGGGTAAAGTGAAAGGCTATCCCTTGTTGTGGTGAAAGGCCTGTACCCACCATCGAAACTCCTGTTGCAGGCAGGGAATAAGAGTTATTATTGTTTCCAGGCTGTGGCAATGTTGAGTCCAAACACTTTTAGATACCATTGTAGCTTCCTCATATGCAGTCTTGCATATGGAGTTAGCAGGATGCAGGATGCCATGAAGCCCAAAGCCTGCAGAATTTTTCTTGCAGGTAGCTGGGTCTTTGTTGCCATCATTTGAAAGTAATGAGTCAGTTGCCTTTGCTTGTCTGGCATGAAATAAGCCATCTGGGCAGTTGTATTTAAGCTTTCACCCAGGAATA
Organism: Protopterus annectens; assembly: GCF_019279795.1. Taxonomy (NCBI): domain Eukaryota; kingdom Metazoa; phylum Chordata; order Ceratodontiformes; family Protopteridae; genus Protopterus; species Protopterus annectens. Next base: position 1,096,975,325 of record NC_056747.1, on the reverse strand, counting down.
TTATCTCTTGAGAGAGCACTAGTTTTGATTTCTTTTTGTTTACCGTGTACCCTAGGCAAATTAGTAATCTTTTTACAAACGCCAGATGCTTTAGTAGAATGTCATTGTTCTCTGCTTGAATAAGGCAGTCATCCAAGTAGGGATATATTTGAATTCCTTTTTGTCTGCAAAATGCAATTACTGGAGCCAGGCATTTTGTGAAGACCCTGGGTGCAGTAGATAAGCCAAAGGGCAGTGCAGAGAATTGGTAATGCATTGAGCCAGCTATGAATGTGAGGTATCTTCTGCAGGATTGTCTGATTGGGACATGCAGGTATGCCTCTTTGAGGTCCAAAGTAACTAGCCAAGCCTTCTTGCCCAGCATGGGTAGAAGTTGCTGCAGTGTCAACTTTTTGAATTTTGGAACGTCCAGGAAAGTATTTAGAATAGACAGGTCCAGTATTGGTCTCTAGGCTTTCTCCTTTCTGGGTACCAAGAAAAGTCTTGAGTAAAATCCTTGCCCCTGCTCTTGCTGTGGTACTTTTTGAATAGCCCTCATGTCCATGAGAGCAGAAATTTGTTTTTGTGCCTCTGCCCATTGATTGTGTGGCAGGTCTGGCATCCCTTTTGACCTTGGTAGGGTGTGAAAGTGGAACCTGTAACCCTGAGAAACAATATTCAGTACCCATTTGTCCTGGGTGATTATGTGCCAATTTTGTGAGAAAAGTGCTAGTTTTCCCCCTAAGGGTGCTGCCATAAGGTAAGTGCTTGGCATTTGTAGAGGAAAGTCATTGGGACTGTTCCTATAAGGTTGTGATTTGTCTTCTCCGCCTTTGGGGGCTGAAGCATCCCATTGTTTAGGTCTGCATGAGCCTTGGGGCTGAGATATGCCTCTTGGGCATCTGTATCTGCCTCTTTGTGGCCCATCTGACACTGGAAAGGACCAATTTTTAAAAGGCCAGTTCCTGCTAAATCTAGGTGGCTGAACCTGTAAGAAATCCTTTACTGTCTGCATTGATTTTGCTTTATCCTCCATTTTCTTTAACACCTCTTCTGCCTTAACACCAAACAAAGTATGCTGTAATGGAGCATCCAATAATTTTGCTTTAACATGATCAGGTAAACTCTGTTCTTTTAACCAAGGATGCCTTTGAATGACAGAACCTGTAACTGTGGCTCTGCAAGATGCCTCTAATGAATCAAAACCACATTGCAAAGTATGCGTTCCCACTTGTTCAGCTACATGCAATAAATCCTGCATTTCCTTGTTCTCAGGACATTCAGAGCTTGTAAGCATTTTCTGTTTTAGCAAAGACATTAGGTATTGTTGATATTTAAGCATGTGAAACTGGCAGTTTAAAGCCCTTACAGCTAAGGTAGCAGAGGTGCAAACTTTTTGCCCCATCTGTTCAGTGCTCTAGAATCCCTATCAGAGGGAACAGGGTTTTTTGCAGTGGATGCCTTGACCCCTTTGGGACCCTGAGAAATAGTTTCTGGGTCAGTAGCAGGGTTTTTATAAAGAAATTTATGGGAATCTGGAACCCTGTAGTACCAATCTGGCTTAACTGGTGCAGGGGGTAAAGAATCAGGAGTCAAACTGGATTTTGAAAATACATCATCAACAATATCTAGTACAGGGGGGATAGCAAGAGGCCTGTGCTGAGGCAGTAAAAGAAAGTCTCTGAGCCTTTTCTTGGATTCTGAATAATCCTGGCTCTCCCAATGGAAATGCTCCCTCATGGTGTGCAGGGTTTCCCCAAAAGAGCAGTCCACAGGAGGAGAGGCTGAAGGGATAGATTCTTCAGCATCAGAGTCCTCATAGGGAGGAAGAGAATATCCCTGTTCTGAAGAGGAATCAGAAGAAATAGAAACCTGGTCAGAGGAGTCATAGCCAGTGTCTTGCCTAGGCCTTTTATCAGGAGGGGGATGGGAACCCCTGATCAAAGTAATTAGGTCCTCAGCCATTTTGAGCATCTGTTTCTTTGGCATGGATGACTGTCCAGGAGAATGCTGTACTTGTTTCTTTGTCTTTAAAGGTGTTTTAGACTTTCCCTTGGCTGTTGAAGTGGTCTTGATAGTAAGCTGTGTAGGTCTGAAAACACCCTCAGAAGCCGATGCCTGCTCAGCGGATCCGGACCCACCTGAGGGAATTGTTTCCGTAGGCCCAATACCTTGAGTTTCCAGAGGCATAGCTGTCTCCACGTGGGAGTCAGAGGCAGCCTGTGGCTCTGAGGTAGCGGGTGTCAGGGGCTGTGAAAGCGCCTCACTGAAAACTGGCGAACCGGCGATTGGCCTAGAAGAGGCTTCATCGTCGGTTTTGGACCTCGGATGCCTGTCTTTTTCTTTGTCCTTGCGCTTTTTATGGACTCCAGTCATCAAGTTGTTCCGATGGCATTATATAGTTAAACCTTCGGCCAAAGTAATGTAAAGCAAAATCAAACCGACGCTTAATAGTATGTTGGTTGAATCTAGCACAAAACTGACAACTAGCAACGTCGTGGTCAGGGTCTAGGCAAGGAATACAGTAAGAATGAAAATCCTTATGAGGTATTTGCTTCCCACAAGAAATACAATTGTTAACTTTTACTGACATTGGTCTGGAGCAAGAAAAAGTTTCCCCAACGGGGTACTTAGCTTTATTGAAGACTTCAGATCTGAAATTCAATTTCAAAAATCTCAGGAGTCAGCCAACCGGCACTTGCACGCTGCTTTTGCATCGGGCACCACGTGGCAAGAAAGACCGAAGAAAATGGAGTCGGCTGCATCTTATATACCCCTGGCGCACTGACGTCAGGGAAGAGGTGACAGCAACCGACGCCAGACCAGGACTTTGGAATTCAGGCCAACTGTGGGTAGCCTGCCAGCAGGATAACCCAAGTGTAATGACTGCAACAGTGAAAACACAATGAACATCAGGAGAGAAACACTGTACAAGCATAAGATGTTGCCGGTACAACCAACAAGCTTAACTTGTTATGGCTAAATCACCCCTCGCCTGACATTGTGGCTATTACCAAATTTTTGTCTATAAAAAGATAACCCTAACCTATCTAATTTTTCCTGAGTACCTCTACCTTTCTAAACAATGATGAACCAAAATAACTGGTAACTATACCAAGTGATAGTTGGCGACTTGAAAACAACTATTCTGGCAGGTAAATGGCCATTATGTATAATCAAACAACAGATGTGGTCATTTACTTTTATTTGCAGACTGCTTCAGTACCTACGTTTTATGGCCACTTCATTGACTATATATACCTCAGATATCTGACTGTAATCAATAAAGCCAGCCTTAGGTGAAATAACTCCATATTCAAAGGACTACATGGGTCCTCCAACTGCAAACTAGTCCTGCCTTTACAACTGCAGAGCTTTTCTTCTATGTTCTCCTCACCATGGCCCCTTACTATTATCATAGATATCTTATTTATTGTTATTTCACATTTTGTCTTGCTTTATAGCTTCACCTTATCCGTTTTACAGACCCTAACTGACCAAGATTCCACTGTAATAACTTTGGCAGAAGTAATTGGTCCTTTAGAAGTCACATGGTTTTAGGATGCCATGAAGTGTTTCTTGCAGCTTTTTCATAGGTTCATAGGTTGGTACTAGGCTATCGGCCCTAGGGCCTATACAAACCTAGCCATAACAATTCCCTGGCTATTTCTTCCCACAATATTTACTTCCCTGGACCCCTGTCTAGCAGGGCAACTGATGTGATCCCTGGGGTGAATTTCCTATCTCCTATTCAATCGTCAAGGTTCCTTTTGAAGAGGGCCAAAGAGGAGCTCTGCTTGACATGTATGGGCAGTCTATTCCAGAGTCTGGGGAGTCTCTGGGTCAGGAACCTATCCCTCCAGCATGTTTTGTTCATTGTGATGACAAGGTCTAGATCCCTGGAGCATGTGTTTCTGAGGTATTGGGATTTCTTTAAGTGTAGCATGTCCAACAGCTCTGGGTTTGACATGGCCTAGTATGTTAAGCAGAGATTGCCTCTGAGTAGACGATATGTGACAGAGTATAGCTGGAGTTTTTTTAGGCAGTCAGCATACGGCATCTGCTTTAGGCCTGTGATTCTTTTAGTGAGGTATTTCTGCGGCCTTTCCAGTTGTTGCAGATGTCTTGAGAGGTACATAACAAACAGGCATTGTATTCTATAATGGGTCTAATGAGGGATGAGTACAGCGGGACAATGACCTACTTTTTTCTGGATGAAAAGCCCTTAGTGATAAGGTATGCCACATAGAAGGATTTCCTGACTGTTGTGGTGATGTGTTTATCGAAGGTGAGATCACTGTCCACCTGTGTCCCTAAGTCTCTTATCATACTTTCAGTGTTTAGTGTACTGCCACCTATGTGATAATTCATGGGTACATGCTTTTTCTCAAAGGGGATAACTATACATTTTTTGGCATTGAGCTTGTGCCCATGGCTCTGGCACCAAGCATCTGTTTCTGTAAGGCTCTTTTGTAGAATATCCACATCATCTGAGGATTCAAAAATGGCTCCCAGTTTGCAGTCATCTGTGAACTTTGTTAGCCAGAGCCCCTTAGTGTTAGCCTGTACTTTCAGAGAAGTAGATGCCAAACAAGAGCGGTCCCAGGACTGAACCCTGAGGTACTCCACTTGTCACTTGTCTGGAGCTGGATTTGGAGTTGGCTACTTTTACAGTGTGGGTTCTGTCAGTAAGCCAGTTGGCAACCCATCAAGTGACATAGGGATTAATGCCCAGCTTAGTAAGTTTATATATGATTCCAGATTGGGGGATAGTGTCAAAGGCCTTGGCGAGTTCCAGATAGGCTGTGTGGACTGCCTTACTCTCGGCCACAGCTCTGGAGATTGATTTGAAGAAGTCAATCAGTTTCAGGGGACAAGATCGGCCCTTCACAAACCAAACTGGGTGGGGTCCAGTGTTTGAAGGTTGCCAGTGTCTTTGTTTATAAGTTCCATGATAATATGTTCCATGGCCTTGCAGATCAGGCTCATCAGACTGATGGGGTGGTAGTTCCCAGGATCCAAGGTGGATACCCCTTGTGGAGTGGGATAACTGTAGCTGTGCACCACTCAGTGGGTACAAAGCCTGAGGTGAGGCTGTGATTAAACATGACACTTAGGTGAGGTGCCAGTTCATTTTGTAGTTCATGTAGTACACAGCCCAGGATGTCATCTGGTCCCATGGATGCTGTATTTTTAGCTTTGGAGATTGCGTTTTTTACCTGTGTTGCCATTATTACTGCAATTTGGCAATCTTTCGGTATTGAGATGGGCCCTTTATGGGGTGAGAGGGGTGTGAAGTTGGCACTGAATCGATCTGCCATGATATTGGCAATATCCTTGGGATCAGTATATTTAATGCTATTCTGTTGTAGTTCAGAGCAGATCTGAGGATTGCCATTTAGATTCTTGACATAGCTATAGAATACCTAGTGGTTGTCTTTGGAATCTTTGTCAATTTTATTTTTGTAACTCAGGGCTAGGGTCATACCTGCCTGGGCCACATGATCTGAGAGCTCTTTCATGTCTCTTTTCATGAAGTCCAGAGAGGTACATCTGAAGTCATTCACTCCAACATGCACAATGACAGAGTCATATTTGTACTTGTTGTGGAGTGACTTGAGTGCATGTGTTATGTGGTGGATCCTGGCACCCGACAGGCAGCTGACTGTAATTTTCTCCTTGTTCAGCCTGGTGAGTGGGACATCAGTTTGCCTGACTATAGAGTCACCTATGACTAAAGTGTTGGGTATGTTGTCTTTCCTTAGGGGCTGTTGTTGGGTGGCACACTGATGTGAGCTATGTGACACTTTGGTTGTGATTGGTGTTTGTTTGCTTTAAAGCTTCAGAAGTCCTTGTTGTTTGGGCAGGTTACTGTTAAGGGCCTCTGCATATGAGGGTTTAGTGTTGCTATGTGAGAGTGTTTGCGGTGTAGGTTTAGAAGGGCTATGTGCTGCTTGAGGTGAAGTGCGGGTGTTAACCTTCTCCTCTTGACTGCCTAGCACAATCTTGGGTGGAGAGAGCTTTGCTTCCAGTTTGGCTATGTAAGTGCATCTCTTGCAGGTTGTAGTGTTGGGTGGTAGGAGGAGAGGGTTGTCTGTGTACATGAGGAAATTGCTGCATTGCCCCAGTATGCCCAGATTCATCAGGTGGACAGGAGAAATCACCGGAAGCTGACCCCTGGATATGCTGTTTGGTGCTTTTTTTTGCAAAGTACAAGAGCTGTTTTCCCTTACCTTAGCAAGGTATTTTGCAATCATAGGCTGTTTAGTGCCTATGATTAATTTCTCCTTATTAACAAGGAGAGTTGAGTGTTTGTATCAATTTAAGGCTTTAGTGCCTATGATTAATTTCTCCTTATTAACAAGGAGAGTTGAGTGTTTGTATCAATTTAAGGCTTCTTAGTGCTTTCCAGCAAGTTTTAGAGAAAGTGCTAGTCACAGTGATGCTTATAGGTAAGATGAAAACAAATGGTTTATCCTAAATATTGCAGTGTGCACTAGAGAAGTTAGATGTGAAAGTAGGTAAGTTTTACCTGTCTAAAAATTTGTTTTAGTGGAGAGTCACTATTTTTAAAACAGCAAGATAGATTGAAAGGGGGTGGTCACTTTTGTATTCTGGTACTATGGAATACAGTTAGATTGCCAATAAATTTAAATAGTTGAAGGGGGGTGATTTCACAAAATGATAATTTTGTGCTGACTCACACAAGCCAGTAAAAGTAGAGAGTAAATGAGATATATGGTCAAATTAACGTAAGGGGCAGGCAACTAGAAAGACAGTGGTGTTTAAGAACACAACAGTAACTGGGTTGGAGGGTGAAGAAACATTTCTGCTTGACTCACAAGAGACAGAGCTGTGGTCTCTTTTCAAGTTTTAATATGCAGTTAAAAAGCAGAATACAAGTAAAACACAAGGTAAAGAAAACAAATCACAGTATTAAAAATAGAAAAAGCCAATAAAGTAATAAAAATACAACAAATAAAAAGCAAACTAACCTTTCCCTCACAGCAAAGTGTAGCAGAGTCTGGGTAAGCCTTTCTCTCTGAAATGTTTTATTTTACCCATTAAATAGAAGGTTTAGTTCATAGCTCCATCCCCTCAGTTCACAGATAATAACCTTAACTGACCTGTTCTATCTTCTGTGTGAGTCCTTAATTGATCTGTTCTGATTTCTGCCTGACTCACAAGAGACAGAGCTGAGGTCTCTTTTCAAGTTTTAATATGCAGTTAAAAGCAGAATACACATAAAACACAAGGTAAAGAAAACTAATCACAGTATTCAAAATAGAAAAAGGCAATAAAGTAATACAAAATACAACAAATAAAAAGGCAACTAACCTTTCCCTCACTGCAAAGTGTAGCAGAGTCTGGGTGAGCCTTTCCAGTAAAGCTCTGAAATGCTTTATTTTACCTCTTAAATAGAAGGTTTAGTTCCTAGCTCTACCCCCTCAGTTCACAGACGACTAACCTTAACTGACCTGCTCTATCTTATGTGTGAGTCCTTAATTGATCTGTTCTGATTTCTGCCTGACTTACAAGAGACAGAGTTGTGGTCTCTTTTCAAGTTATAATATGCAGTTAAAAGCAGAATACAAGTAAAACACAAGGTTAAGAAAACAAGTCACAGTATTCAAAATAGAAAAAGGCAATAAAGTAATACAAAATACAACACATAAAAAAAGCAAACTAGCCTTTCCCTCACAGCAAAGTGTAGCAGATTCTGGGTGAGCCTTTCTGTTTTTTTACAACCTTTTGATCTAATGATAGCCTAAACAAAAAATCATGAGTAAGGAAAGGAATTCTGTCTTATGTTTTTCAAGGAAAAATAAGTTGGTTTAAAGCTTAATGGTCAGAGTTAATAATTTTTATTTATTTTATTTATTTTTTATTTTACATTTCTTTACTAGGAATGTCTGACTGGACAAAATGTTCTTTTTCAGTGGAGGCCTGGGGAGAAAAGCTCCATATTTATAAATAACAGTATGATACATATGCAATGTACAAATACAAATGTTGATTCAATCTCAGATACAAGCACAAAATGAAAAATGCATGTTATACATTTCACTAATACACTCTTATAGTCTAGGTAGGAATAAAAAGAATAGCAGTACTGTGACCAAAGGTAAAAAACAAGCAAGTTAAGTATACATATGCTTAGTAGGGTACACTATTCAAATACAAAAATAACTGGCTGTGTTCTTTTAGTTGCCTTAGGACATCTATTTCCTAACCAGAGTTTCTGCAAGAACAGGCCCAGCATTCAGATAGATGTGATTTGAGAAGCTGTTTAAAGTTGGAGTTTTTTTTTAAGTTGGAAGTGTTAGTAGTTGTTCTGATATTTAATGGCAGGGAATTCCAAGTTTTGGCTATGCAGTTTGAGTAAAGTGAAACTCCAGCTGCATTGTTAGTTTTGGATTTACTTAAAAAGGATTTGTTAGCAGAACACAATACTCTGTTATTGAAGTAGTGTAACAGTAGAATTTGAAGTACTGGTGTTTTTTTTTCTGGCTGATTTAAATAGTAGTTCTCAATAAAATTCAATGATAAATGCTTGCAAAGATATATAAGTCCTATTTGGTAATAGTGCCAGCCTTACTACTCCTCCAAAAAAGACAGATACATTCTCTGTGACCCACTGGTGCTAAGTTGGGATGAAAGTAAGACCACAAATGGCCAGAGACATATATTATACAGGTGAGGGTCTGGAAAAAGTAACAAAAGTAGATAAATCTCACACCAAGACAGGGAGTACATGCAGATTCCACACAGAAGGAATCACAGCCAAAAACTCAACTAGAGAAGCAAGCTTTGTTAAAAGGCAACACCACTTGATGTATTGCTGTGCCATTGATCAGATGCTATCACACACATCCAGGCCAGACCACCACAGACACACACACACACACACACACACACACACACACACACACACACACACACACACATAGATACACAAACACACTCACACATACATATACACCCATAAACACACACAGAGATTTGATCATAACTTATAGTTACATGTATGACTGAGACTCTACACCTCAGATGTTTGATTATGTTTAATAAATAAATATATAAAAAAATGTATTATCATCCTTTTCGATAAGAGCAGTGTTCCTAACTACCACATCAACATAAACACCCTCATCATGCATTCAGTGGTGACAGACATGGGCACACAGGTTGACAGTAACCTTATCTTTGATCAACATGTCTCCACAGTGGTAAGAAGGGCATTCTATATTGACCGTCTCATAAGTCCTCCAGAAAAAAAAGACATTATAACCTCCCTGTACTCTGCTGCTCGTCAGGCCAATAATTGAGTACAACGCCCCTTTTGGTATGTACCTTTCCAGGTACTTACAGCAATTGGAGAGACCACAAAAGTTCCTCACAAGGAGAATTCAGGTATTCAGCATCTGTCCTATGTGGATCTGCTGAAATCACTGTCACTTTATTTCCTTTTCATACAGACTACTCAGAGGTGATCTCTGCCTTGCATATAAGGCAATCAATGACTCTGCTTTATTGGAAATGCTGCTTATCCATAAGTCCAATGGCTCAAGGGTTACTCGCACTAAAGATCTTAACCTGATATGTGACATTAATGGAATCTGCTGGAGGGAAAACAGGTTTGTCTCCCAATGGTTACCACACCTGTGAAACAGACTCCTAATTTACATCAAGCAGAGCACCTGTTTGGACTGCTTCAAGCTCAGTCTGGACGATTGGATGGGTAATTGTAAATTCACCCCAGGGGTTCTACCTATGTCTCTCTTGGACAGGTGCAATAGGTGCTGATCATGGAAACAAGGGCAGAACTTGGTTAGGCTTGTAAGGGCCCAAGGGCCAATAGCCTAGTAACTTCCTATGATCCTATGAATAATTGCGACATAGGAATTTATCTTTTCAGCTCACTGCTGTCAGAGTACTGAGTGCACACTGACCACAACCTCTACCCCCACCATACCTCTCAAGCTGTTAGCTCAAGAATCAAGGAAAAGCTAAAAATAATCATGCACAAAAGACCAAAATGAGGGCAGCTACTGCCTCTATACACTTAAAACTTGCTAAAATAGCAGGCTTTGCATTACCATGCTTTTTGAAGGGTATTAAGTTTGACACTTATATGTCTCCCTTCCTTATTTACTGACTGCAGTCCTCACTGATTTTGCCACAAATGCCACAAACTTTACAAGGAACAGACCAAAGTATGAGGCATAGAAAAAAAATCTGAGATATTTTATGAAATCAGGACAGTTAAGAACATCTGTATATCCTCCCTCCCCCATACACACACATTTAAACAGTAACCAGCATAGTATAAAATGTAATCAAAGCAAAATAAAATAAAAATACCACTAAGACCACTGATACAAGCAAAAAGCAGATTTATGAAATACTTAGCACCTTGGCTTACACAGCCTTCAAAGAGTAAAAACATCACAAAACACAATACATCATAAAACAATTAATTAATTAATTAAGCGTGCAATTTAAATCACATACTTCCAATTACATTCCTTGTTAAGTCCAAGAGGCTCCACGGTACCATACTTTAAAATAAGGAGGGCTTCTTTTTTAAGAAGTTTATTTTTTAAAGTCACACATTCAACTATACCAACTTGTAGTTTTTCCAGAAGACAGCCCTTAAGAGACTCAGGGTTAGAATTATGTACTACCATAAAGTGATTACCAAGGGGGATCTCTAGTTTTTTTTTATTTTTTATGTCCCTAATATGATCCTGTAGGCGAACCCTAAAGCTCCGATATGTTTCCCCTATATAGAACATATTGCATCCATATCTCAACATATACACTACCCCCTCAGTATTACAGTTATATCCATACTGGGCTACAAATTTAATACCATTAATATGGGAAAAGAAGCTCACTATATGTTGGCAGATAGAACAGCCATCACATGGAACAGTGCCATTATGTGTATTTAAACTCTGACTAATATTAACATCTGATGACATTAAATTGGTTATGTACCAGTATATCTGACACACAGCTCTTTTATATGCAATTTTCACAAAATTATATAATATAGAATTCAAAATTTTAGCCCTTAAGAGCATAGGCCACAAGCTTAGCACTTTTTAACAATTTCCCCAGTTATAACATTAAAAGTAGTTACTAGGAAAATTTCCTTCTGGCCTCCATCATTCACAACCTTATTGGCATGCTTTTTCCCACTGACAGGCATTATTTTCCCATTAACACAGGCATTATAAAATTCTCACTGAGAGTTAACAGGATAACTTATATGCATAATTTTTTGTTTAGCTTCCCTAACCAACTGAACATCATAGCCTCTTTTAATAAACATATATTCAGCTTCTAAAGTTTCTCTGTCAAAACTTGTGTTAAGGCTACATAACCTATGAATTTATAAGAATTCATTATAAGGCAGTACCTTAACTAGATGTTTGGGATGACAACTACTCCCATGTAAAAATACATTTCTATAATCAAATTACCTATGGAGACTAGTGAATCCCTCTAAACTAATATCCAAAAAATCCACTCGAGGGCCTAGCTGCATACCATCAAAACTCAAGCCCATAGTATTAGATTGTAAGTCATTCACAAACTTAAGGGCCTCTGTTTTAGTTCCTTGGCATAAAAAAATAAGATCATCAATAAACCTAAAATATAAAATAACTTGTGATCTAAAGAAATCATGCCTATAAACAAAATCATCTTCAAGCTTAGCCATAACTAGGTTAGCATACATGGGGGCAAAAGCCGCCCCCATGGCAGTACCCTGTAGTTGCTGGAAAATGTCTCCATTAAACATAAAAAAAATATTTTTCAAACAAAACATAACTAAATCTATCAAAAATGAGACATGGGAGAATCCCCCAAAAAATAAAACAAAGCTTGCATACCAATTTCATGCCTAATATTGGTGTAAAGACTTTTGACGTCCAAACATAACCAAAACATGTCTGTATTCCAGACATTCCTCCTTATTTTACTCAGAAAATCCTGACTATCCCTGATATAAGAGGCTGTATTCATAACATATTTTTTCAACTGTTCATAGGTTGGTACTAGGCTATCGGCCCTAGGGCTTATACAAGCCTAGCCATAACAATTCCCTGAATATTTCTTCCCACAATATTTACTTCTCTGGACCCCTGTCTAGCAGGGTGACTGATATGATCCCGGGGATGAATTTCCTATCTCCCATCCAATCATCAAGGTTCCTTTTGAAGAGGGCCAAGGACATGTATGGGCAGTCTATTCCAGAGTATGGGGAGTCTCTGGGTCAGGAACCTATCCCTCCAGCATGTTTTGTTCATTGTGATGACACGGTTTAGATCCCTGGAGCATGTGGCTTTGAGGGATTGGGATTTCTTTAAGTGGAGCATGTCCAACTGCTCAGGATTTGACATGGCCTTGTATGTCAAGCAGAGATCGCATCTGAGTAAACGATATGCCACAGAGTATGGCTGGAGTTTTTTTAGACGGTAAGCATATGACATCTGCTTTAGGCCTGTGATTCTTTTAGTGAGGTATTTCTGTGGCCTTTCTAGCTGTTGCAGATGTCTTGTGAGGTTCATACCAAACAGGGCATTATAGTCAAAAATGGATCTAATGAGGGATGAGTACAGTGGGACAATGACCTCCTTTTTACTGTATGAAAAGCCCTTAGTGATGAGGTGTGCCACATAGAAGGATTTCCTGATTGTTGTGGTGATGTGGTTATCGAAAGTGAGACCACTGTCCACCTGTGTCCCTAAGTCTCTCATCACACTTTCAATGTTTAGTGTACTGCTACCTATGTGGTAATTCATGGGTACATGTTTTTTTCCAAAGGGGATAACTATACATTTCTTGGCATTAAGCTTGAGCCCATGGCTCTGGCACCAAGCATCTGTTTCTGTAAGGCCCTTTTGTAGAATATCCACATAATTTGGGGATTCAATAATGGCTCCCAGTTTGCAGTCATCTGCAAACTTTGTTAGCCAGAGTCCCTTAGTGTTGGCCTGTACTTCAGAGAAGTAGATGCCAAACAAGAGTGGTCCCAGGATTTAACCATGAGGTACTCCACTTGTCACTTGTCTGGAGCTGGATTTGGAGTGAGCTAGTTTTACAGTCTGGGTTCTGTCAGTAAGCCAGTTGGCAACCCATCAAGTGACATAGGGATTTATGCCCAGCTTAGTAAGTTTATCTATGATTCCAGAGTGGGGGGGTGGTGTTGAAGGCCTTGGCGAGGTCCAGATAGGCTGTGTGGACTGCATTACCCTCGTCCACAGCTCTGGAGACTGATTCAAAGAAGTCAGTCAGATTCAGGAGACAAGATCGGCCCTTCACAAACCCAAACTGGGTGGGGTCCAGTGTCTGAAGGTTGCCAATGTCTTTGTTTATAAGTTCCGTGATAATGCGTTCCATGCCCTTGCAGATCAGGCTTGTCAGATTGATGGGACAGTAGTTCCCGGGATCAAAGGCGGATCCTCCTTTGTGGAGTGGGATAACTGTAGCATGTAGCAACACACTTATATTTTTCAAAAAATACATCTGTGCAGATACTATGGGTCGACCACTAAGGCTGGCTAAACCTTTATGTGTTTTAGGAGGACAGTAAAAAACTGCTATAGAGTAGTCATCCACTCCAAACTTCCTTTCCACATCTTTAGAAGTAAAATATCCCAACCTTAGACCTTTGTCTAACAAAAGTTGATATTCTTTAATAGCTTCAAAATAATCAGAAACATCACATTTCCTATAAATCTCCACATTATTCAAATGTTTATAGCACATCTCTAAATATTGTGTGTAGTGCATAATTACTATCTGGTTGCCCTTATCAGAAGGTTTAACCACCCATCTTTTATCATTACCAAATTCCAATAGGGCTAACCATTGCTGTTTAGTTAAATTGAAGCATATGTTAGACTTACTTTTAATACAATACCAATACATTTGTTCTACTTCAAAGTTCAGTGTTGCAAAGTATCCTTGTAAGGTATAATTTAAGAAATGGAAATAAAAGAACTATTAACAGAGATAGCATCAGTGTTCAGTTGGCAGTAAGCATTAAGACTGTCCTCGAACAAGTCTTCCTGAAATGACAAGCATGAGTGAAAAGAATCATCACTACTTTCATTGCAATCATTAGTAACAACCCCACCCTCCTGTTTAAAGTAATACATCAAATGTAATTTTCTACTAAAAGAAAAGATTTCATTTTTAAGCACATGCAATCTCGGTAAAGCAGTTGGTATGAATTTAAACCCAAAACATAGCAGGACATAACAACATCAGGAATTTCACATTTAGACAAATTTAATACATGTACATTATCACAAACTTCATTAATACCAGCGTTTCCTTTTGTTGAACTGTCCCTTCTTGTTATAATTCTTCTGCTGGCCCCATTCATTATGGCCCCATTTTCTGTTATTAAAGTCAGTTCTTGTAGAGCTAGAGTTGCGAAAGCAGTTGTGCAAGTCTTTGGGATTTTGCGCTGCAGGTAAGGCCAGAATCTGCTCAACATTACCCTCAGCTCTTGCAATCATATCTGCCTCCTCAGAAGCAGCAAAAACAGACTGAGGTAGAAGCAGAAACATTGTTACCCCGACCAGCATCATTCCTCCCGTTATTACTTCTGCCTCTAGACGAAAACAATCTATTCGATTTTCATTTCCAAAGAAACGCTTTGTCAAGGTTAGAGTCCTTAATATCCCTATTAATCTTGTAGCTTTTACGCTCTACTATCAGCTGTTCAAAATCCACAAGTCTACCATTAATTTCATAACCAGCATAGTACCTGAAAAATGCTATGCTTAACAAAAATTGCTCCCACACTCATGCATAGCTCTCAACAAATCAGGGACACATCTCAACAGACAAATCCAGAAATAATCAGGGAAATCAGGGGCTGTTTTAAAAATGAATACTATTTAATGGAGATGTTGGCAGAATAACAGCATGTAAATTAATATACGTTTTTTTAAAGTAAAAATAAGTCTATAACTCTAATTATTGTCATTTTTTATACATTATAATTTACCACCATTCTCCAAATGTCACCAGTTTTAGGAGGGATTAAGAGAGACAGAAATAACATTTGAGTCAAAATTAGGGATGTTCCTCAAAACTGGGGATAGTTGAGAGGTATAGTCATGTCACTACAGTCTTGCAGTTAACTTCTTTCACTTTCAGTCACCTTTGGCAGCCTGAGCCAATAGGAAGGGCTTCTCACTGCTTCATGCAACTGCTCAATGAGATGCTTGTCGAGTAATGCATCTGATAACTTCAAAGGGATCAAAGAGACTAAGCTGATTTTTTGACTGTCTTTCCTTTCTTTGGAACTTTGTTTATTTTTATTTAAGTTGAGAAGTTTAAAACACTACAGTGGCAACGTTTCAGTTTCCTGGTATATTTGGAACTAGGAATTGTTCCACGTGGACTGAGGATTCTCAAAATGCCATCTTTTGGGAATACTTAACCTGCACTTTTAAAGAGATGGCAGGAGTTAAATTTGAAATTGGGTCTGGAATGATTATATGTTTTTAATGAATGACTACTCCTCGAAAATAGAACTGCAACTTTAAGAAGAAATCAGTAAGTTGGAAAGTGACATTTCTAACTTGCCTAACTTTTCATCTCATGCTCATGATTATGATAAGATGCTTGAGAGAATAAGTATGATAAAAATCTTGAGAATGTAAAATTTCGAAACTTGAACAGAGATATTAATGATTTTAATAATGGACAGATTTTTTCTTGGCCAAGGAGCAATGGCAAAAATAAACATGGTAATATAGAAAATAGTGGGACAGCTAATATTAATAATAAGGCTCAGTAAATGCATTAGGTGACATAACTGCACCATTGCATTCAAAACAACAGTTTGGTTCCCTAACTACCAAAGGTGAACAGTCGGCCAATGAGACATCTGCCCAGAATGTTAGCAATGAACCTAACACCTCCCACAATGCTTTACCAGCTCAATCATTGGCTGTTACGGAATCTACTGATAGGCTTTCGGATTTTTATAATGTTACACAAGTTGTTCATTTGAAACTGCCTGAGGAAGTAACTTTGAAGAAACGCAATCCATCAAGGGGACGCTCACAGCTCACAGCAGAGAAAAAGGGAAAGAGTTCAAAGTGGTCCACACACATGCAGGAGGACTCACAAACACGTACTGTGAATAATCAATGTGTTGTTAATTTGTCCGATATTTTGTTTTAATAGCAATGGACTTACCCTTACTGAGTAATAGTTTGAAGCTTGTTCTGGTGAATACTGATACTTTGGTTAATGCACTTACTGATTTAAAGCTATTTACTCTGGACTTAGATTTAAAACTGACTTTCAAAGAATCTTCAACTGTACAAGATGGTTGCTGTAAATGTGCAAGTACATTTATTCCCTTTAACCACCCTGTTGTACATGCCTTTCATGATGTCTGTGAACTGCATTTACGCCACTATTATAACCAAAAAGAGCTTAAGTGGTATTATAACTTATTGCATGAAGAATGTGAAGCTCTATTAAAACTGGAAATGAATAATGACATTGTGATAAAGAAAGCAGACAAGGGTGCGGCTATTGTTGTGATGAATAAGAAGAATTATTTACACTCGATGTACTTAATATTATCTGATGAAAATGTCTTTAAGGAAGTATCTGTGTATGATGCAAATAGGTGCATAAGTGGCATTTATATACTGATTTTTGATTTACAGGCTATGAATGATATATCTGTGGATTTTTTTATTGTTTTTCTGTCCCCTGTCCTGTGATACCAGCACTTTATGGATACCAAAGATTCATAAATCGTTACAAGACCCACCATGAGACCTATCATCTCTTGTAGGGACTGGTCTACTGAACGCATATTTTTGTACCTACAGAATACATTATGTAAACAGCCCAAATATGCAAAGAGTTTTATGAGTGGTTTAGAAGAAGGAAACCTGATTTTCAAATGGTGGTCCTTGATATAAAATCTTTATTTACAGTGATCCCTAATAACCCAGCCACTGGGGATGCACAAGCCAGTGCATTTCTTTGTGCCGATCCCAAGTCCAGATAAATGGGGAGGGTTGCATCAGGAAGGGCATCCAGTGTAAAATTGTGCCACATCACACATGCAGAAAACTGTACAGAAACTCATACCAGATCGGTTGAGGCCCGGGTTAACAACGACCGCCACCAGCACTGTTGGCCAACAGGGTGCTGGCGGAAATTGGGCTACTGTTCGCTGAAGGAGGAGAAGAGGCGGAAGGCATGCTTGAAGGCAGGTAAGGCTAGGACTGTGATAGTGAGGGTCGGAACTTTGAATGTTGGCAGTATGACTGGTATAGGGAGGGAGCTAGCTGATATGATGAACCGAAGGACGGTTGGTATATTGTGTGTGCAAGAGACCAGATGGAAGGGGAGCAAGGCTAGGTGTATCGGAGGTGGTTTCAAATTGTTTTATCATGGTGTGGATGGGAGGAGAAATGGCATAGGCATTATCCTGAAGGAAGAGTATGCTAATAGTGTTTTGGAAGTGAAAAGAGTGTCGGATAGAGTGATGTTTATGAAGCTGGAAATTGATGGTGTAATGATGAATGTTGTTAGTGCATATGCTCCACAAGTTGGGTGTGCTATGGATGAGAAAGAAAAGTTTTGGAGTGAGTTGGATGACGTGGTGATGACTGTACCCAAGGGTGAGAGACTGCTGATTGGAGCAGATTTCAATGGGCATGTTGGTGAAGGGAACAGAGGGGACGAGGAAGTGATGGGTAGGTATGGTGTTAAGCAAAGGAATGCAGAAGGTCAGATGGTAGTGGATTTTGCGAAAAGGATGGACATGGCTGTGATGAATACATATTTTAACAAGAGGGAAGAGCATAGGGTGACATACAAGAGTGGAGGAAGATGCACACAGGTGGATTATATCTTATGTAGAAGGGCCAATCTGAAGGAGATTGGAGACTGTAAAGTGGTGGCAGGGGAAAGTGTAGTTAGGCAGCATAGGATGGTGGTTTGTAGGATAACATTGGTGATCAAGAAGAGGAGGATGAGTGTGAGGGCAGCACCAATGATCAAATGGTGGAAATTGAAAAAGGGTAATTGTGAGGTGATGTTCAGGGAAGAGTTAAGACAGGCACTGGGTGGCAGTGAAGAGTTCCCGAATAGCTGGGTAACTACAGCAGAGCTAGTAAGAGAGATGGCTAGAAGGGTGCTTGGTGTGACATCTGGAAAGAGGAAGGAGGACAAGGAGACCTGGTGGTGGAATGAAGAAGTACAGGAGAGTATGCAGAGAAAGAGGTTGGAGAAGAAGAAGTGGGATTGTCAAAGAGATGAAGAAAGTAGACAAGAGTATAAGGAGATGAGGTGCATGGCAAAGAGAGAGGTGGCGAAGGCTAAGGATAAGATGTATGAAGAGTTGTATAAAAGGTTGGACACTAAGGAGGGAGAAAAGGACCTGTACCTATTGGCTAGACAGAGGGACTGAGCTAGTAAAGATGTGCAGCAGGTAAGGGTGATAAAGGATAATGAGGAAAATGTACTCACAAGCGAGGAGAGTGTGTTGAGCAGATGGAAAGAGTACTTTGAGGGGTTGATGAATGAAGAGAATGAGAGGGAGAGAACGTTGGATGATGTGTGGATAGTGAATCATGAAGTGCAGTGGATTAGCAAGGAGGAAGTAAGGATAGCTATGAAGAGGATGAAAAATGGAAAGGCTGTTGGTCCAGATTACATACCTGTGGAAGCATGGAGGTGTTTATGTGAAATGGCAGTGGAGTTTTTAACTAGATTGTTTAATGAAATCTTGTAAAGTGAGAGGATGCCTGAGGAATGGAGAAAAAGTGTTTTGGTACAGATTTTTAAGAATAAGGGTGATGTGCAGAGCTGTAGTAACTACAGAGGGATTAAACTGATCAGTCACAGCATGAAGTTATGGGAAAGAGTAGTGGAAGCTATGTTAAAAAGGGAGGTGATGATTAGTGATCAGAAGTATGGTTTCATGCCAGAAAAGAGCACTACAGATGCAATGTTTGCTCTGAGAGTGTTGATGGAGAAGTACAGAGAAGGTCAGAAGGAGTTGCATTGCATCTTTGTGGACTTGGAGAGAGCATATGACAGGGTGCCTAGAGAGGAGTTGTGGTACTGTATGAGGAAGTTGGGAGTGTCAGAGAAGTATGTAAGATTGGTACAAGATATGTACGAGGGTAGTGTAACAGTGGTGAGGTCTGCAGTGGGAGTGATGGATGCATTTAAGGTGGAGGTGGGATTACATCAAGGAACAGCTCTGAGCCCTTTCTTATTTGCAATGGTGATGGACAGGTTGACAGACGAGATCAGACAGGAGTCCCCGTGGACTATGATGTTTGCAGATGACATTGTGATCTGTAGTGAGAGTAGGGAACAGGTGGAGATGACCCTGGAGAGGTGGAAATATGCTCTAGAGAGAAGAGGAATGAAGGTCAACAGGACTAAGACAGAATATATGTGTGTGAATGAGAGGAAGGATAGAGGAATGGTGAGGATGCAGGGAGTAGAGGTGGCGAAGGTGAATGAGTTTAAGTACTTGGGATCAAAAGTTCAGCATAATGGTGAGTGTGGAAGAGGGGTGAAGAAGAGAGTACAGGCAGGATGGAGTGGGTGGAGAAGAGTGTCAGGAGTAATTTGTGACAGACGAGTACCAGTAAGAGTGAAAGGGAAGGTCTACAAGAGGGTAGTGAGACCAGCTATGTTATACGTGTTGGAGACAGTGGCATTGACAAAAAGGCTGGAGTCAGAGCTTGACGTGGCAGAGTTGAAGATGTTAAGATTTGCACTGGGTGTGATGAGGATGGACAGGATTAGGAATACATATATTAGAGGGTCAGCCCAGGTTGGAAGGTTTGGAGACAAAGCCAGAGAGGCAAGATTACGTTGGTTTGGACATGTGCTGAGGAGGGATGCAGAGTATACTGGGAAAAAGATGCTAAGGATGAAGCTGCCAGGTAACAGGAAAAGAGGAAGGCCTAAGATAAGGTTTATGGATGTGGTGAGAGAGGATATGCAGGTGGTTGGTGTGACAGAGCAAGATGCAGAGGACAGGAGGAAATGGAAACAGTTGATTTGCTGTGGCGACCCCTAACGGGAGCAGCCAAAAGAAGAAGAAGATTTACAGTGATCCCTAATAATTATGGTGTATTGTCAGTTAGAGACTTGTTACCTTGTCACAGTCAGCTCTCAAATAGACAGGTGGAGACTATATGTGAGTTACTTGAGCTTGTTTTGGAAAATAATATTTTATTTTTGATAATAAGTACTACCATCAGGTCTCTGGTGTGGCCATGGATACCCCCATGGCCAACACCTTTGTAAATCTGGTACTTGATAAATGGGAAAATGAAGTTATATATAATAGCCATGAATACTTTTCAAGTAGAATTTGTTTCTTTAAACATTTTGTGGATGACATTTTTTTCTTATTTGCGAAGGTGAACGTGATGAACCCACTCTGTTGGTTTTCTGAATAATAGTACAGATTTTTAAAAATTTTCTATGACAGCTTCTTCGAGTAATATTGAATTTGTGGATGCTGTTATAAAATTTGATGGGAATGATGTACGTACATCTGCATATAGAAAGTCTGTCCATAGAAATAAGTACTTACATAGAAGGAGAATGCATGCACCGTATGTTTTTAAAGGGATCACTAAAGCACAGATGATCCATATGAGTAGATTGAATACTGACTCTGATAAATGTGTACAACAAATGGAGGTGGTGACACAAGATTTTGTTGACGGGATATGATATTAATTCATTACTCAGTATCAGACAGGATGTTATTTTCTCAAGAGATACTACAGCTAGACCATACTTTAGTAATGATACAATAGTACACAGTTCCTTTAATATACTTTGTGATGATAATTTAGTGCACTATGCGACTACAGATAACTGGGGCATTCTCAGAACGGTGCCTGAATTACAGAAGATTGTTGAAACTCAGCCTAGGTTTATCTGCCATAATTGTCCCAATCTTAACTCATTACATCCGAGTGACGCCTCCAGGTGCATCTTCAGTTACCTCATAATGATGCCTCTAGGCATCAAATATTGCTTTTTCATGTTTGCATCAATAATTTGAAAACCATGCTATGTACAAGGGTTTAAAAGAGTTCATCTTAAAGCTTACACAATGGCAAATTCAACTGCAGTAATATATGACCTCTTTCTAGTGAAAGGGAAAGAAATATTAACTATTGTTTTTATGATATTAATTTCTACAGATTTAATTTTTACATTTTTCTAAATATCTCAACAGCCATGTAACGCAGACAGAACTCCTTAGCCTCATATGAAAGCTCTCAGCTAGATGAATAAAATGCTGCAGACAGTATGTGTGCAACTTGAGTGGTTGCTGAGATATTGTAAGTTGTTTACAAAATATTACAAAAATAATAGTGTGTTTACTGTAATTTATAAAATTAATTTTAATACCTAGACCCTAAGGAACACTACCACTATACAAATAGTTTGTGCTGAAGGATTTGCCAATTTATACTTCTGTCAAAACCCTATGGTTCCAGAGATATGAACATTTGTTTGAAATGTGAGGACATAATTTGATTCTGTCAAAATGCTTAGGCTCCACCCATTGGAAATTACAGTGCAAACTTCCTGAGCTCCATTGGAGTGAATGAGTTAAGCAATGTCTATGCTATAAAGACATGCATTTCACTTCTACAAGCAGCCATTTTCATAAAAGTGGGCCTTATCCTTGCCATAATTTTTGCTGCTGTAGTCTCATTAGTAAGGATTTATCTTATATACATTCAGTAACTTATAGAGCTTATACCTTTAAATGCTCTGCGACTTGTAATTACATAAATATTATTTATCTTGCAACTTGTTTGGTATGCCCAGTTTCTATGTTGGGGAATCTATAAGAAGACTGAAAGAGCATAATTCTGACATAAACGTTAATGACCAACTCACTGGCTAAACACGTTAGTGATGCTAATCCATCTCATACTTTCACCTTTAGAGTTATCAATACAATTACTAAAAATATTAGAAGAAGTGATTTTAACAATAAACTTGAAATCAAAAAAGTATAATTGGTATTAATCAAACTATTACACTCAAGCCGGTGCTTACATTGAAACACTCCTGTCTGAGATAGTTTTCTGTTGAATCTCTTTATTAAAAGTTTGGTGCTGTGTTTTAAGCATTCTATCTTTTAAATGCTTTTGTTATAATTGAATTAGTGATATTTATTTTTATTGACTGTGTGATTTAGATTCTAATATTTAAAGATTGTGTTTTCACTTGAATGTTTTTAACACTGAAGAAGGGTTTGTGAATGCCTGAAAGATTTGTTATTTGATTATTAAAATCTTTTTTTATTTTGGTATGTTGTTGAGTCCATTTTACTGCTACTTTGGTATTTTTGTATGAGCCCCTGCTTTACTCTGACCCCTATTGTTGCATTGCTTTATTGATGTGGCATTGAAACTACTCACTTTAGAGTTACTGCCCTTTGGAACTATTCATTTAGACCAAGTGTAACTGTTGCTCTACAGTTACTGAACCCAGATCTATTGGGTTACATTATCTGTTGTTCATTGCTGCAGCTACTTTGAAAGAAACCATAGTAAGCTTCTGGGTAAAGTTATCTGATTTAAATTATTCACTTTTCATTGATTATCTGGTTGTTTCTTGTCACTTTTATAATTCTTTTTTTGCACTTGTCAATAATACAGTAGTCACGTCTCATATCCTTGCATCTTTAGCCACATCCCATATGATCTTTCTCTTTTTTACACTGAGAGTAAGTTATTAAGCTCTCAGTTTCCTCATACCCCTTCATCAGCACTGGTAATTATGGAACCTCAGTCAGCTTTTTCCCCTTCTGTAGCCAGCCTGATATCACTAGGAATTTGAAGCAGTGTAGCATCTGTCTTGTGCTTACAGGAAATCTGTTATTGTTAGCTTACCCAGAATGATGCTGAGATTCAAAGACAAGATAACTGGCTTTCGTAACTGGGTATGTAGCTGTTGACATTCTAGGGGGATCCAGTATGTGTCATCTTAGGAAGAGATGGCTATACTTTCCTGTTTCAAAAGGGTTGGTTTCCACATCTCGTAAGAAGGTTTCCACATTCTGGTTAAAGATTTTGCTATCCCATAATGCCTTGTTTTAGACAGAGTCCCACTGCCAGACATTCTGGCCTAGAAAATTATAATTTGGAGCACATTAATGTAGTTCTATTCAGTGCCAGAAGTCTAAACGAAACTGCCCAAACCTGAGAATCTCCTGCAACTTGAACACATTCATGTATGTGTAATTACAGAGTCATGGTTTCAAAACAATGAGACTATTCCCTCTCTATCTGGGTTTAGGGCTTATCATGTCTTCAGACCTACTGGAAATTGTGGGGGACTCTTGTATTTGTCAGAAATATCATGGCCCCATGACAGATTCCTCTGGACACCAAATCTGAATTCCTGGATGTGCAACTCTCCCTTGGTGGCACAGTGGTACAATGGTTAGCATTGTTGACTCACACAAAGAGGTTCTCCAGTTTGATTCTCAGCTGGAGTGTCTTCTATGTGGTGTCTGTATGTCCTCCCTGTGTTCACGGGAGTTTACTCTGGTTGGTCGGGTTTCCTCCCACATTCCAAAGACATGCATCTGGAGCTTTTCTTCCTAGACCCCCAGTGAAAATGGGCTCTGTCCCAGTCAGACTTTCCCAGTAAACATATGTTAAATAAATAGCATTTCATATTCCTCTATGTCATCTTTTGAGCATGACAGGTATCTTAACACCTTAGCTGAAATACCCATTAAATCTTACACCTTTCTGCTAGGGGACTTCAGGTATCCAGTAGCAAAGTAGTTGATCTACACTGCCATTGGCCAGTATGCCTAGCACTTCCTTGACATTATAAATGCTAATGCTCTTGTACAATTATTGAACCATCCTACCAGTGGCCCCAATACCTTCAATCTTATCCTCAGAAATATAGTCACATTTTGCATACCACCATTTTTATCATCTTTCCTTGTAAAAACAGACCACAGATCAGTGATCTTTTCCTTTAAAATTGGTGGGACTTCCCACGCAAGTACTTATGTGTTTAGGAACTTCTCAAAACTAAAACTTCTTTACTTACTTAATGACCTAAAATAAATTCCTCTGTATTCCTCCTCCAACGGATCTCATTGCTGAAGCAGTTGCCAATGCCTCTGACTTCTTCTCCCACTTAAATAGGGGCATGGATAAGGCAGTCTCTATCCACACAAAATATACTGAGAAATTAAAAAAAAATTCCCTAGGATGGAATACTCATACAAATAAATTATATAACAAAGATTAAAAAATTAATACTTATAATATTTCTCATTCTACTTACCCAAAGAGCAAACTAGTGAAGATGATAAAGGAACCATTACAAAATGCAAAGCTGAGTATGAGGTTAAAATAGCCACTGCAACCAAAAATAACTACAAATTTTTCTTTAACTATATGAGGAAGTAAGTAACCAGCACCCAACAATGTTTGGAACTAGTCCACAACAGTACTGCCCACCCTGATCCAAAGAAAATAGCTAATATCTTAGATTAAAAGTTTAGTGCAACTTTTACTCCACCCACAGTTATTGCTGATCCACAGATTCCACAGCCATCCCTTTAATTACTATTGAGCAAGTTCTGTTAGTCCTTTAAAAAGCTAAGAACGCCTCATCCATGGGCCCTGATAATATACCAAGTTGCCTGATTATCAGTGCCAATTATGGCCTACCTGGGCCTTTACTTAACTTCTTTTACATAAGCCTCTCCCCTGGTTACATTCTTGAAGCCAGGGAAACTGCCATTGTAGTGCCATTACACAAGTGTAGTCCAGCCACAGACCCTGCTAACTATAGATCCATTAGTTTCACTAGTCTCTTTTACAAAGCTATGGAATTTGTTATCTCAGAACCCATTAGTCTGGTCATTGAAAATCTGTTAATCCAGGACCCTTATCAGTTTGCCATTGTCAAAGGAAGGTCCTACCTCTTTAACTTCATTAGTTTCTTTGAAAAAGACATCAAAGTAGTAGATGGTGGTTACACAGTACATGGCATATTTGGTCTCAGCCAAGGCCATTGACTGTATTCCCCATTCAAATATTATTGCTAAACATGTAAACGTGAATATAATTTGTTATGTTGTGCAGTGGATACCTAACTGGTTTTCTGACAGAACCCATGGGGTCAGAGTTGGAGGTGTCACTTCTGAAAGCAAATATTTACCAGTGCTATACCATAGGGCTCAGTTTTAGGTCCTCTCCTATTTGGCATCTATTTTTCAGACCTACAGGCGAACATGCCTGTCTTATGGTTATTTAAGTTTGCAGACGACTGTAAATTGGGAGTTGTCATTCATTCTTCCACCGACTCATAATTGCTCCACCATGGGTTAAATTAAGAAGACAGTGCTAAAACATAAGTGTCAGAAAGGACTTTTTCCTTTAGAATTATTTCAGCCATTACTTTTATGTAAGCTAGCCCAGAGAAAATATTTGTATACTGTGAGGCATTACAACTGCATATTGCAGGTCTAGATAAAAAGCACTGCTTTGCTTTGTATATTACAAACAAAAGAGTATTTCTGCACATTACTTTACTACAAACTATTATTGTTTTTATGAGTTTGCTTACAAAAATGCTGCATAAATAGAGTGCTGTTATGTATGTAAAGGAAAATTACTAGATCATGGGAACTTCCTGAAATGTAACAATCTGAATTATCATTTAGGTGATGATTACATGATGCAAAGTCAGCTGAGAAACTGCTTGTTTTGTTTTTATTTATATTAGCCTTTGTAGTCTGCCATTTCAGATTTGCTTTTGTGTTCGTTCTTCTTTCGGCTTTTCCCGGTCAGGGGTTGCCACAGTGGAACTCCAGTCTGCTAATGATTGGCAGTAGATTTTTACAGTGCCGTGGTGCCAGCCCGATGCCCAACCTTCAACGAAGGCATGCCCATTCACACATGTCTTTTGAACACCACTCGACCGTGGGGAGGGCATGCAGACTCCACACAGAAGGTGTTCCAGTCGAGAATCGAACGGGAGAACCTCTTGCTGTGAGACGACAACGCTACCGCTGCACCACCGTGGCTATACAGATTTGCTTTTGTGTATGCTCAGTAAACTGCTTAATTCAGTTCTGAATGATTATTGCCACAACATAATTTTTGTTTCCAAGATTTACTTGTAACAAATACTGCAGTCAAAACCCCATTTAGACCATGTATACAACCGATCCAAGGACAATGATCTCAAATTAAAGGTGAAAAAGGTTTAATCCAGCTAATTTTGGTGAACAAAACATTTTCCATATGATATAGATGACACACCCTTCCAATCAGTTGCTGCTGTAAGTGATCTAGACACTCTTGTTGGTAATTCCTTATCTTTTGGCTATCATGTCACCACTGTAATTAGAAAAGCCTCTATCTAGCTCTTCTAATTTCCAAAGGCATCTTCTCTAGATCCATAAAAGTCTTAATTCTCCTTTGCTCATATCTCTTCAGATTAACTATTGAATATAATGCCATCTTTTGCTTTTATTTGTCAGAACATATAACTCAATTTGACATTCCTCAGGGGTTCCTAAGTAAAACAGGTTTTCACATTCTGGTTAAAAAGTTTGCTGACTCATAATGCCCTAAAACAGTCAGTGACCTCAAAAATCTTCAGGACAGCTTGGCAGCTCTCTCTTTATAATCATTTTCTTATAGACTCATCCATGGGATCTGTGTTTTAGTCTTTCAAGCCATGAAAGATCAACCCAACACTATTCAACATTCTTCTCCTTCACAAAACAAATGGTTTCTCAAATACCAGTTTAAAGAAATTACATTTTTATCAAAAATAAATAAGACACATTGGAATGATAGTTTCATATCCAAATGTATTCCCCACCTTTGAAATAAACTTACATTATATGTCAAGAACAGTAGCACTCTTGCCACGTTGAAGGTAAACTAGATGATTGGTAGGTGGCCTCAAATTCTCCTCCAGTATATAAAAACAAAGAAAATGTCCACCGGGGCAAACAGCAATGTCCAGAATTATGTTACATTTTAACATTACTGCTTTTTTACCTTTAAGAGATAATTGATTTAAATGAATTAATTTATTTTTTCTACTATGATTGGGTCATACATTTTTAAATATGTGGTGCATCAGGTGATTTGCTTACTCGGATGAAGTTCTGCAAGTGTTGGACTGAAACTGCTCAGGTACTGCTTTAATAAATTAATTATTAAACATTGCTGTGGACATTTTCTTTGTTTTAAGCACTTTTGGTATACACCTTTTGTTGGTTATCCTCCAGTACATATTCTACTATTAATTGTACATATTTGTGTACATGGATTCATATTCTGTATGAGGAAAACCTTTTATAACAACAATATTTAAACACAGGTTAAACCTATGTTTCTTTTTTTTTTTTTTGTTTTTTAACTATTTTCTATTTTAAATTGATTTTTTAATTTGAATTAATTTCAATCCAATTATATTAACTTATGTTAATATTTAAGCAGGGCATTTACTTTTTATTATTATTATTAGTAGGTGGTGATGAAAACGGTTGAAAAACGTTGTTAAAAAGAAAAACAGTTAATAACAGTTTGGGACCCTATTTGGTACTGGTTTGTTTGTTTGTTGTGGCAGTTGGCTGTTTTCTTTGCTGGTGGCTATTTCCTGGGTTGTATTCCCTCTCTATTGTACCCTATTGAAAAATTAAGGCAGGAAAAATATAACAATATTTTTATTCAAGTCCAGTACTGGTCATTGTTACTTTGGTTTAAGTTTATTCATTTATTATTTTTTTTTTTTTTTTTTTTTTTATTATTTTACAACAACACACACAATGTTGACTTATATACAATATATATAGAGGATAGAATAGGTTTTTTTTTTGCACAAGTTTAATTATTTTCTGGTTGTTTAAATTGGACAATTTGATGCAAATCATTATCCAATTATTTTAATTGGAAGTATTTAAGCAGGGCATTTTTGTTTGATTTTATGTGAGCTGGTTTGTTCATCGTGGTGGCAGTTTTCTGGGACTGGTTGCTGTATATATTATTTAGTTTGAACATATTCTACTATCCTTCTTGAGACTGGAGGAACTTTTGAATATCGGTTATTGTCTAGGCTTGCAATGGTCTGTACAGTAATTGACTTGTACCTATCAACCTATGCAAAGGCTTGTTCACAAAAATGTAATACCCAGATATACGTTTGCTAATGTTAACACATAATGGCCATAATTAATCTGTTCTTTAATGTTTTTTCTATAAAATAAATCATTAAAATTATTTTCAGTCATTACTTATGCTACTCTGCTTCTTTCACTATTTATTTCTACCACCGCTTATTGCTGCTATTACTTATAGCTATTGCTCATTATAATTATTATTTATTACAGTTATTTCTCATTACTTATCATTGCAGATGTTCTATCAGGCTCCATAAATAAATTTGTCAAAATTATTTATTTTCTATTATTAGTTATGGTGTGGTATTTATAAGACTCTGTAATGTGATCATGGTGTCCTACGTGTGGCAGAAAATAGAGCACAATAAGACTCAATACTGCTTTGATATCTATCCGGACCAGAGGGAGCAGGACAAACAACATAAAATGAAGACAGAGACAGACAGGCAGAGGAAGTATGAACACAAAGCAGCAAGGAACAGTGGAGAGAGACAGACAGACAAAGGGAAGATAATTGATGATCAGGATACTATGACTACAAACTAGCCATGGGAAGTGAGCCACAAAAAAGGAAAATGCCATGGTGAGGAATAGGGGAGGATACAGTGGGTCTGCCAATCCAGTCCAGTGAAAAGCCTGACCAGAACTCAGTCACCTCTGTGGTTAACATTCTGGGCATGATCTACCTCTCATGGCCCAATGGACTGAGTCAGCCTCCCAACCAAGTTATACAAGGAAATGCTCCAGGATGCCAGTACAGGTGTATAGCTGCAGAACCACCTCTGCCATCACCTACTGCCAGGTGACCAAGTAGGTACCATTCTTCAACACTCTCAGGTGAGTAACCTCTACTCCCCACCTGAGAGGTGTCCACAGAATACATCAGGGAGCCCTCTGGTGAGTTAGTGACTGGTATGTTGGCCAGTACAGGTCCAGATGTTCACCACATTACCTCCTACTGCACCACAGCTGATCTTGTAGAGAGAGTGAAAAAAAAGATTAACAAGGTCATACGGAAAAAACAATCGGTAAAAACTAAAAGAAAAACCCAGCCAAGCTAGATTTTCAACTGTGTGGCCACAGCTAGTGGGGTTTGGCTTTATTGGCCTGAATTTGCCCATAACAGGCTTAAAAAGGAAAAACCTCATGGGCATTCAGAACTGCCATATAGCTGAAACATCTGATGTCCTTTAAGAGTCATTTGCATATATCCCATGTCACCTCTAATACAAGAGGTTTTAAGGAATCACACAGCAGAAAATCTAGCTTGGCTGGGTTTTTCTTTTCTTTTATTTTTTTCTGTGTGACCTTGTTACTCATTGTTTTAGTTTGTTGGTTGGTATATTTTGCAGACACTCTAATGGTTATGGACATCAGCTGGGTATGACAACCCTGTGTTTCCAAATGTTAGCTAAACCATCCACTTATGCTGTGATGATGAATCCATAAGACGTCTGAGACATGCTTGTCCAGTGAGGTTTGGCTTTATTAGCCTGAATTTGTCTATAACAGGCTTAAAAAGGAAAAAAAAGTTGGCAGCATTCAGAACACAGTGTGCAATCACCTCCTAGACAGAGAATGGGCACTGAGTCGCCTGTTAATGCTGTTTCTGGTGGATGGTGCAGCACATAATTACGGCAATTCAAAGAATACAGTGCTTCAGCACTCCATTAACAAAATCACAGCACTACAAGTCTAATTTTAGGGTGCTAAAATCTACAGTCACCATACTGTGGGAGACCACATTATGATGAACAATGCAGGAATTGAAATACAGAACTGTATAATGGTTTATATTGCCATATAGGCATACTAACAACAGTCAAGATAACTAGTAATAAAACACAGGAGTGCAGGCTACACTAAAGGGTGGATGGAAGCTACAGGACCAGATACTAACAATGGGGTAAGTAGGGTAAGAGAGGACAAAGGTATGTCTGGTTACTCTCCTGCTCTTGATAGAGGGAGGCTCAAACTGTCAGCCCACATATACTTGGCAGCTTACCGTCTTGCTGTTGGGGGGAACTCACCCTGTCAGGATGCTATGCTTAAGGGGATGCTAGATTAATGACTTACTGTCTTGCTATTGGGAGGACTAACCCTTTCAAGGTACAGAGTACATGGACTTATCAAGCCACTGTCGTGCTGCTGCGGGGCTCACCCTATCAAAGTACAAAACACATGAGTTTCTCATGTGGCTGTCTTGCTTTGGGGTGCCAGCACTGCACCATCTGTATTCAGGCCACCATACATGCTAGTGGGTGTACCAGGCTTGATCTGCAGTCACCACCCCACACACTGTCAGCACAGCAATAAAATACAGTAGGCAGTGACACCATATTGATTGGTGCCTGCAGTATGGCACAGTGTGTGAATACTGACAACATATGGGTGTGTGGCCAATAAATGGGGGCAGGCTGACAGTGCTGAAACCACTGGTGCTTGCCAAAGACAGCCATGCATATACATGCAGGGATCTACTTGTGTAACCCACAGGTGTACCGTTCCTGTTATGGAAGGCAACATCTAAAAAATGTTCATCATAATGGATACAAAAGTACTACAGTAGGCCCTATTCACACACAATATGCATATCCTTGATAAGAGTAAAGACATTCCTGGATCAGGTATAGCATGCAATGGTGCAGAACATTAGTGCTGTGGGCAGCCACATGTATCACAGAGTCACTGATATGATGCTGCATGCTGACAGCAAGGCACAGGATATTTCCAAGAAAAGTTCAGTCACATGCAGTGGACCACCAACACAGAGGCATCTCACAGAGGTGGAGGAGTTCCTGGTGTCCCTGTCCAGAGCAGGTGAGAGACTCTTCATACCCAGATATGTGAAAAGGGCAGATGAGAACTGCATAAGTGTCTGTAGGGATGCACCAGGATACTGATGCCATGCTCCAGTACCATTATTCATTCACTTACCAGTGTAACTATTGTATTCAGTGGAACACCTCTGCATATATGTCTACCAGGTACATTGGAGCTACAGTTGCACCACAAGGTATGTAGGTATGTCTGCAAAGTCTAAACATATTATCGACATGTAGTAGTATGTCTGTCATGTGGAAGTAACACATACATTCCAGCACTGCCACAAGTATGTTATCCTTATGCTTTCAC
Organism: Protopterus annectens; assembly: GCF_019279795.1. Lineage (NCBI taxonomy): Eukaryota > Metazoa > Chordata > Ceratodontiformes > Protopteridae > Protopterus > Protopterus annectens. The sequence goes on along the minus strand of NC_056747.1, from coordinate 1,096,943,965 downwards.
AGGTTCCACTGATGGAGGCTCCAGTGCAACAAAAAGACACAAGCTTGATATTATCGCATCAGTTCATAGGTTCATAGATTAGTACTAGGCTAACTGCCCTTGCAAGCCATTTTAAGCCTAGCTAATTATCCCTTGTGAGACTCAAACCCTGCACCTTGTGTTTATAAGGCAAACACCTTAACCATTAGACCACCCTCCCCACCCTCACTTTTGGCTGATGATGATGCTGATGACACCCTGCATATGCTACAATCTGGTATTGACAAGAATACGAGAACTGGATGGCACACAGATCCCCAGAGATGACTTGCAGGAGGAAGGGCAGGATGAACTTCAAGCATCCCCTGTGATAAGCACTGGACAATTCAGTCCACGTTATCATCAACAGGCACCATCACAGATGGCATCCTTGAGCCACATTGCCTCCAAAGTGTGTATGCTCATTGTAAGGTTGAAGCATGCAGGTGGGCATCAACACCATAACTCCAGGACCTTCCTTGACCTGGGTGTCACTTTTAGCATCAGTCGCTGGATGCACATGTCAATGACCCAGGCACAGATGACCACTACACACTTTATGTCAGAGATGATAGTGCTCTGTGGACTGCATGAACGCCTGCACCTGCTGCAGAGACTGCATAACATCCTGCAACATATACAGAAGAGCATGGCACACAGGAACTCTGAGTAGATTTGCCTGCAGAGAGAGGTATTCTGTGCATCCCCTTGATTTTATATGAGTGTTGCTCATGTCTACTAAATCTCATACAGTGTCTCTCTGCACACTGTAGCACTCAACAATGCACTTATCACAGAGTTGGTAGTGTATTAGCTCCTGGGAGATCTATTTGTCATATGGAGAATGATGAAGCACAACATCATGGACACTGGCTTTGAAAGTAGCTACTAACACATGCTGTCCACCTAATATCGACATTACTTCAGCACCATAATTCAATCAGATATCTTGTACACTGGCAAAACAGGATGGTTAAAATTGCTGCTCACCATGGCTGTCTGAGCTAAATTTGTATATTTCTGAATCATTTCACCATTTTTGGTTATGCAATTGTTCTCATTAGCATACTGACACTCATTTGCATTCTATGCATACCACACTACTTCTTCAGCAGAGCAATCATGCTGCTTGAGACCCTGAGCCACCCCTCCCTGATCGTCACCACTCACAATGCTCACACTACTTCTTCAGCAGAGCAATCATGCTGCTTGAGACCCTGAGCCACCCCTCCCTGATCGTCAGCACTCACAATGCTATTTCACATAATATTCTGCACTGATTGTTTCACAATATCCTCACACTGTTCTCCTTGTGTTTATCTGTTGGTTGTTAAAAATTAACTACATCTATATCAATACATACTACGTTAGAGAAAGTGATATATCATTCACACCCTCTTACAATGGAATATTCTCCCTACTGTTTCATAAGAAATTTGTATTTCTTTTATATTTTCTTCTACTCTGTACATATTTTAGAACTTTCTCCAAAGACTCCACTAAGACTTGAACTGCTCAACTTGACACACCCAGTTAATAATTATAACTAGTTAAATAAATAAATAGTGACAATATGGTACTCATCAGTCAATCTCATGACAATATCAACATTGACCAACAACTGACTATGTCGCTTATTACAATTATAAAATGTGAAATGATGTTGGTGTCTCATAACTGTTAATATGATTTATAATTGTTTGCCTCAAGCCTGAAACATAAATTTATAATGTATGTTAGTTTCTACTTACCTCTTACATTTGTTAAATACATTTGTATGTAAACTCTGTATCACTGCTCCTGAAACATGATTTTATAATGTACAGTACATTGTTTTCTGCAGCTCTGTGTTGTGCACACAGCCAAAGCCTAAAATCAGTCATCTGTAGACCAGTACATCACCACTCTTACAGATCCTTCACAAAAGTGTTCATATATTTAATTACCTTACTGCTTAGATTACACAGTATTAGAATTGCACTGTAATTGTAATTGAGGATCTTTTCTTCTCAAGATTATTTTGAAAATGGGTTTTGAAAGTTGAGCGACCGGTAACCTCACTTCCCAAATCAAAAGATAACTATATAGAATGATAGCTAGATGAATAAAGACCAAAGCTTCAGTAAAAATTAGTACAGGTAACCTCATTTTACCTTGCAGCCTGACAAGAATAACTTGCCAGTAATATTCGATTTCTAATCAGGCATTAAAATATCACCTTCATTTATTCAGCTTAAATACTTTCAAACTTTGGAAAAAAATGTGATGGTTAACATTATTTTCTAACAGCTGCTTAGCTAATGCATTCAGATTTAGGCACTTTGGAATGTCATTTAGATGTGCAAAATTCTCATTCTAAAGCTAAGTTTAGTTTTTCCAGCACAAAAGTAGAAGAGGGCAATCCAGAGCTGGCAAGAGCTTGGCTGGAGCCTGACTCTAAGCTCGGCTCTGGCTCATGAACCAGCAGGTTAAACAGCTGAGAAAGAGTTGAGCCACAATTGCAAGTTTTTTTTTTTTGAGTAACTACTGACTGCTGAACTGTTCAGTAAGACCAGACCTGCAGGCTGAGAATGCTTTCTGTTAGGTCCAGTCTGCATATCTGAGCATTGTGGTTGGCTGGAATACCAGGTTGATGCCTCATGCCACAGCGGTGAATAGGGAGAAGATTTAAACATTTTTCATGGGAGAGGAATATTGCAAGACATTGTAGTTGGACAATTGTTTGCAGCTCATTTTTACGATGAGGCTGCATTATTTTCTTCACTCCAGAGTAGCTGCATGCTGCCAGTGCCTGTTTCAGTGGGAGAAAGAGTTCAAGAGAACTTGGAAAACGCTACCAATGCTAAGGACAACATGGGTAGAATTATTTTGCATTTCTTTGTTTTCAGTGAGGGAAGGCCCAGTCTCTCAATTGTCCCTGATTTTAGCTTAATGCTGTGAATCTCTGAGGGGTGCTTAGTGTATGTTTGAGCTTGAGTATATTTGTTCAAGAGCAACATGTTGAATTTATTGTGGTGGTTTCTTTTTTTGTTTAACTTTCCTCACCATCAAGCATCAGAGACGTGCATAGAACTACGCTGCTTTTTTCGGAAGGGCTGTGGAGGTATCTTGTACAGGAAATATAAGGTCATTATATAATAAACAACAAAAAAGTATAATGACTGTAGGGGTCAGTGTATGTGTTTACCATTCACAATCTGAAACAGCAAAATATTACTGCAGTTCTTACATAGGTTCATAGGTTCATAGGTAGGTACTAGGCTATTGGCCCTAGGGCCTATACAAGCCTAGTCAAAAATGTACCCTGGCTTTCGCCACCCAAGAAAATTATTTTCCTGTGCTCCTGTCAAGCAGAACCACAGAAGTGATTCCTGGGGTGAATTTCCTATTACCCATCCAATCATCAAGATTTTTCTTGAAGAGTGCTAATGTGGAGCTCTGTTTGACATAGATAGGTAGTCTGTTCCAGAGTATGGGAAGTCTCTGGGACAGGAATCTATCCCTCCAGCATGTTCTGTTTATTGTGGTGACAAGGGACCGCGTGTAGCTTGGAGGGATTGGGATTTCTTTAAGTGGAGCATGTCCAACCGCTCTGGGTTTGACATAGCTTTGCATGTTAGGTAGAGATCGCCTCTGAGTAGGCGATATGCGATGGAGTAAAGCTGGAGTTTTTTGAGACGGTCTGCGTAAGGCATCTGTTTGAGGCCAGTAATCTTCTTTGTGAAGTATTTTTGCAGCCTTTCCAGTTGTTGTAGATGTCTTGTGAGGTACATACCAAAAGGGGCATTGTACTCTATAATGAGTCTAATACGTGATGAGTAGAGGGGAACAATGACCTCTTTTTTTCTGGATGAGAAACCTTTTGTGATGAGGTGTGCCACGTAGAAGGATTTCTTGACCACTTTGGCAATGTGATTATCAAAGGAGAGACTACTGTCCACCTGTGTCCCAATGTCTCTTATCACACTTTCGGTGTTAAGTAGACTACCGCCTATGTGGTAGTTCATGGGTACAGAATTTTTACCAAAGGGGATGACAATGCACTTTTTGGCATTGAGCTTGAGACTATGTCTTTGACACCAGGCATCTGTCTCAGTGAGGCCCTTTTGTAGGATGTCCACATAGTTAGGAGTTTCAATTATGGCTCCTAGTTTGCAGTCATCTGCGAATTTAGTTAGCCAAAGACCTTCTGTGTTAGTCTGTACTTCAGAGAAGTAGATACTAAACAGGAGAGGACCCAGGACTGAACCCTGTGGTACTCCACTTGTCACTGGTCTGAAGTCTGATTTGGAGTCTGCTACTTTCACGGTGTGGGTTCTTTCAGTAAGCCAGTTGGCAACCCATCTTGTGACATAGGGATTTATACCTAGTTAATGAGTTTGTCTATAATTCCAGAGTGGAGGATGGTGTCAAACGCCTTGGTGAGATCTAGATAGGCTGTGTGAACCACCTAACCCTCATCTATGGCTTTGATGACTACTTCAAAGAAGTCTATCAGGTTTAGGAGACATGATCTGCCTTTTACAAACCCAAACTGTGTGGGTCCAGGGTTTGGAGATCTCCAATGTCTTTGTTTATGAGTTCCATGATGATACGTTCCATGGCCTTGCAGACGAGGCTCATCAGCCTAATGGGCAGTAGTTCCTGGGGTCTGTTGTGGCCCCCCCTTTGTGGAGTGGGATAACTGTCACGGTGTGCCATTCAATGGGTACAAAGCCTGAGGTGAGGCTACGATTGAACATGGTACTTAGGTGGAGTGCCAGTTCATTCTATAGTTCATGTAGATGGTAGCCTGGGATGTTGTCAGGTCCCATGGATGCTGTGTTCTTCACTTTGGAGAGTGAAGTTTTTACCTGTGCAGCCGTGATTACAGGAACTTTGCATTCTTCAGGTATAAAGATGGGCCCTTTAGGGGGTGAGAGTGGGGTAAAGTTAGCACTGAACCTATCTGCCAGGATGTTGGCAATATCAGTTGGTTCTGTATATTTAGTCACCAACAGCAAAGTCCACAGCAGAGAAACAACAGGCTGCAGCAAACTGTAGTTTAAAGTCTTTTAATAACCTTTAAAACCCAAAAAACATTGAATATCTCAAGCGCTTTCGCCTGGTTCCTACCAGGCTTTATCAAGATACAAACATAAAAAAGTAATGCCCTTAAATACAATAACCATTGGTCACATGGTGTTTTTTTTAATTGCTTCAATTTAAGTTAATTAATCAGTCAGAATTACTTCAATTGAATTCCTTTAAAAAACAAATGTTAAAAATCTCACCCACATTTTTGCATTGCAAAATATTTAACAAGCCATATACTTACAAAAAAAAATACATTAATACCAAAATACTTCCAGACACATCGTTCACTGTTAAAAAACATTCTTTCAACCATATTATATTAATGTTCTATCTATAAAATTCTAAAAAAATTTATGTAATATATATATATAACCATATATAACACTACAGTTTCGCTTTACGTAGTTTGAGTACACTTGAAATACTAATACTGTCATTTAAACCTGGGGACCTAGCTGCGTCTAATTTTAACTGCCATACAGGTTCTCTATATTCCAGGAATATTTCCCAGTCTCCTCCCCTAGGGTCCTGTGCAACCTGCTCCAGTACCATAAATTTAAGTTTCATATCAGGGCACTGTGTATAGTGCTTATAAAAGGCGTTTGTGTCTTTCTTTTTAGAGATGTCATTTACATGTTCATAAATTCTTCGCCTTAAAGGCCTTTCTGTCTTCCCTATATAAAAACTCCAACATAGAACACAGATCCCCATGTAAACCACACCCTTGGTTGCACAATTATAATATCCAGTTGTACGGACCTTAAAGTTCCTTGAAGGTATATATACACTACTATCATTAATAATCAGAGAACACTGTCTACAGGCACCACATTTATGTGTGCCTATTTTTGAAACAACAGCAAAATTAGTTGAAAGATGATTTTTACTTTCAAAAAGACCCTTCAAATTCATGTCCCTCTTTTTTACAAAACTTGGTTTCTCTGGAATAATGTCATGAAAATTCTCCTGAAGGGTCAAAACAGGCCAGTATTTCAAAACAATTTGTTCCAACTGTTCAGCTTCCCTAGTATAGGTGTAGACAAAGCTACTATGCCCATCAAATTGTTTTTCCTGCCTACCCTGCACATTGGATAACAAACCCGTGCCCAGTAGAAGGAAATACATTAACCCTCTGTTAGCCATCACTTCTTTTTGTAGATTGTTCACCAGCTTTGTAGGGTACCCCCTTTCTGCAAAAAGTTCTTTCAAAAAGTCCACCTCTTTCAAAAACAATTCATCCGTGCTCAACATTCTCGATGCCTGGATGAATTGTCCTTTCACTATTCCTTTCTTTTGGAAAAAGGGATGACCACTCTCAAAGTGCAAAAAAGAGTTGGAAAAAGTTGCCTTCCTATAAATCTTAGATTGAAAAATACCCCTTGTAAGATCCTTAACCAGTGTTACATCTAGATAATTAAGAACTTCATCACTCACAGTATGCGTAAAAGAAAGAAAATGGGTTGAAGCATTAATATAGGACATGAATTCTAATAAATTTTCATAATTCCCTTCCCATAAAATGCAAATATCATCCAAAAATCATTTATAATGGACAACGTGTTTTGCCCAAGCAGTTGAAAATATAAATTTGTTTTCCCAGTAATGTAACACTATGTTGGCAAAAGCTGAAGCACATGGGGTGCCCATCGCCACGCCCCTTCTTTGTCTGTAGACCTCACCATTAAAATAAATAAAGTTATTTTTAAGAATGACTTCCATAAATTCCACCAATAACATAACTATATTAGCACTCAACCCTGATTGTGTAGCCAGCACTTCATTGAACCATTCAATCCCCGTTAAATGTGGGATACTTGGAAATAATTCCACAATGTCAATAGAAACCAATAGACAAGTACGTTTAAAGAAATTCTGATCCAAACCTTTTAAAAATTCCCAGGAGTCTTTGCAGACATGTTCCAAGGACATGACAAATTTTTTAACAGTCTGGTCAATGAATTTCCCTAATGGCTCTGTAATACTACCGGACCCTGCCACAATTGGTCTAAATCTTAATGGGTCCAAACCCTTATGGACCTTAGGTATACCGAATATTATCGGTGTCTTAGGTTTATCCACATTCAAAAAGTTATATAATTTTTCATTGATAGCTCCTTGCATTAACAAGTCAAACAAATCATATTTAATTTTGGCATACGCTATGTTGACTTTGTTTCTAGAGACTAACTTATATTGTGCACTATCTTGCAACATGCTAAGAATCTGCGTCTCATACGCACAATTATACATTAAAACTATCCCTCCACCTTTGTCAGGTTTCATTACTCTTGTCCCTTCATTCTTGAGTAAATAAACAAGCCGCTGCTGGTCAAAAAATAAGTTGGGGGATGTTGAACGTGTATTAATAGCATGCTGCTTCCTTAGGTCCATTTCCACTAATTCTTCAAACACTTTTAATATTGGGTGGGTAGGGGGATTGAAGGTACTTGCTCTGATAAATTGCTCATTCACTGTACCTGGCCTACCTAGTTCCAGAGATAAGTTCAACCATCTAACAAAAAGTTTCAGATCTATTAATGTACTGGGTAAATTAAATGTACGTGAAGGTATGTAATGCAGACCCCTTATGAACAATTCAAAAAAGTCACCTGTAACATTAATGTCTGTAAAATTGTAAATATTGAAGTTGTTATTTGTTACTACCTCATAGTTGCCCTTTGGTAGCCCATCCAAAACGTAACCTATATCAGCAACTTCTATGCAGTTCAAATCTTTTATCTGCGTGGTCTGTTCCACCCTTGCTGGTAATAGGTTGTGCTTCTCACCCCCGGTCTGCCCTGAGGAAACTGAAAACCCTGTTGGATGTTTCTATTATCTTTTTGGGCTAGACGCTCGCTTCTCCTAGGAAGTTCAGGGGTATACACATCCATATTGTTGTTGTTGTTAACATTACCAACCGGGTGAGTACCCGTACCTTCAAAGTTGTTACCCCTCCCCCTGTTTTTACCCGGATGTGGGTAGGCCAACCCATCCCTGTATTCAACCAAGTCCCATTCAAGTTTTCTAATCTTACGATTAACTATTTTTAAACAGTGCAGGTCAACTTCCTCAAACACACCATCATAATCTTTTTTAATGCCAAGAAAATTTTTGTCTTTAACAATACAGTCATTCAATTTGTTGACATCATCTAACAAATTTACAGCTTTTGCTTCATAGTCCTTGATTAATATATTCAACATCTCTAAACCAGTTTTGTCAAACAATTTTACTAAATCATTTTATAAATCCGTTCCTGGTAGAGCACTGTTGGGAAATTTGAAACAGCGTAGCCCTTTTGGTACTCGGCGTACCCTCACACATTCTTTCAGATAGTCAATCTCAAGCTGTAATGTTTTATAAGCATACAGCTTATCACTCAGTTTTTTAAATTCTTGGTCAGCACCCCCACTCTGGTTAGAAAAGGCTGAAACAGTACCTTTTTGAAACGAAAACTGTTGCTCAGTCCATGCATTGAAGTTAAAACCACTCGTTTGTGAGTTAGGTCCGTAACAACGATCAACTTGTTTTCTCCCAGGGTGCTCCTGTAGATCGGATTGTACCAATATAATCTCATCAGGAGGTTCCACCCGGTCGCATCCGTTCTGTATTTGCGTTGGTACTGGAAGCACTTTTCTGTGCAGACCTAGTAGTTGCTTACCAGGAATTGGAGAGGATAAATTAGCAGCACTTAAATTCAGCATATTATTACTCAACTGAGTTAATAAAGACAAAACCTGTTTGAATTCCCCCCTGGTAACCGGAGCGTCATCTGGTACATCCTGAAATAAAACAGGTGTATTCTGAAACTCAACACAGTCCGCACTCTCTGCCATGAATAAAAACCTTAACAAGTCTCTCAGAAACGAATACAAACACCAACAGCAAAGTCCACAGCAGAGAAACAACAGGCTGCAGCAAACTGTAGTGTAAAGTCTTTTAATAACCTTTAAAACACAAAAAACATCGAATATCTCAAGCGCTTTCGCCTGGTTCCTACCAGGCTTTATCAAGATACAAACATAAAAAAGTAATGCCATTAAATACAATAACCATTGGTCACATGGTGTTTTTTTAATTGCTTCAATTTAAGTTAATTAATCAGTCAGAATTACTTCAATTGAATTCCTTTAAAAAGCAAATGTTAAAAACCTCACCCACATTTTTGCATTGCAAAATATTTAACAAGCCATATACTTACAAAAAAACAATACATTAATACCAAAATACTTCCAGACACATCGTTCACTGTTAAAAAACATTCTTTCAACCATATTATATTAATGTTCTATCTATAAAATTCTAAAAAAATATATGTAATATATATATATATATATATAACCATATATAACACTACAGTTTCGCTTTACGTAGTTTGAGTACACTTGAAATACTAATACTGTCATTTAAACCTGGGGACCTAGCTGCATCTAATTTTAACTGCCATATAAGTTCTCTATATTCCAGGAATGTTTCCCAGTCTCCTCCCCTAGGGTCCTGTGCAACCTGCCCCAGTACCATAAATTTAAGTTTCATATCAGGGCACTGTGTATAGTGCTTATAAAAGGCGTTTGTGTCTTTCATTTTAGAGATGTCATTTACATGTTCATAAATTCTACGCCTTAAAGGCCTTTCTGTCTTCCCTATATAAAAACTCCAACATAGAACACAGATCCCCATGTAAAGCACACCCTTGGTTGCACAATTATAATATCCAGTTGTATGGACCTTAAAGTTCCTTGAAGGTATATATACACTACTATCATTAATAATCAGAGAACACTGTCTACAGGCACCACATTTATGTGTGCCTATTTTTGAAACAACAGCAAAATTAGTTGAAAGATGATTTTTACTTTCAAAAAGACCCTTCAAATTCATGTACCTCTTTTTTACAAAACTTGGTTTCTCTGGAATAATGTCATGAAAATTCTCCTGAAGGGTCAAAACTGGCCAGTATTTCAAAACAATTTGTTCCAACTGTTCAGCTTCCCTAGTATAGGTGTAGACAAAGCTACTATGCCCATCAAATTGTTTTTCCTGCCTACCCTGCACATTGGATAACAAACCCATGCCCAGTAGAGGGAAATACATTAACCCTCTGTTAGCCATCACTTCTTTTTGTAGATTGTTCACCAGCTTTGTAGGGTACCCCCTTTCTGCAAAAAGTTCTTTCAAAAAGTCCACCTCTTTCAAAAACAATTCATCCGTGCTCAGCATTCTCGATGCCTGGATGAATTGTCCTTTCACTATTCCTTTCTTTTGAAAAAAGGGATGACCACTCTCAAAGTGCAAAAAAGAGTTGGAAAAAGTTGCCTTCCTATAAATCTTAGATTGAAAAATACCCCTTGTAAGATCCTTAACCAGTGTTACATCTGGATAATTAAGAACTTCATCACTCACAGTATGCGTAAAAGAAAGAAAATGGGTCGAAGCATTAATATAGGACATGAATTCTAAGAAATTTTCATAATTCCCTTCCCATAAAATGCAAATATCATCCAAACATCGTTTATAATGGACAACGTGTTTTGCCCAAGCAGTTGAAAATATAAATTTGTTTTCCCAGTAATGTAACACTATGTTGGCAAAAGCTGAAGCACATGGGGTGCCCATCGTCACGCCCCTTCTTTGTCTGTAGACCTCACCATTAAAATAAATAAAGTTATTTTTAAGAATGACTTCCATAAATTCCACCAATAACATAACTATATTAGCACTCAACCCTGATTGTGTAGCCAGCACTTCATTGAACCATTCAATCCCCGTTAAATGTGGGATACTTGGAAATAATTCCACAATGTCAATAGAAACCAATAGACAAGTACGTTTAAAGAAATACTGATCCAAACCTTTTAAAAATTCCCAGGAGTCTTTGCAGAAATGTTCCAAGGACATGACAAATTTTTTGACAGTCTGGTCAATGAATTTCCCTAATGGCTCTGTAATACTACCGGACCCTGCCACAATTGGTCTAAATCTTAATGGGTCCAAACCTTTGTGGACCTTAGGTATACCGAATATTATCGGTGTCTTAGGTTTATCCACATTCAAAAAGTTATATCATTTTTCATTGATAGCTCCTTGCATTAACAAGTCAAACAAATCATATTTAATTTTGGCATACGCTATGTTGACTTTGTTTCTAGAGACTAACTCATATTGTGCACTATCTTGCAACATGCTAAGAATCTGCACCTCATACGCACAATTATACATTAAAACTATCCCTCCACCTTTGTCAGGTTTCATTACTCTTGTCCCTTCATCCTTGAGTAAATAAACAAGCCGCTGCTGGTCAAAAGATAAGTTGGGGGATGTTGAACGTGTATTAATAGCATGCTGCTTCCTTAGGTCCATTTCCACTAATTCTTCAAATACTTTTAATATTGGGTGGGTAGGGGGATTGAAGGTACTTGCTCTGACAAATTGCTCATTCACTGTACCTGGCCTACCTAGTTCCAGAGATAAGTTCAACCATCTAACAAAAAGTTTCAGATCTATTAATGTACTGGGTAAATTAAATGTACGTGAAGGTATGTAATGCAGACCCCTTATGAACAATTCAAAAAAGTTACCTGTAACATTAATGTCTGTAAAATTGTAAATATTGAAGTTGTTATTTGTTACTACCTCATAGTTGCCCTTTGGTAGCCCATCCAAAACGTAACCTATATCAGCAACTTCTATGCAGTTCAAATCTTTTATCTGCGTGGTCTGTTCCACCCTTGTTGGTAATAGGTTGTGCTTCTCACCCCCGGTCTGCCCTGAGGAAACTGAAAACCCTGTTGGATGTTTCTATTATCTTTTTGGGCTAGACGCTTGCTTCTCCTAGGAAGTTCAGGGGTATACACATCCATATTGTTGTTGTTGTTAACATTACCAACCAGGTGAGTACCCGTAACTTCAAGGTTGTTACCCCTCCCCCTGTTTTTACCCGGATGTGGGTAGGCCAACCCATCCCTGTATTCAACCAAGTCCCATTCACGTTTTCTAATCTTACGATTAACTATTTTTAAACAGTGCAGGTCAACTTCCTCAAACACACCATCATAATCTTTTTTAATGCCAAGAAAATTTTGGCTATAATAATACAGTCATTCAATTTGTTGACATCATCTAACAAATTTGCAGCTTTTGCTTCATAGTCCTTGATTAATATATTCAACATCTCTAAACCAGTTTTGTCAAACAATTTTACTAAATCATTTTATAAATCCGTTCCTGGTAGAGCACTGTTGGGAAATTTGAAACAGCGTAGCCCTTTTGGTATTCGGCGTACCCTCACACATTGTTTCAGATAGTCAATCTCAAGCTGTAATGTTTTATAAGCATACAGCTTATCGCTCAGTTTTTTAAATTCTTAGTCAGCACCCCAACTCTGGTTAGAAAAGGCTGAAACAGTACCTTTTTGAAACGAAAACTGTTGCTCAGTCCATGCATTGAAGTTAAAACCACTCATTTGTGAGTTAGGTCCGTAACAACGATCAACTTGTTTTCTCCCAGGCTGCTCCTGTAGATCAGATTGTACCAATATAATCTCGTCAGGAGGTTCCACCCGGTCGCATCCGTTCTGTATTTGCGTTGGTACTGGAAGCACTTTTCTGTGCAGACCTAGTAGTTGGTCACCAGGAATTGGAGAGGATAAATTAGCAGCACTTAAATTCAACATATTATTACTCAACTGAGTTAATAAAGACAAAACTTGTTTGAATTCCCCCCTGGTAACTGGAGCGTCATCTGGTACATCCTGAAGTAAAACAGGTGTATTCTGAAACTCAACACAGTCCGCACTCTCTGCCATGAATAAAAACCTTAACAAGTCTCTCAGAAACGAATACAAACACCAACAGCAAAGTCCACAGCAGAGAAACAACAGGCTGCAGCAAACTGTAGTGTAAAGTCTTTTAATAACCTTTAAAACACAAAAAACATCAAATATCTCAAGCGCTTTCGCCTGGTTCCTACCAGGCTTTATCAAAATACAAACATAAAAAAGTAATGCCCTTAAATACAATAACCATTGGTCACATGGTGTTTTTTTAATTGCTTCAATTTAAGTTAATTAATCAGTCAGAATTACTTCAATTGAATTCCTTTAAAAAGCAAATGTTAAAAACCTCACCCACATTTTTGCATTGCAAAATATTTAACAAGCCATATACTTACAAAAAAAAATACATTAATACCAAAATACTTCCAGACACATCGTTCACTGTTAAAAAACATTCTTTCAACCATATTATATTAATGTTCTATCTATAAAATTCTAAAAAAATATATGTAATATATATATATAACCATGTATAACACTACAGTTTCGCTTTACGTAGTTTGAGTACACTTGAAATACTAACACTGTCATTTAAACCTGGGGACCTAGCTGCGTCTAATTTTAACTGCCATATAAGTTCTCTATATTCCAGGAATGTTTCCCAGTCTCCTCCCCTAGGGTCCTGTGCAACCTGCTCCAGTACCATAAATTTAAGTTTCATATCAGGGCACTGTGTATAGTGCTTATAAAAGGCGTTTGTGTCTTTCTTTTTAGAGATGTCATTTACATGTTCATAAATTCTTCGCCTTAAAGGCCTTTCTGTCTTCCCTATATAAAAACTCCAACATAGAACACAGATCCCCATGTAAACCACACCCTTGGTTGCACAATTATAATATCCAGTTGTATGGACCTTAAAGTTCCTTGAAGGTATATATACACTACTATCATTAATAATCAGAGAACACTGTCTACAGGCACCACATTTATGTGTGCCTATTTTCGAAACAACAGCAAAATTAGTTGAAAGATGATTTTACTTTCAAAAGACCCTTCAAATTCATGTCCCTCTTTTTTACAAAACTTGGTTTCTCTGGAATAATGTCATGAAAATTCTCCTGAAGGGTCAAAACAGGCCAGTATTTCAAAACAATTTGTTCCAACTGTTCAGCGTCCCTAGTATAGGTGTAGACAAAGCTACTATGCCCATCAAATTGTTTTTCCTGCCTACCCTGCACATTGGGTAACAAACCCGTGCCCAGTAGAGGGAAATACATTAACCCTCTGTTAGCCATCACTTCTTTTTGTAGATTGTTCACCAGCTTTGTAGGGTACCCCCTTTCTGCAAAAAGTTCTTTCAAAAAGTCCACCTCTTTCAAAAACAATTCATCCGTGCTCGACATTCTCGACGCCCGGATGAATTGTCCTTTCACTATTCCTTTCTTTTGGAAAAAGGGAAGACCACTCTCAAAGTGCAAAAAAGAGTTGGAAAAAGTTGCCTTCCTATAAATCTTAGATTGAAAAATACCCCTTGTAAGATCCTTAACCAGTGTTACATCTAGATAATTAAGAACTTCATCACTCACAGTATGCGTAAAAGAAAGAAAATGTGTCGAAGCATTAATATAGGACATGAATTCTAAGAAATTTTCATAATTCCCTTCCCATAAAATGCAAATATCATCCAAAAATCGTTTATAATGGACAATGTGTTTTGCCCAAGCAGTTGAAAATATAAATTTGTTTTCCCAGTAATGTAACACTATGTTGGCAAAAGCTGAAGCACATGGGGTGCCCATCGCCCCTTCTTTGTCTGTAGACCTCACCATTAAAATAAATAAAGTTATTTTTAAGAATGACTTCCATAAATTCCACCAGTAACATAAATATATTAGCACTCAACCCTGATTGTGTAGCCAGCACTTCATTGAACCATTCAATCCCCATTAAATGTGGGATACTTGGAAATAATTCCACAATGTCAATAGAAACCAATAGACAAGTACGTTTAAAGAAATTCTGATCCAAACCTTTTAAAAATTCCCAGGAGTCTTTGCAGAAATGTTCCAAGGACATGACAAATTTTTTAACAGTCTGGTCAATGAATTTCCCTAATGGCTCTGTAATACTACCGGACCCTGCCACAATTGGTCTAAATCTTAATGGGTCCAAACCCTTATGGACCTTAGGTATACCGAATATTATCGGTGTTTTAGGTTTATCCACATTCAAAAAGTTATATAATTTTTCATTGATAAATCCTTGCATTAACAAGTCAAACAAATCATATTTAATTTTGGCATACGCTATGTTGACTTCGTTTCTAGAGACTAACTCATATTGTGCACTATCTTGCAACATGCTAAGAATCTGCGTCTCATACGCACAATTATACATTAAAACTATCCCTCCATCTTTGTCAGGTTTCATTACTCTTATCCCTTCATCCTTCAGTAAATAAACAAGCCGCTGCTGGTCAAAAGATAAGTTGGGGGATGTTGAACGTATATTAATAGCATGCTGCTTCCTGAGGTCCATTTCCACTAATTCTTCAAATACTTTTAACATTGGGTGGGTAGGGGGATTGAAGGTACTTGCTCTGACAAATTGCTCATTCACTGTATCTGGCCTACCTAGGTCCAGAGATAAGTTCAACCGTCTAACAAAAAGTTTCAGATCTATTAATGTACTGGGTAAATTAAATGTACGTGAAGGTATGTAATGCAGACCCCTTATGAACAATTCAAAAAAGTCACCTGTAACATTAAATGTGGTGCCTGTAGACAGTGTTCTCTGATTACTAATGATAGTAATGTATATATACCTTCAAGGAACTTTAAGGTCCATACAACTGGATATTATAATTGTGCAACCAAGGGTGTGGTTTACATGGGGATCTGTGTTCTATGTTGTAGTTTTTATATAGGGAAGACAGAAAGGCCTTTAAGGCGAAGAATTTATGAACATGTAAATGACATCTCTAAAAAGAAAGACACAAACGCCTTTTATAAGCACTATACACAGTGCCCTGATATGAAACTTAAATTTATGGTACTGGAGCAGGTTGCACAGGACCCTAGGGAGGAGACTGGGAAACATTCCTGGAATATAGAGAACTTATATGGCAGTTAAAATTAGACGCAGCTAGGTCCCCAGGTTTAAATGACAGTATTAGTATTTCAAGTGTACTCAAACTACGTAAAGCGAAACTGTAGTGTTATATATGGTTATATATATATTACATATATTTTTTTAGAATTTTATAGATAGAACATTAATATAATATGGTTGAAAGAATGTTTTTTAACAGTGAACGATGTGTCTGGAAGTATTTTGGTATTAATGTATTGTTTTTTTGTAAGTATATGGCTTGTTAAATATTTTGCAATGCAAAAATGTGTGTGAGGTTTTTAACATTTGTTTTTTAAAGGAATTCAATTGAAGTAATTCTGACTGATTAATTAACTTAAATTGAAGCAATTAAAAAAACACCATGTGACCAATGGTTATTGTATTTAAGGGCATTACTTTTTTATGTTTGTATCTTGATAAAGCCTGGTAGGAACCAGGCGAAAGCGCTTGAGATATTCAATGTTTTTTGGGTTTTAAAGGTTATTAAAAGACTTTACACTACAGTTTGCTGCAGCCTGTTGTTTCTCTGCTGTGGACTTTGCTGTTGGTGTTTGTATTCGTTTCTGAGAGACTTGTTAAGGTTTTTATTCATGGCAGAGAGTGCGGACTGTGTTGAGTTTCAGAATACACCTGTTTTACTTCAGGATGTACCAGATGACGCTCCGGTTACCAGGGGGGAATTCAAACAAGTTTTGTCTTTATTAACTCAGTTGAGTAATAATATGCTGAATTTAAGTGCTGCTAATTTATCCTCTCCAATTCCTGTTAACCAACTACTAGGTCTGCACAGAAAAGTGCTTCCAGTACCAACGCAAATACAGAACGGATGCGACCGGGTGGAACCTCCTGACGAGATTATATTGGTACAATCCGATCTACAGGAGCAGCCTGGGAGAAAACAAG
Organism: Protopterus annectens; assembly: GCF_019279795.1. Classification (NCBI taxonomy): domain Eukaryota; kingdom Metazoa; phylum Chordata; order Ceratodontiformes; family Protopteridae; genus Protopterus; species Protopterus annectens. The sequence goes on along the minus strand of NC_056747.1, from coordinate 1,096,927,062 downwards.
TTGATCGTTGTTACGGACCTAACTCACAAACAAGTGGTTTTACCTTCAATGCATGGACTGAGCAACAGTTTTCGTTTCAAAAAGGCACTGTTTCAGCCTTTTCTAACCAGAGTGGGGGTGCTGACCAAGAATTTAAAAAACTGAGCGATAAGCTGTATGCTTATAAAACATTATAGCTTGAGATTGACTATCTGAAAGAATGTGTGAGGGTACGCCGAGTACCAAAAGGCTACACTGTTTCAAATTTCCCAACAGTGCTCTACCAGGAACGGATTTATACAATGATTTAGTAAAATTGTTTGACAAAACTGGTTTAGAGATGTTGAATATTTTAATCAAGGACTATGAAGCAAAAGCTGTAAATTTGTTAGATGATGTCAACAAATTGAATGACTGTATTGTTAAAGACAAAAATTTTCTTGGCATTAAAAAAGATTATGATGGTGTGTTTGAGGAAGTTGACCTGCACTGTTTAAAAATAGTTAATCGTAAGATTAGAAAACTTGAACGGGACTTGGTTGAATACAGGGATGGGTTGGCCTACCCACATCCGGGTAAAAACAGGGGGAGGGGTAACAACCTTGAAGGTACGGGTACTCAACCAGTTGGTAATGTTAACAACAACAACAATATGGATGTGTATACCCCTGAACTTCCTAGGAGAAGCGAGCGTCTAGCCCAAAAAGATAATAGAAACATCCAACAGGGTTTTCAGTTTCCTCAGGGCAGACCGGGGGTGAGAAGCACAACCTATTACCAGCAAGGGTGGAACAGACCACGCAGATAAAAGATTTGAACTGCATAGAAGTTGCTGATATAGGTTACGTTTTGGGTAGGCTACCAAAGGGCAACGATGAGGTAGTAACAAATAACAACTTCAATATTTACAATTTTACAGACATTAATGTTACAGGTGACTTTTTTGAATTGTTCATAAGGGGTCTGCATTACATACCTTCACGTACATTTAATTTACCCAGTACATTAATAGATCTGAAACTTTTTGTTAGACGGTTGAACTTATCTCTGGAACTAGGTAGGCCAGGTACAGTGAATGAGCAATTTGTCAGAGCAAGTACCTTCAATCCCCCTACCCACCCAATATTAAAAGTATTTGAAGAATTAGTGGAAATGGACCTAAGGAAGCAGCATGCTATTAATACACGTTCAACATCCCCCAACTTATCTTTTGACCAGCAGCGGCTTGTTTATTTACTCAAGGATGAAGGGACAAGAGTAATGAAACATGACAAAGGTGGTGGGATAGTTTTAATGTATAATTGTGCGTATGAGACGCAGATTCTTAGCATGTTGCAAGATAGTACACAATATGAGTTAGTCTCTAGAAATGAAGTCAACATAGCGTATGCCAAAATTAAATATGATTTGTTTGACTTGTTAATGCAAGGAGCTATCAATGAAAAATTATACAACTTTTTGAATGTGGATAAACCTAAGACACCGATAATATTCGGTATACCTAAGGTCCATAAGGGTTTGGACCCATTAAGATTTAGACCAATTGTGGCAGGGTCCGGTAGTATTACAGAGCCATTAGGGAAATTCATTGACCAGACTGTTAAAAAATTTGTCATGTCCTTGGAACATGTCTGCAAAGACTCCTGGGAATTTTTAAAAGGTTTGGATCAGAATTTCTTTAAACGTACTTGTCTATTGGTTTCTATTGACATTGTGGAATTATTTCCAAGTATCTCACATTTAACGGGGATTGAATGGTTCAATGAAGTGCTGGCTACACAATCAGGGTTGAGTGCTAATATAGTTATGTTATTGGTGGAATTTATGGAAGTCATTCTTAAAAATAACTTTATTTATTTTAATGGTGAGGTCTACAGACAAAGAAGGGGCGTGGCGATGGGCACCCCATGTGCTTCAGCTTTTGCCAACATAGTGTTACATTACTGGGAAAACAAATTTATATTTTCAACTGCTTGGGCAAAACACATTGTCCATTATAAACGATTTTTGGATGATATTTGCATTTTATGGGAAGGGAATTATGAAAATTTATTAGAATTCATGTCCTATATTAATGCTTCGACCCATTTTCTTTCTTTTACGCATACTGTGAGTGATGAAGTTCTTAATTATCTAGATGTAACACTGGTTAAGGATCTTACAAGGGGTATTTTTCAATCTAAGATTTATAGGAAGGCAACTTTTTCCAACTCTTTTTGCACTTTGAGAGTGGTCATCCCTTTTTCCAAAAGAAAGGAATAGTGAAAGGACAATTCATCCGGGAGTCGAGAATGTCGAGCACGGATGAATTGTTTTTGAAAGAGGTGGACTTTTTGAAAGAACTTTTTGCAGAAAGGGGGTACCCTGCAAAGCTGGTGAACAATCTACAAAAAGAAGTGATGGCTAACAGAGGGTTAATGTATTTCCGTCTACTGGGCACGGGTTTGTTACCCAATGTGCAGGGTAGGCAGGAAAAACAATTTGATGGGCATAGTAGCTTTGTCTACACCTATACTAGGGACGCTGAACAGTTGGAACAAATTGTTTTGAAATACTGGCCTGTTTTGACCCTTCAGGAGAATTTTCATGACATTATTCCAGAGAAACCAAGTTTTGTAAAAAAGAGGGACATGAATTTGAAGGGTCTTTTTGAAAGTAAAAATCATCTTTCAACAAATTTTGCTGTTGTTTCAAAAATAGGCACACATAAATGTGGTGCCTGTAGACAGTGTTCTCTGATTATTAATGATAGTAATGTATATATAACTTCAAGGAACTTTAAGGTCCATACAACTGGATATTATAATTGTGCAACCAAGGGTGTGGTTTACATGGGGATCTGTATTCTATGTTGGAGTTTTTATATAGGGAAGACAGAAAGGCCTTTAAGGCGAAGAATTTATGAACATGTAAATGACATCTCTAAAAAGAAAGACACAAACGCCTTTTATAAGCACTATACACAGTGCCCTGATATGAAACTTAAATTTATGGTACTAGAGCAGGTTGCACAGGACCCTAGGGGAGGAGACTTGGAAACATTCCTGGAATATAGAGAACTTATATGGCAGTTAAAATTAGACGCAGCTAGGTCCCCAGGTTTAAATGACAGTATTAGTATTTCAAGTGTACTCAAACTACGTAAAGCGAAACTGTAGTGTTATATATGGTTATATATATATATTACATATATTTTTTTAGAATTTTATAGATAGAACATTAATATAATATGGTTAAAAGAATGTTTTTTAACAGTGAACGATGTGTCTGGACGTATTTTGGTATTAATGTATTGGTTTTTGTAAGTATATAGCTTGTTAAATATTTTGCAATGCAAAAATGTGGGTGAGGTTTTTAACATTTGTTTTTTAAAGGAATTCAATTGAAGTAATTCTGACTGATTAATTAACTTAAATTGAAGCAATTAAAAAAACACCATGTGACCAATGGTTATTGTATTTAAGGGCATTACTTTTTTATGTTTGTATCTTGATAAAGCCTGGTAGGAACCAGGCGAAAGCGCTTGAGATATTCAATGTTTTTTGGGTTTTAAAGGTTATTAAAAGACTTTAAACTACAGTTTGCTGCAGCCTGTTGTTTCTCTGCTGTGGACTTTGCTGTTGGTGTTTGTATTCGTTTCTGAGAGACTTGTTAAGGTCTGTATATTTAGTGTCATTGTGCTGTAACTCAGAGCAGATCTGAGTGTTGACACTGAGATTTTTGACATAGCTATAGAATGCTTTGTGGCTGTATTTAGAATCAGTGGCAATTTTGTTTTCATAACTAGCTTTGGAGGATTTTATGAGGGATCTCAGCTTCTTACTGAGGCTGACCAGGGAGTTCCCCCAATCATTTTTCATTCTTTTTTCAATGAGAAATTAGTGTATAAAAAGGGTCTACCATTTTGGCGGCATATATACATGAGGGGAAAGGGCAGTTGTGGTTTATATGGTTTGTTGTATGGCAGTATTTATCAAAGAGCAAAGTTTGCCAGTATTATATTTTGCAGCAACTTCACAATCAGAGTTGGTGCACCTTCTCAGAAAGGGTACGGTCTATTGGGTCAGTGTATTTTGTATCAAATATTTAGGCTGTTATTTAGATTATTAACAAAATTGTTTGTTTTTCAGAGCTGCCTTAAGGGAACTGAAATATTTTTTCTTACATAAAACTAACAAAATACAGCATTTCACAAGGCTTTTGTTCCATTTAGGCAGTGTATCTAATTTTTACCTTGGAACTGTTGGACCATTTCTTGGAAAGTGTGATGATGCTACTGTGCACTAAATTCATCATTAGACCACAAGGTGATTAATTAATTTCTTTCTACTGGTCAGGACAGCATTTCTGTTCCTGCATGCAAAATGTTGCACTCCTATGCTGTGCTTATTATAATTTTTTTCCTATTTTTCATTGTCAGCAGATCTTTAACTTGGGCATGGCGAAAGGTGAGGCTGGGTGTAAGCTGTTAGGAAGTGTGATCAGTATACTGTCAGCATCCATTCATTTCAGTGAATGCTGCCAGTGCCAATGTCTATTTAGCAGTGACTGTACTTTTTAATTAAATAATATGCTCTGATCTTCCAGACATAGTTATTTTTAACTGAGCTACTGTTCCAATTGTCTGCTTTGGTTTGGCTGTTAGTGGGCTCTAAGAGCCAAGCCAGACCCTTGTCTCAGTTCTGGCTCAGATCTTCTTCAAAAATCCAAGGATTGCCCACATTTGCATAAAAGCTTTGCATAGACTGTACACTTCTGAATATGCTATACCACCTGTACTACAATTTGTATGTGAAATCAGCTTATATAACTTCTTAGGAAGAGGATGCATAGTTCAACATTAGTAACTACTTTGCATGAAACAGTCTGTTTTTTTGTCATTCTTTTTCTTGTCTCTTGCCTGCTAATAGTCACGCCCCCGACACAGCCATGGTCATTCATTTCCCATCTCTGATCATGACCATGGAACAACCTTCATCCAGGCAGCCATGAAGAATTTTCCATGTTTGTTAAGCCCATATGCAAAGGCCTGATACGTCTTTCCCTGTGAGCATTCAAGTGCTTGCACACACTCCATGAAAGCTAACATGCAGCTGTGATTTGGCAGAACCAAGCACACATCTCTGCCCCATATAGTGCATACTGTGCACCTATCTCTGCTATACGTACCAGCACTACATTAGACCAGACCACTTTCCTCCTCCCCAAAGAATGGATAAGTCAGCACATTTTCCTCATTTCCATGCTCCCTCATTTGTTGCCCCACTTCCCAAGGAACTAGTCAGTCCTGGATTATTTTTTTTGATGCAGCTGACCACATATCTGAATGTTAATTAACTTGGATATTCAATAATAAGTGGGACTAACATTCACTCCCATTAGCAATGGTGAACTGTTTCAGGCAGTGATCACTGATTATGAGTTCAGTACAAAAATATTATGCCTCACCCTATTTCTCCATTGATCTGGGGGAAGGGTGCAGCCCGGGAGACACTTTGGTGCAGTCATCCTTCTTGGAGAAAGCCGTTCTCTGTTGTGCCTCAGTAGGTTTGGAATCTGGCCTAATAATTTGGAATTGTAGGGGTTCTATGATCATGTGGCATTGCCTGGGCAGCATGATGGCTCAAAGGCTGATGTTTCTAATTTACAGTTTAAGGGTCAAGAGTTCATTCCTGATCTATGTTTACTACTATGTATAAGTATATGTAGAGTTTACATATTCTCTTTGTGTACATAGGTTTGTCTGGGTACTGTTTTTTAAGCCTAGCCATGTTTTCCAATATGCATATGATAAAATTAATTTATTAATTTATTTATATTTGTTTACCTGGGTAGTGCATTGGTCTCAATGGACTATTTACGGTGCCGACTGGGTGAATAAGATCACATAAGATATGAGCAAAACATGTTTACAGATACAAGGATATGCTAAAAGACATAAATATATATATATATATATCTAAACGCACACACGCGCACACGCACACACGCACACACACGCACACACACATGCACGCACACACGCACACATGCCCATACACGCGCGCGCACTCACACACACACACACACACACACACACACACACACACACACACACACACACACACACATCCTTACAAATACAAGAATATACTACAACATTTAGTTTAAGAAGTAGTTTACAATGTCAGAACATGGATGTAAAATGGAATCATGCTTAGCAGAGCTTTATGGGTAAGATGCAGCCATAATGACTGAGATGGCTTATGCTACAGGGAGAGCAGCATATCATTACATAGACAGGTATAAAGACATTAGAAGAGAATTGTGACAATAGTTGCAATGAAGGATACAATGCAGAGAAGACAGAGAAAATGTGAGAGAGGCATGCAGAGGGAATATAGCTGGGTTTAGGTCGACAAGCATTTATAAGCTGCCTCTGTCCAATAGGGGTATAGGTGCCAGTCCAGGGGTAAATATCTGACTCCCCATCCATTGGACCAGGTTGCACTTGAATATGGTCAGGCAAACACTGCTTCACGTGCATGGTAATCCTGTTTTAGGGTAGGGTTAGTCTCTGAGACACATACTTGTCCCTACAACATGTTCTGTTTTGTTGCAAACAAGGTTTAGTTCATTTCATTAGGTATTTCAGCATTCCTGTGGCCTTGGACATTGATGAAATAGCTGAGAAGGGTCTGCAGTGGTTTACTTACCTTGTTAATAAATGAATTAAAAATCTCTGGTCTGAAAAACAAGGGGATGTGTTTTACTGCTGCACAAACTGCTTGATGAACTCCCAGATTAGAATGCTGAGATGTCAGAAATAGTGGACTGACAACAAGAAGAAATAGTATCATACTGGTGGCATTACACAAAGGTACAGACCTAGTGCATGGATAATCATAAGAATGTTTTGAATGGACACTGTACCTCCACTATTATTTATACCTTGTCTGAAAGTCACCTAAGTATTTAGACAGTACCAATTTGGTGGAGAAAGCATTGCCTTGTTTTATGCTTCAGGAAGTGTTTTACTCCTAAGGGAATCAGCACAAAACATCTATCAGGGATTCACTCTCAAAGGCACATGGTCACAAGTACCATAAAGTGGCAGCTTCATTGGGCAGGCATACAGATGTATAGTAATTCCTTAAGCAGATATAGAAATTAGGCCATCTAGTGACCATTTTATAGCACAGGATTTAAAATCAGTAATGAGTACTTCAGCAATTGCATGGCTTTGTATCACTTGATCACAGAAAAAAGCTCCAAATTCAAATCAATGAATGCTTTAGAAGTCATGTAGTTCAGAGCTAGATATACCTAAAGTATCACAACAGTTGAATTATTATTCAGAGTTTTTAACATTATATTTACTTGTTAGTTGCCTGCTGGGATCAATTCTGACAGTTAAACAGACACACTATCCATAACGTGGATAAAGCTACCTATGTTTTATGTCACATTCTACATAGTATCCCATTCAAAGATAAATAATGATATCATCAGACATCATTAGCTTAATACATTTGCCAGAAACACCCTGGAGGAAACAGATGACTACAAACAGCACTGCCCAGGTTGATAGTAGCCTGGCAGTTAGTGCAATGGATTAAGGCTGTGAGCTGTTAACAAGCTGCCTCCTGTAGTCCAGGGTTTGATTCCCTTAGGCTTTATTTGCATACTAGGTGATTTTAAGTCACTTAATCTGACTGTGCTATGGGACAATTAGAAAATGAGACACACTCCTCAATCATCTCCATGACTGCATGTCTGCAGGTGCTTAAAAAAAAACAAGTTTATAAATAAAAGGCTGAAACCTTTGCTTCTACTACAATACCTGCTGCACCATTTGATGGATCAGATGTTTCACTACAACTACAGGGAATTTCAAGTCAGGCTGCTTGACTGGCACAGCAGAAGTTGAGGTACATTGAAGAATAACCTGCCTTCCAATGATGTATAAACTATATACTGGAATTGATGCCAACAGAGTTTATAGTCATTTAGAAGAAAACTCAATCATGGCAAAAGGGCAATAAAAGAAAGTCATATGGAACAAATGATCATTTGTTGTTAAATAAAGTCATAATGGAGAACTGTAAAAAGGGGAAGAATCTAAGTATGGCATGGATAGGCTACAAAAAAGCATTTGACAGTATCCCACATTCATGGCTGCTTAGAAATGTATAAGACACACCCCACACTGATCGATTACATTACAGTGACCATGAAACATTGGCAAACTACTTTGAAGGTTATACCATGATAAAGGACAAATTACTATTCCAGGGATAAAAATTCATAGGGGGATATTCCAGGGTGACTGTCATAGCTGCTTCTTTTGCCTTGCCCATAATCCATTAAACTGCATACTTAACAGATTAGGTAATGGCTGCAAATTGGATCCCAGAAAACAACAAAGTGTAAAAACTTTTCTTCTTTTTGTGATGATTTAAAACTGTATGGTTCATCAGATGAGGAACTGAAAGCACAACTGCAAGTGGTCAAAATTTTCAGATGATATAAGAATGCCATTTTGTCTTGATAAATGTGCAAAAGCAACCTTTAAAGAAGGAAAGCTCCGGCACCAAGAAAACATCAGTTTAGGAGAAGAATGTGATATAAAAAAACTTGAGCAAGAGGGAGTATATAAGTATTTGGGAAATGATGAAGGATCAACAATAAAACATGAACAAATGTGAATAAAACTCAGTGAGGAATATTTTAGAAGACTTAAATTAGTATTGAAAACAGCATTGACATCTAGGAATAAAGTCCAAGCTGTAAACCAATTTGCCCTTCTTGTCCTAACTTAGAGTGTTGGATTGACTGGCCTCAAAAGGTGTTGGATAATTTGGACAGGAAAACAAGAAGGTTGCTTCATGCACATCAAATGATTTATAAAAATCAGTGCATACCAAAATTATATAACCCCCGTTATGAAGGAGGTATGGGCCTCCTCAAAACTGATTACATGTGTAGATCTGTAATCATGGGGCTGCATACATGTTTGCTGATCTCACAAGATCCAATACAGTCAAAGTTTTGAAGCATTAGGAGAATAAGTCTAAGATGACTTTTCTGCTTAGTTTAGCAGAAGCATATTGGCATCAAGCAGGAACAGAAATCAAACCAGCAGTAGATAAAAATCAGACAGCAACTGAATGTGCCAAAAAACAAAAGAAAGAATATAAGATGAAGGATCAGATGAGAAGGCAAGAAATGTGGAAAATGCCTAAATATAGCTGCAAGTATAGAAAGCTCTTGTAACAACCTCATGTTGATCAGGATTGGACACAGGAATGGTTAAGGACAGGTGAATTTAAACCAAAAGATGAAAGGTTAATATTGGTGGCCCAAGACAGTGGACCTTCATACACATTGGTTTACAAAGTTCATTGAACATGTGGGAGAAACATTCAAATGTAGGTTTTGTAAAACAGAATTGGAAACAGTCACACATCTTGTTGCTGATACTAATAGCAGAAGGACTGTATACCAAAAGGCATAATAATGTGACAAGACTGTTGCATTGGGGATTGTGCAAACATTATAATATTGTAGCTGAAAAATATTGGAAGCATGAGCCACAAAGCATTATAGAAAATGATGGTTTATATCACACGGCATCACCATTACCAACAGTTCAAAAAATAGATGTGAGAGATTCTAAAATGGCCGCTGACTAGGAAACACTGACTTCTGTGTGCTCTTACTACTACCAGCTAATCTACTAAAATCATCTACTGCTGTTACATCAAAAATTGAAAGAAAGGATTTTCTAAAAATAAGCTAACCAAAATCTACTTACTTTTTGAATTTTTTTTTCTCTCTTGGATCTAGGATACTGAAAGTTTCCTCTACCTTTTTTTCCAACGGTGGTGTTGCAGTGCCTACAGCCACGTGTGTGTAGGCCAGACAGCATTGCAAGGATTCTACAAAAACAAAAATAAATAAGCAAAAAAAAAAAAAATTCAATCAAGATAGAGCAAATGGATGCACAATCCTCGAAAACTAGACTGTCATTAGTTATGTCTCTAGAGAAAGAAACAACCACTAAAAGACAAAAAACAACTAGATCACAGCCTGAGGCTCCAAAACAGTCACAGTCTCAGAAAAACAAAACTGAGCATCCCTTCATAATGGAAGAACTGAAAGCAGCTCTTACCCCATTTCAGTCTGAAATTCAAACATTTTCCTCAAAGCTAACCTTGTTTGGTAACAACCTGGAACAAATTATTTCAAGGTTGGACCAGAACGAAGCAAGAACGATGGACAATGAAATTAAATTACAGGAACTTCAAAAACCACTTCTACCAATGAATCCTCTATAAAAGACATGCAGCAAAAAGTAATTGATCTGGAGGCTAGAGCAATGCATAATAATGTGCTGATCAGAGGCATACCTGAGAAGTTTGAACAACCACAACTTCTCAATATTGCAGAGGAAATATTTGGTCTCTTCCTGAAAAACAGAGATCTTGCACAAACATTTACAATAGAGAGAATATACAGGGCTTTGAGAAAAGCAGAAGTCCCGGACACACCCAGAAAAATTTACATTAGACTACTAAATGCCTCACATGCCCAATCACTCTTGCTTGCTGCAAAAAACAAGAAATCCATTATATGGAGAGGATCAAAAATCACAATTGCCCAAGACTTGCCACTTCCTATAAAACAATCCAGACAAACATTATCGCCTTTCTGTAAGTTTCTGATAAATAAAAACATAAAATTCCAGATGAGATATCCAGCTACTCTTTCCTTTCAGCACAAAAACGTTACATACTTCATCAAAAATCTTCAAGAAGCGAAATCTACATTTCACAAAGCATTTGGTGAAACTCCAGCAATCCCCAGCTAAGCACAAAGCAAGAAAGATTACATATGCAACCATCTGTGCATCAAATTAAATAAACAAACTGATCTTAACAAAAATAAATGATCTCACATACCTTCAAGCCTCCTGCTGATGCCCTGCAAATGAACTGATGAAAAAGCAGACTTAAAACTAACTCTTTAACTCGGCGGTCCGACTGAGGTGTTTCATCAACTTTTGCTTCTCCAGTTTTCTTGCTTAAAAGCACCTCTCCGTCTCAACATTCGAACGGTAGGCCAAAAAAAGGTTTATCCTGTTGATAGAGTGACTTATGACCTACAAGTGTAACCTGATAATCTCACCTACAGGAAACCACTTGATCTACTGTGGTACCAAATCAAAATATGCTGTGTACACACAGCCGTCAAAGCGAGACTCCGCCCTCCTATCTAAACCCTTCGTGCAGGAAAAAACTGAGAACCTGTGGCTTAAAGGAAGGAAAATGAGTCCCTGTGAACCTCACAATGCTACGTCTGTGCATCGGCCAAGGGAGAGATGCCAAATGTGTTTTGTGGTAACTGGTTAGTTCTTCCAGCCTTTATTTTTTGTTGTATATGTTTTATTATCAGAGACAAGCTCTCAAGCTAAGAACTCCTTAACGTAGCCCGGCTTAGGCCGGTGGTGCGCAGATGAACTGCTTTTTTCAAACGCCTGGACTGCTGATGATATCGGACACTTCTGCAGTTCCGGCTAGAACAGACAGCACACTTTAACACTGCTTCTGCCAAAATTACATTTGACAGGACTGTCACACTGGCATATTTAGTCACAAATGCACATATCCTTATGCTAACTCACAGAACTGCATTTTATTTATGACCTGACGCTAATAATAGGTAACATGGTGAGCACTGTAGAACTCTCACTGTTTAAACAAGGTTTAAAATGGAGCAGAGTAGACCATGAGCTATGTGCACGGGGCTCTACTCTAGCTAAGTACAGGCAGGTTGATTTTTCTTAAAATCAGCATAAATAATGCAGGCTAAGGCCCTATGTTATTGCCTCGATATCCAGGGTAATCTAAGGAAATATCAGTTAAATCCTATGATTATTGCTGGTATCATGTAAGAGTAAATCATCTTGGTTAAATGCAGGTAATTCAGCAGTTCACATTATTGCTGAGCTGTCATACAACTGCAAGATGCCACAGACACTCATTATAATAAAGATATTTGAATGGGAGTTTATTCAAATTTAAATAGCTGGGCATATTTTGCAACCTGGATACATGCCTAGAGTTACAAACAGATACAAGTGTAAAGGGCAGTGGCACTACTGGTGTACTAAATTATTCTTCTATACATGTTTTTTTGCATCTTTACCGAAAATGGAGCAAAACTACCACAGAGCACCATTGTCCACGTGTACTTATTTAAAAGGAGGTACGTGAAGGGCATTTGCCTACTTTCTAGTGGGACTCTATATTTTCCCTAGCTGTCAAATGAACTCTAAACAACTGCATTGTTCAAAGCCATATCAGAAAAAAATGATTCTCTTATGCAACTGTAGTCAGGTTTTAGAGGTAGCTTGTATCAGCTCTGTGGTGTAAGACGTTTTGGTCCTGGTTACGCCCCAATAACTTGGATGCATCTAGCATCCTAGGTGTTGTAGGATTCAGATGTGGAGGAAAGTAAGTGACCATCTAAGGTCAGCCCAGCAACTGCATGTATGTACAGCAAGCTGAACAGCTGATATGGGTTGTTTGAATTCTTCAGACAGGAAGTAATGAATGGGTAGCATTTTAATTAAGACAAAGTAGGGAGAGAATGTTGTATTACCCCAAGGGGACAATAATATGGTAGTCCACTTGGTATGATTATTTGTACTGTTATAATTCTGTTTAAAAAAAAATCTTTTCAACTATATGTACAATGTGTTTTGCATGAACTCTTTTGTTTGAACCAAGTACACGTATTGGCTCACATTATAAGCTAATTAACTTAATAACAAATGTCAATTTAGAGCAAGAAGTTCAAGTGTGGGTAGTAAGTTGGATTTTGGAATGTTGGAAATCTTTTGTAAAATAGTTAGTCATGTAAATAGTATCTTTTTATCTCTTTCAGATAGAAGCAGATTGTGGTTAAGCACGGGGGAGGTCTGAGAGAGGAGGCTACCACAATATATTACTATATACTTATCCCAAAAAAAAAAAAATATATATATATATATATACTGTCCTGCTGGCACTCTAGCTATTTATTCCTACATAATCTATTTACCCCTCTATATGTAAATTCATTTAACCCTAGCAATAAAGTCCAAACTCTACCAACCCACTAAATAAGTCCTAATGTTATTGATAGATTCATGGAATATTAAAGGGTTACAAAATAAAAAAAGGAGCCTAGTACTACACCTTATTCAAAAATCTACTTTTGAAATTACTCTTATTCAAGAAACGCACATGACAAAGGAGCAATGGGTGAATGATGCTAAAAAGAAGTGGATAAAACAAATAATAGCTGCAGGGAACTGCACAGTCTCCAAAGGGGTAGCAATAATTGTTAAAAAGTCTTTCAGAGGTTCAATTATAGCCACTGGTGGAGATCCAAAAGGCAGATGGTGCTATCTAACATGATCGACCCCATGTTTTAACAAAGAAATACTTATATTAAACGTCTATGGGTCGTGCTTCCATAAAGGCAGATGGTGCTATCTAACATGATCGACCCCATGTTTTAACAAAGAAATACAAGGCAGATGGTGCTATCTAACATGATCGACCCCCCATTTTAACAAAAGAAATACTTATATTTATCTAACATGATCGACCCATGTTTTTTTAAAAAAAAAATACTATATTAGCGTCTGATGGGTGGTGCTTCTAAAAGGCAGCAGATGGTGCATCATCTGATCACGACCCCATGTTTTAACAAAAAACAACTTATATTAAGGCAGATGGTGCTATCTAACATGATCAACCCCATGTTTTAACAAATAAATATATATTAAACGTCTATGGGTCTTGCTTCCATCAATCCTCTTTCCTACATGAAATATATTCACTTATCGAAAAATTCCACAACCACCTAATGATCCTCGGGGGTGACTGGAGCTGGACAGAACTTGCAAATCCAACAAACAACCTTTGAGTATTACTAACACTCTAAGTGACATAATGGATGATTTTAATTTATTTGATCCTTTTGAACTTTTCAGAAAAAGACCCTTCTCTTAGTAGCTACACATTCTTAACAGCTTACCATAAATCCTGGTCCAGGATAGACTTTTTTTAATCTCAGCACTCTTTTCATCTTATGAAATAGTATATAACAGTGACCCTAGAACTATCTCTGACCATGCCAAAATTAATCTTAACTTAAATATCTATAAAACTAATCATGAGAACCACATCCCTACAATTTGGTCCCTTAACCCTAACCTCTTGAACAACAAGACCCTTCACCAAGAAATACAAGAACTCCTCTAACAGACAACAAGCTCTTTTGAAAAGTCAGATATCTCCCTAGATATACAATGGGCAGCAGCTAAAGTCACCTTAAGAGGTATTCTTATCCAAAAGGCATCCCTAATTCAAAAACAGTGTAAATCGCGTACCTTGGCACTAGAAACAGAACTAAGAAGACTAGAATCAGAGTTGCAAACTAAGTTTTCTGTAGATATTTAAAAACAGATGATCACCCTTCAAAAACAACTATACGAATTACACCTAAATCAATAATCTCTTATGGAATCCAGACTTATTCATAGATATGCTGAATGGGCACAAACCCCTTCTAAAATTCTAGCAAGGATAATAAACATTAAGCCCCCACTTACCACAATAAAACAAATTAACCATAGGGGTAAATCCTTCTTCACAGATAAAGAAATCATACATGTATTTCAAGAAGTGTATAAAGAAGTCTACGGACCCCAAATACTCGATTTAGACAGCCTAGATGATCCTTTCCTAGACGAATTACAATTTCCAGTAATAGGTGACACCCACAACAAACTGCTAAAGGTGCCTATAACCATAAAAGAAATAATTTTAGCCATTAATAAACTGAAACCAGGTAAAGCCCCAGGTCCAGACGGCTATGTGTCAGAATTCTACAAGGCCTTTAAGCAAGTCCTAGCCCCCATTCTACTCAAGGTTTATAATCATATAATCCAATCTGACATTTCCAACTTATATATTAATAACTCCAAGACTATTTTTATACAAAAATCAAACAACATTAACCTCAGTACAAATGACTATCGCCCAATTGCTTTAATTAACCTTGACATAAAGATTCTATCATCTGTCCTGGCTTATAGACTAAAAAATATATTACCACATATCATATCATGACCAATTAGGTTTCATGAACAATAGGCATGTATGGGACAATACTCTATCCATTGAAACCATAACCAATATGACAAAGTATGACAAATCTCCCAAATATGCAATTTCTGTTGATGCCCAAAAAGCTTTTGACAGGGTAAACTTAAATTTTCTCTTTAAAATTATGAAAGGCCTCTCTATCCCTGATGAATACATCAAAATGGTTGCAACCCTCTATAATAAGGCATCTACTATCCTAAACATAAACAAAAATAAATCATGTCCAGTTCAAATAATAAATGGTACAAGGCAGGGTTGCCCGTTATCATCTTACTTATTTAATCTATATCTTGAAGTTCTCTTGTTAAAACTAAGCCAAAAAACATTCCACCATCCAGTCTATATATATATATATATATATATATATATATATATATATATATATATATATATATATATATATATATATAAAATACCAGTGAAATATACTGCCTTCGCAGACGACCTAAATATTTACATGGAACTACCTTCAACTGATCTAGAAAAATTCTAAACTCTATTGGCAAATTTTCACAAATCTGAAATTACACCATTAATCCCAACAAATCAATATTTTTTCCTTTAAACCCTCTTAGCCACAAATAATTTTTCATTCCAGAAACAAAGATCAAAGTTGATTATACACTTAAATATTTGAGTATAAACTTCTCCCATCCCCAACATGAACTAATTAATAACAATTTGTATAAAACATGGTCAAAAGTCATAAAATATCTCACAAGGTGGAAGAATCTAAACCTTTCCCTCCTCTCAAAAGTAACTATTATAAAAATGAATATCCTGCCCAAAATTCTTTTCCATCTTTTTGCCCTTAATCAAAGCATTCCAAATACTTTCTTCTCAAAAATGAATACTACATTGGGGAAATGTATGTAGTACCCTAAAAATGTCAGAATTAGTTACACTAAATTAACACTTCCTAAAGAAAGGGGGGGCCTGGCCCTTCCCGATTTTCTAACATACTACCATATAATAAATGCCAGCTGTAGTTTACACATAACCAACTTCCATCCTACAGATAAAGTCTGGATCCCCATATGGACAAAAATCTACAATGCACACATAAGCGCATCCAATATCAATCCTAGAGCAACCATCTTTCTTAATCCTAAAACTCTCAAAGAATATAAAATTCCCTTTATTAATAAAAATATCATTGGGTTCCAAAAGCTGATAACATCTCTTGATTTGAAAAACTCATTAGTGATGGCTCAACCAATCCATCTAAACCCCAACTTCAAATTGAGTAACACCATGTTAAATCTTGATAGTTTTCCTATTACCAAGAACTGTACAGCATGAGACTTCTATATAATTAAAGACTTACCCTTTGAAGCCATCATAGCCTCATTAGCAGTCAATAAAAAATACCACATAATCATTAAACAAATACTATACCTAATATCTCTGGTTACAGACAATATTAAAGTAACCCCATCAGAATTTCAACTCTATCAGAAACTAATACCCCAACTTCTGTTAAGGACCAAAATGCTTTCTAATGTATACAGATTAATAACAAAAAATAAACATCAAGATAATATTCTATTCTCTAAGTACTGAGATAGCCAAAACAAAGAAATAACACTTGACCAAAAACTTGAGGCAATTGACACAACAATAAAATTAACCCCTTTCCAGAAACTGATATATACTCAGTTCATGATAAACAATAACACCTACATTACGCCTTTATTCCTAAGTAAAAGTAATCCAAATACCTAGTCTCGTTGCCCAACCTGCCCTAATTCGGTAGCAAATACACTTTACATATTTTGGTCCTGTAAAAATGTGTATAAACTATGGTGCTCCCTAAGAGCACAACTTGAAAAACTGGGATACATGAAGTCAACCCTATCCTGGGAAATGGCAATTTTGAATATTTTTCCTAGTCCCTATAAGTATGAGTTGATACATATTACTGTGACACTATGTGCGCTACTTAAAACTTATATTACACTAAACTGGTTAGACAGGCCCAAAACATCCTGGAAGGAGTTTAAGTCTATGTCTATCAAACATGTATTAGCAAGTAAACTAAAGACAACAAGCAAAAAGAAAATAAACTACTTCCAAAAATACTGGAATAACCTTATAGAAGTTCTTAAATAATAACGCTCCTCGCTTTAACTCCTCTATTTCTACTTACTCTTCTGGCCACGACCCTATTCCCCTATTATCTAATATCACAACTTCTGGTGGAGTATTAACCGTACTCTAAATACTTTTCGATTTTAATTCCCCATCTCCACTCTAACCCCTGAAGGATCAAAATATAAACCCTATTACCATGCTCCTTTACCCTAGTATCAGTAGAAATAATTAATATCTTTATGCTACCACCTCCTTACTTAATGTCAGCCAAATGTACATATTGTAGATAGTTAAAGCAAATAGGTATTAGGTTTACGATCTTATACTCTTACATATGATTATTCAATATCTTGAATTGTCAATACTACCTTTCACTATTCTATGTGTAATTCTAAAACACTTGCACATGGGAGGTTAAGTATTTCCCTTGTAATTTTTTGCTGAACCTATATGATATCAAGCAAGTATTTAGTAACTGTATCCACCTTCTTTTTTCGATCCTATATGCTTTTGTTGTATGACCTGTATTTGTATTTGCATTTGTATATTAACAAAATGCAATAAAAATTAGATTGCAAAAAAAAAAATAGATGTGAGAAAACCAGATATAGTAGTTCATGAAGAGAAGAATAAAGTAGCATTGATAATTGAAATTGCCACACCCAGTGACTATAGTGTCTTACGTACAGTGAAGCACAAAGTCATAAAATACCAGGATTTGCAGGCAGAAATGAGGGCAATGTGGAAGAAGGATACCCAGACAGTTCCAATAGTAGTAGGAGCAACAGGTCTTTTAAAAAAGCATTTACAATTGTACTTAAATATGTCACTGATGCATATAACTCTGTACAAATTGCAGAAGGAGTCATTACTGGGCACACTTCAGGCACTGTGAAGAGCAGCTCTGGCTAACATCAAAGATTGCAATAATGCTAACTTCATGAACTTTAATCATACTTTGACTTAGGAATGGGGTGAATTCCCATCATGGTATTAGAAACCCAAAAGACTTGGAGAAATTAAAAACAAAGAATACTTTGTTAGAAATGATAATTGGATAAGTGTTGATATCTTTGTTTGTGTGTGTGTGTGTGTGTGTGTGTGTGTGTGTGTGTGTGTGTGTGTGTGTGTGTGTGTGTGTGTGTGTGTGTGTGTTTATCATTGTATTAACTGAAGATTCATGGTCTGTATCACCCACTGCGGTCATAGTCAAAGCTGATGCTGGTCCTCTTAGTTTTTAAAAGAATCACTAACCGTAGTTGAGGGAGTTGAAGCTGGGTTTTACTATTTCATTTATTCTGGAATTTAGGGTCACTACCAGCTTTTCTGCACTGAGACTAAATAATATTTTACAAAATGTTATGCATTTTGCTGACTTTTGACTTAGCACTCACTTCCAAATGCTAAACTCTCAGACCTTATCTATTCCAAAACAGTCTCTCTTGTCAATATCCCAGTTGTGGGCAATATTAATTGTGTCACTTTATCGATTCTGGACAAGGAAGCCTTAGCAGATTAGTTTGGTAACTGCTCAGGCCAACAGCTTTGCTCTGCCCAAACTGTTACTCCATTAAAACATCCTGCTGGCCACCCTGCATTTGAGGTCTAAACCCTACCAGCCTCAGATTTCCTTAAGCTATTAGGAAAAATGAAGGGATAAGAGTACTCAGGCTCATATGGTTTGCCATTATTTATGAAAAACTGAAGCAGACAGAACTGTCCTGCTTCCTGCTTTACATTTTAATGGACTCCTAACTGATGGCACACCCCAAGTTGATGGACAATTCCCCACATACTCTCTCTCTCCATAAATCTTGAGACCTATAACTTCCCCAAAGTTATAGCCCTATATTTATCCTTTTTTGCTCCCTACATAAATTCTTGAAAAATCTATATATAGTCGAATCAGTGTCTTCCTCAATTACCACTGTCCTTCTATTTTTATACAGCATGGGTTCTGGCCCAAACATGGAACTAACACAGCCTTTGTTCACCCGATCAACCACATCCATTTAGCAATGAATGAAGATTACATACCAATGGTTTATTACTTGATTTTATTCATTTTGGACACTGTGCTGTATAATTTGTTACTTTTCAAGTGTCACTGTCTGGGATTTGTGACTCTTCCATTTCAGTGGATAGAACATTATTTGTCAAATATACAGTTCCATGTTAGAAATAGAGTACTCCTCTCCATTTCTAAAGCAACACTTGGTGGCATCTCACAAGGGTTACTACTGGGACCTTACCTTTTTATATTTGGTAATGACATGTGGCAGGCCAGCATAAATCTGTAATTCATTCAGTATGCAAATCATGTGGCCCTACTAGCTATAGGTTCTAGAATTCATTGACCAGAAGCTGAATTGTAGTTAGGCCTTTCCTTATCAGAAGACTAGAGTGAACAAATCACTGCAGTCCAGCATTTTAAACTCTGATGCTATCCTATTTGTTACAAGTAAGTGCTCTATCAATGCAACAAACTCCCCAGCCACAGTCTCCCCAAGTAGACAGATTGTTTCTTAAGTTGACTGCATTAATTATCCAGAAGTGCTACTGAACAACTCTCTCACTTTCTCAGAACATAGGTTCATAGGTGTGTACTAGGCTAATGGCCCTGGAGCCTTTACAACCCTAGCCCACAGAAGTGCCCTGGCATCGTGTCACCCGATGTTAGTTCCCAAGTGCCTCTATCATGTAGAGCCACTGGAGTGATCCCTGGGGTGAACTTTCTAATGCCCATCCACTTATCAAGAGTTCGCTTGAAGAGGGACAGTGAGGTGCTCTGCTTGACATGTATGGGAAGTCTATTTCAGAGCATGGGCAATCTCTGGGTTAGGAACCTGTCCCTCCAGCATGCTTGTTGATTGTGGTAATGAGGTTGAGGTCTCTGGAGCGTGTGGTGCTGAGGTATTGGGATTTCATTAGATGTAGCATTTTTAACACAGCTGGGTCAGACATGGCTTTGTAAGTCAGGCAAAGATCTCCTCCAAGTAGGTGATATGAGACAGACAATAGCTGGAGTATTTTGAGTCTGTCTGTGTAGGACATGTGTTTAATGCCTAGGAACCTCTTCATGAGGTACTTCTGTGGCCTCTCCAGCTGTTGCAGGTGTCCAGTGAGGTACATGCCAAATGGGGAATTATACTCAATGATTGGCCTAATGAGGGAAGAGTAGAGAGAGATGATGACCTCTTTCTTCCTGGATGCAAAACCCTTGGTACTGTGATGTGCAGCATAGAAGGTCTTTCTGACCACAGTGGCAATGCGGTGGTTGAAGGAGAGGTTGCTGTCAATCTGCGTCCCCAGATCTCTTATAATGCCTTCAGTGTTCAGTGGGCTCCCATCAATGTGGTAATTAGTGAGAACTGAGTTTTTACCAAAGGGGATGATGACACATTTTTTGGCATTAAGCTTAAGGTTATGGTTTCGATAGCAGTCATTGGTCTCAGTGAGGCTTTTCTGTAGGACGTCTGCATCACTTGGGGAGTTAATAATGGCTCCCAGCTTGTAGTCATCTGTGAACTTGGTCAGCCAGAGTCCCTTTGTGTTGGTCTGGACTTCTGAGAAGTAGATGCCGAACAGGAGAGGACCCAGGACCAATCCCTGTGGGACTCCACTCGTGACTGGTCGGCAGTCTGACTTGGAGTCTACTACTTTCACATTGCGTGTTCTATCTGTGAGCCAATTTGAAACCCACCTAGTGATACAGGGGTTGATGCCTAGTTTGGTGAGTTTATCAACAATTCCGGAATGAGGAGTGGTATCAAAGGCCTTGGCCAGATCGAGGTAGGCTGTATGAACTGCCTTACCTTCAACCACTACTCTAGTGACTGACTCAAAGAAGTCAACCAGGTTGAGCAGGCATGATCTCCCTTTCACAAAGCCAAATTGCGTGGGGTCTACAGTTTGGAGATTTCCTATATCTTTGTTAATCAGGTCCATGATGATGTGCTCCATAGCTTTACATATCAGCCTTGCCAGGCTAATGGGGTGATAATTCCAAGGGTCTGTAGTTGCTCCCCCTTTATGGAGAAGGATGACTGTAGCAGTGTGCCATTCGGTAGGGACAAAGCCTGAGATGAGGCTGTGACTGAACAGGGCACACAGATGTGGTGCCAGTTTGCTTCGTAGTTCATGTATAACCCAACCAGAGATATTATCAGGTCCCATTGAAGCTGTATTCTTGGCCTTGGACAATGCAGCTTTAACCTGTGCTGCAGTAATGCTGGATGCCTGTCATTCTTCCGGTATTGTGATTGTTCCTTTGGGGGGGGGGGGGGTAAAGTTGGCACTGAATCTGTCGGCCAGTATGTTGGCAATATCTGTTGGCTCAGTATAGGATTACCATTGTGCAGTAACTTAGAGCAAATCTGGGTATTGCCATGGAGGTTCTTGATATAATTATAGAAGGCTTTGTGATTGTTTTTAGTGTCTGCCGCACATATAAATTATGTTATCAAAAAGATACATACAAAACTAGGCACATGATGTTGACTGCAGCACATACTTTCCATGGCTATTAGAACTACACACATACAATAACTATGCTGTGGGATAATAATGCCAACATCCTGCCATACAGTGACCTAGTAAGACTGCCAGGGCCTACAACAGACTGATGAAATGTGCATGCAAGTCTACAAGGGACTCTCAACACTGCACTGAACTTATCAGACTTGAGTCACTTTCTTTAACCAATATTTTAACCAACCTCCAACTCTCATTTGAAGTTTTAAACGTCCTCCATGCAGACTCCACATTGCTGACCCCCCAAATATATGAATAAAGCTCATATGGAGATGGAGTGGAGGTCATCCAAGACAGTGGAGTCTGCTAGACATTCACAGGGCACCATCACTCCATGCTTGGATTTCCTAGGTGTATATCGCTGCAGTCCTCCTCACCAGATCCGCTGCACCACCAAATAGATATCAGCTGACATCCCAGTACCTCTCTTGATCTGAGGGTCTAGAATATATGACCTTAGGCCTGATGATCTGACTACAAAGTCAGTCATTGATTTTTGTCTGAAGGAGCTCTGATACCAAATACACTTGACAGCATCTTTGTTTTCAGACAGTATATTTTAATTATGTAACCATCTTCCTGAACTGGTGTTAGCTCAGGTGGATGTAAAAGGTTCCATTGCATCTATTGAAAAGAGTACAGGAAGTTCCTCTATGCCCTGGCCAAATTTCTCCTAGTAGCATAAAAATCTCACCCTAAAAGAGGCTACTAACCTAGTGGGACTAACCAGGTCAACAAAGGATTGATGGCTAGATAGATAGATAGACAGATAGATAGATAGATAGATAGATAGATAGATAGATAGATAGATAGATAGATAGATAGATGATGCATACATACATACATACATACATACATACATACATACATAAATGTATGATGTTTCTAATTCTCTTCTGGCATGGTGTAAACATTTTTTAAACTATCATGCATGTCCAGGAAGTACAGCTGTCAAAAGTCTTACAGTATTATAAGCTCCTAGTCTGCTCCCCCTTGATAGCATGAAATATCAATGCCCAGCTGTTAATTTTGATTATTGATATCTGTTGATCACTGGCCAGACATTAATCCAACCCTTTTGCTAGTGTAAGTCTATTGATCTTTTCAAAGATTTTGTGCTAAACATTTTACACAAAGTGCAAAAAAATATTTAAAACTTCACAAATATGCAGAAACTCTGTATGCCAGGTACAGTGAGTGCCCGGAGGTGAAGCACTAAAGTTAGTATAGCTCCAATCAGTTCAGCACTTTTAAGATACAGACCCTTATAAACTGTGCTCCTAATTATGGAGATTAGTTAAAGGTGACAAAAGCTGACAGAGAGGGACTAAGCATTTAAATGTTCACCTGCATGTAATGATGTGTGTTTGCAGATCAGTGTGTTGAAAACCTTTTGGAGAGGTGCATTGGTATACTTTAATTATATAAAAGTTAACAGCCCTTAGCCAGCAGGTCACTGCATATCTTTAGCATTAGATTTGAAATCTTAATCTCCTGCATTTCTGGATCAATCAGTTTGCACTAACTTCCACATTTCCATTCAGTATGTATACAAATATCATTTTCACTTTATTTACGTACATAAACAAACATAAAAGGAAGTTGACCTCCATGCTCCTCTCTAAGCTGATGACATGCTGATAATTGTGCTGCCTACCTGCTGCTTTCCTGCCTCAAGATTTGTCATTTTTGCTAAGTGAATTGCTTAAGTTTTTTTAAACACGTCAGCCAAAACTGTATTTTTTCAGTTGTCAACAACATTATTTTATGATATTACCAGAGCTTAAGACATTTTCCTCTGCCAGCTGGTAAATGCCGATTGTGAGAAAAATGCTGGTCTTCACTTCTCATCCTTGGAGATTTCTCAGTCTGTTGAAGTAGAAAATGAATATTTCGCACTCGACTTGTCTGAGCAATTACCTGCAAGCTGTCACCATGGTGTGAAATGGCAGCCCACAGCGCTGCCCAGGTGGTACAGCAGACAGTTACAGGGAAACGACTTGCTTTGTAGTCATAGTGAATCCAAACTCACCAGGAAATGTATGTTTACGGGACAGAGGGGAACCTACAGCAATCAAATTCTATTTGGTATGGTTGTATGGCCTACAGAAAATGCCATCAAACCTTTTTTTTCCTCAAGAAACCACCTGTGCTCATTGGCTGAGCTACAGAAAATGTTCTAGTTTCTATCTGTTAACTTACACTACAATCAGAAGTGATTATCAATCTTGTGTTATAAAGCAAAGGTCAAAAGAAGAAGAATATTTCAAACCATCTACTCAGCCACAAGGCTATATCTGTGTAGTAGAAGGCATATTTTTGTGCTGTGGTTTGGAGAATATTGAAGTTGTGACTGCAGATGTTAAAACAGTCAGGGGCAAAAACAGAACTTCAGTATTCTTAATGGCTGCAGAATTCTTGAATTTTGAAAACTCAAAGTAGCAGCAGCGAAAAGAAAAAATAAATCAAAACAGATGAAAATATATTCACGTTAGACTGGATGTTGCTTTGTGAGTTTTCAGGTTGCGCTTCTTTTACAGATTATATTATAAACACTTTTAGTTTACTAGCAGTATAAAGAGCCGGTATAGGATATCACAGAGCCCCAGCAGTGTAACTTGACAAAAAGCAGTGTCATGCAGCACTGTTTCCTGACAGATTTGGCAAGTTAAGAATAACAGAAACACAAAATGGAAATTATTTGGATCTGAGAGGCCAGAGATTTAAATTTGGAAAATGGACAGATCTCAGTGCTGGGAAATGCAAGTTGTTCAGACTAGGGAAGTCCTTTAACTAAAAGAGGTAATTCCTGAACTGGCAAAATTTTTTTGATATGGTTTCTAAGGGTATGAGTTTGAATTGTAGCGTAATTAAAAACAAAACAAATCTGAAATGGATTCAAGCTCCCTCTACTCCCTTAGTTGATACAATCAGCTTCAAGGTCACTGCTCCTTGGAGAAGAAGAAATTTTCCCACATATCATGAGCCTCAGTTCAAGTACATCTTTGAACTCAGATCTTGTACTTATATGTCTGAGATCTCATGCACGTCTGCCAGTGTTGAATAGGATGAGCATGTCAGTTTAAATTGTTACCCTAATGGCATCAATAATCCAAGGTGGGCCCATCATTTTACTCTAATCACCCATATCATGAAGAGACAGACAAAAATATTATTCCAAGAGTAACTATTTATTATATCATTGTGTAAGTAATGCATATCTGCAATTCTGACTGGCTAAAGGTATGTTCTTGCAAGAAAATTCAAAACCATTCTGCTCACACATTTTAGATTCCCCTCCTGCCAGCTAGGTTTTCCAAGCATCCATGCATTAAGCTCAGTCAAATGTATGACTTGAAAAAAACAAGCATTACAAGTCCTCTAGTTTTTATCTCACATCACCATGGCTACGGATATCATTTTCACCCCAATCTCTTTCTAATTCTAAGAGAATACCAACCACTGCCACCATCACTATACACACATGTGCCTTCTTATAAACACACACACACACACACACACACACACACACACACACACACACACACACACACACACACACACACACACACACACACTTTTTAATCAAACAGATTTTTGCATTCACCAGATAAATGAGCTCTGGCATATTAGATTTGGCAATAACTTTTGCAAATCATTGTTGGGTCTTATACTATTCAAACAATTCTGATTTTTGTTGAAGGGATGCTTTAAAAGAAAATTTAAAAGCTACAGTAACCATCTTTCAGATAAGTTTTGCTGTCTGTAAGATTTCAAATTTCACTTTTTCTTACAAATTTCAGGTATACTGCCTGCCACTAGCAAGTTGTCCGACTTGCCAGGGACAGCACTGCTGAACATCTGTGTTATAGGAAGGAAGAAAGTATTTTGCATCAATTCTTGCAGCACTTGAAGAAAAATTAAAAAAAATGAGTAAATTTAATTTAAAAGTATTATATGATAACAATAACACCTAGTGTGGAAGGGAGTTATGACTTTGATTTATTGTTTCCTATCCTGAATCTGCTCAGAATCAAACCAGTACTTTTTGGAAAGAAATCCAAGCATAGCAGCCTAAAAACCTGAAATATTGTTATCACTGTTGGAACTCAAAAAAAACTACCTACTGCGCTTTGAAAACTACACCACAGACTGTAGGGGTAAACATACTACACTTCTCAGGAAACATCTGAGCATATGCAAAATGGATCGAACCCCAACAATCATTACTTTAAAAGGTTTCTCACTGAATGATGAGAATGAAAGATTTGCAGTACTAAGTGGAAATTAATTGAAAACGGTGATTTAAATAAGTAGAAAAAGAAATATCATAAAACCACTGTTGAACAGGGTTGGAGAAGATATAATCATTACCTATTTTGAAAAAAACAACCAAAAATTGCTTCATGCTTTATTTTCACTTTATTGATTCCAGGACTTGAGAAGCAACCAAAGGTCTGTACATTATGTTGAGGCTTTCTGCTCTTTTATACCTATTGCTTAATTCTGTGCTTGGGTCTTTGAACTTCTGTGGTACTAAAAAGTTAGGCTCTGTGGTGATGTTTAGAGGCTATCCACATTATAGCTTTTGGGTACTTGGAAAGCAATGGTATATTAGATAATCATTTTTGCATCTCACCCTATCCAAACACACACACACACACACACACACACACACACACACACACACATATATATATATATATATATATATAGGATCTATATTAAATCAGCGAATGCTCAAAATAGTGAATGCTGATTTATCGACCCTTTAAGAAAGTAACCTGAAAATCCCAAAGGCACGGAACAGCGATTTGTTTCCCAGGGAAAAAAATTGCTGCGCTGCTTTCGGGACTTTCAGGACACATTTTTCAATAATTTTGCAGGGGGACCCCCCACACCCCCTACATATTATAAATACCAACTCTGAGATTGCACTACAGTAACAGCAAGAGTAGATTTCCCTATCCTTACTGTAGTATGATCTCCAGCTGACAGCTAAAAATGGTGTAAAAATGCACATTACTGACACTACCATCACAACCATTATAGTTCACAACTGGTATGGTGTACAAGAAGTTACATACACTCTGTATACTTGTACTTCTCACACTACCAGTACTAGTGAACCTACGTTGACGAAACAGACTTTGGCAAACTGGACTTTTGGAATACTGAGATTTTGAGTAAGTAGACTCATTTATTTGAGTTTCAGAGAAGTGTGCATTGAAAGAAAGAAAGTAGATCCATATATATATATATATATATATATATATATATATATATATAGTTCTACTTTAAAAAGTCAACTTACCAAAACTTTGACTCTAATAACACCAAGGCCACAACAGTGATGATTTACAACACTGAATTCCCGGAATGGCGAATATTGCCTTGGGCAAACAAACCACTTGTCCGCCACTGACTATTGCCCTGCCCTCCACTATAGTGCAATCTCGGAGTTGGTATATTTAGGTAGGGTGTGTGTGTGTGTGTGTGTGTGTGTGTGTGTGTGTGTGTGTGTGTGTGTGTGTGTGTGTGTGTGTGTGTGTGTGTGGTACAGCCCCCCACATGGGGTGTGTGGGGGCAAAGCCCCTCATTCTGGTGGGTTTTGTTTATGAAAAATGTTATTTTTTCTAACATGATTATTTAATTTAATAATTATGTTATTTTCCTCAGTGGTGGCCAAGTAGTTGGTTACCGGAAAATAACATAATTATTAAATTAAACCTACCTTATTAGAAAAAATAAAATTATACATAAATAAAACCTAGCGGAGTAGGTGGCTTTGCCCCCCCCCATATGGGTGGCTTCACCCCTCCACACTCCCCCTACCTAAGTATAACACCTCTGAGATCGCAGTATAGTGGAGAACAGGCCAAAGTTCTTCAGTGGAGGCCAAATGGTTCATTTCCCGGTGGCGAAATTTGCCATTCCGGGAGTTTGATGTTGTAAATCGTCACTGTTTGGTCTCAATGTTATTGGAGTCAACATTTTGGTAAGTCGACTTTTTAAAGTAGAACTATATATATATATATATATATATATATATATATGGGTCTACTATGGTTGATTGAAAACTCACTTGATTGAAAATGAAATTACTAGGAACACTTCACCAAAGGCTCACTTCACTGAAAACTCACTTGACTGAAGCTCATTTCGTTGAAAGTTATAAATGGCCTTTTCCCCATTGTAGTGCTACCCTGGAGTTAGTATATAAAGTAAGGGGTGTGTGGGGGCACAGCCCTCCACATGTGGGGTGTGGGGGGCAAAGCTCCCCACATATCTTGGTTATATATTCTCTTTTGGAAACAGTTATTTATTGCACTTGTAAGTATCACTATGTATAGTTTAAAATGTTTATAATATGTGAAGGGCTACACCCCCCCAATCTGGAGGGCTGTACCCCCCACACCCACCTTACTTTATATACTAACTCCAGGGTCACACTACAGTGGGGAAAAGGTCATTTAGAACTTTCAATGAATTGAGTTTCAAAGAAATGAGTTTTCAGTGAAGTGGTCCTAGTAATTTAATTTTCAGTCAAGTGAGTTTTTAATCAACCGTAGTAGACCCATATATATATATATACATATATATATATATATATATATATATATATATATATATATATATAGAGTGATCCAGACCAATTCCACTAAATGTCAATGACGATAACGTTGACATGTTGATGTTGTCAATACAATGTCAATGTGCTTCAGTTAAGTCTTCAAGGACTAACTTCAGACTATGCAAAGTGAAAAATATCTTTTCAAGGCCTCCTCACCCCCACACCCCCTACTAATTATATACACTAACTCTGAGATGGCACAGTCCCTGGGGAAAGAGTAAATTCCTCCACCCTTTGAATTGTCGATCGCGCACTGCTGTTGACCATTGTTTTGTTGACCAAAGTGTGTCAACAAAATAGAAGTCAACTAAATCTCAAATTGACCAATGATAGTACATGCACATGCGCGTACACACACACACACACACACATATATATTATATATATATATATATATATATATATATATATATATATATATATAAATAAATAATACAGTATTTATCCTTGCCCTTGTGTGTGTGTGTGTGTGTGTGTGTGTGTGTGTGTGTGTGTGTGTGTGTGTGTGTGTGTGTGTGCGTGATGGATGAAAATGGTTTGAGGACCAGATCACTTATGCAGTTAACAAATAAATGTGTTGAATTAAATTTAAAAGAGTAGAAGGCTGTAGAAGTCACCAGCTGTGGGTTTCATGGGAAAGAGCAAGGTGGATAAGTAATGTGTTTTATGGACTGATGGTATAAGAATGTTTAAATATTTTGGCTGGGTTTCGTGGGAAGGAATACAGTGATGTGCCTTACAAGGTTGTGATGTTCCATTAGTCTACAATGGAAGAATGTATACATTATCTGTCTGAGCAGCTATTTTTCACTGGTTAGACCTCTCTATTACAGTTCCAGATTCAGTTCTTATCTGTGTTCACTGCCTGTGTGAGGCTTATGTGCTCTTTCATTTTGGCTGTGTGGATTTTTGGTTGGTACTTCTGTTTTTTCCCAAAACATGCTGGTTGAGTTACTATACAGAATTATCCATGCATAAATATTTTGTATTTGCTTTGGCCTTGTGGCTTGGTTTGCAGCTGAAGAGGGTTCATGGGCCAGTCCATTTTACCTGGTTAACAAACAATAAATAAATTACGACATCTGGGAAAATGCTTGTTTTCGAAAAGCATTGGGCGTTCGAGGATTCTTTTTTTTTTTGCTTATGAGATTTTATTTATTGTTAGATAAAGGAAATGTCCCAGGTTTGGTAGGGTCAGTGTTAGACCATCAGGAAAAAGAAATATACTGCACAAGAACACATATGGCTATATTTATTCCTGACATTTGATGCCAAACTATTCACTGGTGTGCCCAGCTTTAACTCTGATGGCCACCATGCCATGCCTTGCATTCTGTCATAAATCACAAGCTCAACTCATTTCATTGTTTGATTGTCAGTTCCCAGAAGTGATGTGTTGGGTAGCAGAAGCATTGCCAATCGGACAATATTTTTTAAACAATGTAATACAATATAAACTACTGTACCTTTAAAACCCACAAGCAAAACAGATACCCACATTTTCCACCATATGCAAGGTGCAAAAACTTACAGTTTAAAATCTGATGCCCTAATTTGTGCCTGTATAAGGACTTGTAAAATTCATCTGGCAATTTAGTGCAGAATGTTAAGATTACCAGCTCAGTTTATTCTCCAGTTCTTGGTTTGTTTCCCTCAGTCTCCATTTGTTGATTTTGATCAAAAATTCAGTTAGACAATGTTCTCGGGCCTCTTCTGAAAAGAGGCAGTTGTGCCTATTAAGTTTGTTTGGTTAAAAATAAATTAAAAAAGAATCCTCCTT
The DNA here is from genome assembly GCF_019279795.1 of Protopterus annectens. Lineage (NCBI taxonomy): Eukaryota > Metazoa > Chordata > Ceratodontiformes > Protopteridae > Protopterus > Protopterus annectens. The sequence goes on along the minus strand of NC_056747.1, from coordinate 1,096,896,839 downwards.
CCTACAAGGATTTGTTGTGCCATGGTAAAGCATTTTTTTTTTTTTGTGAGACAGCAAACCTGCTGCTTTGCTATAGAATTTACACAAGGGGATTCTAGCAGAGTGATATGTTTTCATTTTTAAATGCAGGCTGATTTAAAAAGCACACTTGGCACATATTGTGATGTAAATCATCCCCTGCATCAAAATCTTTTTATAGGCGTCCCTTGTGTCATTCTAACACAGTTGAAAATCAAGAGAAACATCTCTCCACAGCACCCCTCCCCCAGAACTGCCATCTATTAAAATGTATAATGTTAAGCACATGTGCTCACCGTGTGATTATTTATTTATTTATTCATTTTCATTTTGTATTGTCCTTGCTTGGTTTCCTTTTTTTGATTAAA